>NC_136605.1:4691127-4828627 GCF_910589615.1 Taurulus bubalis
ATTACTTTGCCAGCGAATGTCCTCCTCAGTTCTGCAATTGTGAATCAGACAGAGCGTGATAATATCCTGAATTCTCCAACGCAAACTATTTATTTGTGATTAGGACGTGGCCCGGATAGCTAACTCACAAGCTAAGTGCTAAATGCCAACGGCCCATCGTCACCGCTTGTGATGGTCACTGACTGATGTGCTTAAGTAAAGCTATAAGGTCAGCTTAGTAAATCGACTTGTTCATATATCTATCTAGTTGATGTAGTGTGAAGAAAATAAAGTCTGACGGAACATCCATGTTGGCGTAAAAAGAAGGAGCGAATGAGAGGTAAAGGCTCTGACTGGGGTGAATTGATGGGGGGAAAATGAAAGTTGAGTAAATGAAACCTCTTGCTAAAACAGCTGCTGTATTCCAGAGAGTGTGAGTGTGTGTGTGTGTGTGTGTGTGTGTGTGTGTGTGTGTGTGTGTGTGCCCTGAGTGGGAGTGCTCCAGATGTTTTTGTACTGTTACCACAGCTGCTACATAATGCACTGAAGCGTTGGACAGATGCAGCCACAGCAGCATTTCCCTTGACTTCTAGAGGTACAGAGGTAAATGGACTTATGCAGTAATTACTGAGTGATCAAAGAATGATGGTCTGCATGAGAGAGGAGAGGCGGTGCGAAGGGGAGACCTCTGTGATCTCGGGGTGATGAGGCAGACAGCAACAAGGAGACGGACATACAGACTGAGACAAGTTGGACATAACAGGCCAACGACAGGGAGACGGACGGATGGACAAACAGAGATACCAGACCCCCAGACAGACACCAATACACAGTTAGAAAAACATCTGAGCCTCTTTGTGGCACTTTGGGATGACGAGATGGGTGTGAATGTGCTCTGTGGATCTCACCAGAGAGGCTTAAAAAAAAGAAAGAAAAGCTCACCATAGTGAAAAAGGAGAAAGGAGGTTAAAATAGTTTTATTTTGGGAGATTGGACACCCGTTGAGTAATGAAAACACAGATGACCACAAACCCACACCTGTAGCCCTGCCAGATCCTTCACTTGATTAGCACACACCTTCATTGTCAGTTCACATGACGGGCAATATATGGGAGGAATATTTAGACATTGAAGATGAACGGCTCACGTCCATACGGTGAATATATAATGCAACCCACAGTTAGCGTAGCTTAGCACAAACGCCGGAAACAGGTGGAAACTATTAAGGTGATATTAATTAACCCTACAGGTATATCTTTGGCCTCCACATGGCTTTCAACATGGCTACAGATGCGCTAGTGGCTAGCAGCTAACGGCGCTAACAACAGCTTCAACAGTGCTGACAGAGCTAACGGCGTTTACTTGAGGGGGAACCGGAAGATGGCCGTTCAGCCAGGACCGCGTTATCAGCCGTTACAGTGTGTGAATTTACAAAATGTGACAACAATGCTCAAGACATCGACATATAACTACATCTACATGAAAACTAGCATCTGAGAATGTCAATTTTAACCTAATATAAATGTGACGTAGCTTTAGCCAGGCCCTGAGCGACTAAATACAGAACATACAGTATATACTATCGGCTAACGTGATAAGTGCTAGTGACACTGTGAAAGAATGCTTTTACACAATTCAAAGTCCATTTTGATTGGATACATGAGTTTAATGTTTATCTGCACATTTAACTAACTAACAGCTTTTTAATCAGTTGTTTCTGGTCTTTACGTTAAGCTAAGCTAAGCTAACTTTGGCTGCTGTCGGCATAGCTTCATAGTCAGTGGTATCAATCTTCTCATATAATTTTTTACGCTGAGCTAAGCTAAGCTAACTGGCTGCTGACGGCATAGCTTCATAGTCAGTGGTATCAATCTTCTCATATAATTCTCGGCAAAAAAACACAATAACAAGTGTATTCCCCCCAAAAACTTCC
Source organism: Taurulus bubalis (assembly GCF_910589615.1). Lineage (NCBI taxonomy): Eukaryota > Metazoa > Chordata > Actinopteri > Perciformes > Cottidae > Taurulus > Taurulus bubalis. The sequence continues at coordinate 4,693,040 of NC_136605.1, forward strand.
CAACGAGCGCCTGTCATTCAGCAGGGAAAGCGTAAGCAGAGAGAACTGAAGCACATCGTCATCAGCCAGGACCGTGTGGAGGATCTTGGTGTCCGTATTCTCATTACTGAACAGGTACTTCCACGGGCCGTACTCTGTGAAACTGTGTGTTTTCAATCAGCCGGAGTTGTGGTACGGTGAAAAATCCCAATCAGCCAAAATGGATCGCGCACATTAATCTGAAGATTACATCTTCGGCAGCGCTGGGGTGACAGCGGTGTTGTGCTGAGATGAATGAGGTTCAGTGTCTTCCTCAAGGGGTTCATGGAAGAGGCTAAAACATAATTCATCCACTCAGCTTCACTCCTCTTTTTTTTCTATCTTTCGCCAAGTTCTTCATCTGTGTTTCGTCCAAATACTGTACGTGTAATGTGGCACTTTACCCGGACAGTTTGGTCCTTTGGTTTTAATTAACTCCAACACACACACACACACACACACACACACACACACACACACACACGCACATAGGAGTAAACACACCTGTGCGCTTAATGATGACCTCCACCATGGTGGAAGGGAAGTAGCCCACTCGGTCATTTCCTGTTCGGTTGTCATGGATACAGCCTTTCCAGCGACCGTCAGGGTGCTGCTCCAGAACCTGTCAGGTAGGCATGGTTACGAATACAATATCAAGTTTCAACTATTTTTTAGCATTGCAAAAAGTTACCGAAAGAAAACCATCAGAGAACCATCTCTCTCTCTCCTATTTTTTTATTTTTTTTTTAGCTCGAAATATTTTTCCTTGCCAAACACAAAAACAAAACTGTGTCAGACATCAGCGAAGCCGCATTGTTCATTCAGACCTCGAGGGAGAAAGCACAGGCTCTGCTCGGCTTCCTAATTACAGTAACCAGGACCCAGCGGCTGCGTAGAGGCTCATAACTATTCATGAGTGCTGAGTGCACTGCAATTTACTCTCCAATTTATGTATTTTCTGTTAAACATATGCGTAGTAAATGAGGGAAGCTGAAACCACGAGTTCTCGCATTATGCATTGCAGGGTTCATACACATTCTGACCAATGGATTTCATGACTTTTCCATGACTTTAAAACAAATTTCCATGACCAAACTTTTTGTGAAATCTCAGTGTAAACATGAAAAAGTGAGAAAATGTAGTATTTAAACTAACAATGAGAATACAAAGCATACAGTAAACCTTAACCTCAAATGAATGAGACAATAGTTTGATTAAAGAATAAACATTTATATAGATGCCTGTATGTATGGCTGCTTATATTTTGAGCGTCTTTCTTTTAAAAGCATATTAATTATTTCAAACTCAGCGTAAATGAACGACATGAACACATGAATATAACACATTTACATGACTTTTACAAAACCTTTGGGATTTTATTTTTTTAAGTACTTTTCCAGGCCTGGAAATAACCGTTTTAAAATTCCATGACTTTTCCAGGTGTTCCAGGACCGTAAGAACCCTGTTCTAGTAATCGCATCGAACGCGCCGCGAGCGTTTCTAACTACCTTCAACCAACAAGCTTTTAAGTGATTTATTTATCCAAACCCTTAAGAATTGAGGGGAAATTCCCTTTTCTAAGTCTGAAATATGTTTTATTTTATGAAGTTGAGTTTGTAATAAAGCAGATTTCTTTTAATGAATTGTTCTGTGTTTGTTGTTGTAATACTCCTTTTGGCCACAAGAGGCCAAAGTGCACCACTTGTTACCAAAAATGTTGCTTTGTCTTTCCATTTTTGTTTTGTTCCGTTTGTCTCTGTCTCTTGTCCCCAACGTAAAGCGTCTTTGTGTACTTAGAGAAGCGCCATAAAAGTTTGAATTATTATTATTATTATTACTCCATGCTCTATATAGGACTTCAAGCAGAATGATTTAACAACATGGGGGAGTTCACTTCAGCCTCTTGTGGCCCAAATGAGTAAGATACTACATCAGCAAAAAAAAGTATCCTTACAAAAAAATATTATTTGGCCAAAACCTTTTGTCACCTGTTTTCAAAAGAAAAATGATCCTGGCAAAAACGTTTCCCCAGCTGTTTCGACATATTATTATTTTTAGAGCTCGACGAACATAATTTATCAGCTTTGAAGTCAGAAATGCCCATAAAGTTGTTGTTGTCATTGTCGACATTGTGTGTGTGTGTGTGTGTGTGTGTGTGTGTGTGTGTGTGTGTGTGTGTGTGTGTTACCGTGATGACGTCTCCTGCTCTGATGTTGAGGCTGGTCAGGTCGTAGTTGTTGCAGTAATCCTTCAGAGCCCGAACCTGAAGGGCCGCCGACGCATCTGAGAGACAGAGAGACTCGTTACAGGAAATGTAAATATGAACAAACATGTACGTGGCCGTGTCGACACCGTGTGCAAGACATTAGCTGCACTTATGGAAACTCTCTATTTAAAGCTCCAGTTAGTAACTTTTATAAAAAAAATACTTTTTGTCATATTTGCTAGAGATTCCACTGCGGAAGGAAAACAGCCGCGCTCTGATTGGCTCTGATTGGTTGTTTTTCTTCAGGCTTTTTATTTTTTTATTAAAGTTAACAACTGCAGCATTAAATCAGAAGATAAACCAGGACTTTAAAACGATACTTTTCAACATGACATCATATAAATCCTCATCGAGGAATCGTACCCACTAAGATGATGCACATAGTTTGTACTTTATATTCTGTGTTTGGGAAGAATGAGTTAAAGAAATAGCTTGGGAAATCCCTCCATTCATCCCTCCCTCCATCAATCCATCCACCTCTCCCTCCCTATAACTTCATCAATCCACCCATCCCTCCCTTCATCCATCCATCCATCCCTCCCTCGCTCTCTCCCTCCCTCCCTCCATCCCTCCCTCTCTCCTTCCCTCCCTCCCTCTCTCCCTCCCCCCTCTTACCCCTCAGCAGTTGCTTGATCTCCCTGCTGGCTTGTGTAGCAGTGAACTGGTAGACGATGTCCAGAGCCGTCTGGCTGTACGTGTTCCTCACGGCGGCGTTGATGCCGCTCTGCAGGAGAGAAGAGGATCTGGTTCACATGTTGACTCTCAAGCTCATTTCCTGTTTGTTTGTTTGTTTGTTTGTTTGTTTCATGCGACCGGAAGCGAGAGAGGAGCGAGTGACAGCAGAGTGCAGGGTTTCATGTTCTGCTCTGTGTCTCAGTAGCAGAGATGTGACGGTTTACCATCATGACGTCAACACAAAACGAACCTCGACCGCCCCTCTCTCTCTCTCTCTTTCAACTGAGGCGACAAAACGAACAGGATGACTCGTAGACGAAGGCAGCTCCTCTTCCTCACCAACACTCTGCCGCTCCTGCTTCATGAACCAGAGACCTCCAGGTCACCACAACGCATTTACTTCTTCTCTCTGGCAACTCAGACACTGAATACATGTAATACTTCCCAAGAAACACTATATATGAATATTTTACATCAGGAGGTCACAGTAGTGGCAGAGTAAAATATTTCTCTGAAGGAAGTATAACTTATTTTATATTACATTTATATTTATTATTTTGTAGCTTACTTTTATTGTATTTTTGTATTTATTTCAATATTATATATTATATCAGAATCAGAATCAGGTTTAATGACCATGTGTGTTCACACATACATTTAATTTGACTCTGGTTTCGTACTTACTCAATATACAATAAACAAGATAAATATAAAAAAGACAAAAAGACATTAAAGACAACATTAGTCAAAAAAGTGCAAATAGTGCAGATGGAGGTGTCTGATTAATTGTTCATCAGAGTGATATATATATATATATATATATATATATATATATATATATATATATATATATATATATATATATATATATATATCCACACATATAGACTCATTTCGTCAACGTTTCAAGACTGGACATTCGTACAAAAACATTAAAGGTACAAATGAAATAGAAATTTGTGTTTTCTACTTGAGATGTGATAATATGAATCATTATATTCTGTAGATATTCTTCATTTCATTATTCCCATGTCTATTAAAGTTCAGGTTAGCGAGGTCAGTAGAACACAGCTATGCAGCTGCAGGTTGTGTCTATGAAATGTCTCCAGTTCTCAAGGGAAGTCAGTCACACGCCTGCTGCACTTCAACGCTCACACCTGCTCATCAGAATGTTGACATGTACTGGTCGTTACACGTTCCAGTCTCGTGAGAAAAGATGAGGACACGATTCTCCGCCTCTTAGAAAAGTTAGAGCCAATAGAAATGTTCAATGTTCATGACGGAAAGCCGTGTATTAAAGAGCCGAACTTCCAGCTGTTCGGGGTGTTTTTTGGACGACTACTTTACTGGTAGTTACTTTACTTGTGATCAAGGAAAATAAATTCTGAGAGAAGTTGTTTGACGCTACACCAGGCATCCAATAATTAGTACGCATTAACAGATGCAGTACAATGAAATCCACGAAGTGTTATGAGGCTTTGCTGATTACATATTTTTTTAAGGTTGAAGGCAAACCCAACCCTTTAATAACTATGAACTGGGCTCCATGTACAGGCATAACTGTAATCATATAAAAAAGTCAGAACACATTCATTGCGATATGGAAAACGTCACATCACAGCCAAACAGGCAGCCTTATTATTTTGATTCGAAGAAAAAAAGTGTTTTATTGTAATTTCATAGAAGATGCCTCCCTCCTTTACATGAGTTACAGTCACAGCTGTGATGTTTTCCAGGAGTGAAGGGAGGCTTCGTCCCGCCTCAGATCATAAGTGTCCTCTCAGTGAACCCGGGGCGCTGCAGTTCCACTTACCTCCAGCAGGAGTCTCACCGCCTCCGTCTTCCCACACAGGGCGGCCTCGTGCAGCGCAGTGCCGGCTTTGGTCTGACGGTTGATGTCGATACCCGACTGGATCAACAGTCTGAGGGAAGAGGAGGGAGGAAGAGGAGGGAGGAAGGGAGGGAGAGGAGGGAGAGGAGGGAGAGAGAGAGGGAGAGAGAGAGGGAGGGAGAGAGAGGGCGAGAGAGAGAGAGGGAGGGAGAGAGAGAGGGAGAGAGAGAGGGCGAGAGAGAGAGGGAGAGAGAGAGAGGAGGAGAGAGAGAGAGGGAGGGGGAGAGAGGGAGGGAGGGAGCGAGAGAGAGGGAGGGGGGAGAGAGGGAGGGAGGGAGCGAGAGAGAGAGGGAGGGGGAGAGAGAGGGAGGGAGGGAGCGAGAGAGAGAGGGAGGGGGGAGAGAGAGAGAGGAGAAGAGAGAGAGAGGGAGGGAGGGAGCGAGAGAGAGAGGGAGGGGGGAGAGAGGGAGGGAGCGAGAGAGAGAGGGAGGGGGGAGAGAGAGAGAGAAAGGGGGAGAGAGAGGGAGAGAGAGAGGGGAGAGATAGAGACGGAGAGAAAAAGAGAGAGAAAGAGAGAGGGGGAGAGAGAGGGAGAGATAGAGAGGGAGAGAGAGAGGGGAGAGATAGAGATGGAGAGAGAAAGAGAGAGAAAGAGAGAGGGGGAGAGAGAGGGAGAGATAGAGAGGGAGAGAGAGAGAGGGAGAGAGAGAGACGGAGAGAGAAAGAGAGAGAAAGAGAGAGGGGGAGAGAGAGAGAGAGATAGAGAGGGGGAGAGAGAGAGGGGAGAGATAGAGACGGAGAGAGAAAGAGAGAGAAAGAGAGAGGGGGAGAGAGAGAGATAGAGAGGGGGAGAGAGAGAGGGGAGAGATAGAGACGGAGAGAGAAAGAGAGAGAAAGAGAGAGGGGGAGAGAGAGAGAGATAGAGAGGGGGAGAGAGAGAGGGGAGAGATAGAGACGGAGAGAGAAAGAGAGAGAAAGAGAGAGGGGGAGAGAGAGAGAGAGATAGAGAGGGAGAGAGATAGAGAGGGAGAGAGAGAGAGGGAGAGAGAGAGAGAGGGAGAGATAGAGAGGGAGAGAGAGAGAGGGAGAGATAGAGAGGGAGAGAGAAAGAGAAAGGGGGAGAGAGAGATAGAGATAGAGAGGGGGAGAGAGAGAGGGGAGAGATAGAGACGGAGAGAGAAAGAGAGAGAAAGAGAGAGGGGGAGAGAGAGAGAGATAGAGAGGGGGAGAGAGAGAGGGAGAGATAGAGATAGAGAGAGAAAGAGAGAGGGGGAGAGAGAGAGAGATAGAGAGGGGGAGAGAGAGAGGGAGAGAGAGAGAGGGAGAGAGAGAGAGGGAGGTGTCAGAGGACACACATGGAGGCAGAGGGAAGAGGAGTTGAAGGGATGGAGTCCAGTAGGAGATAAAGAAAAGAGAGAAAAACATGAAAAGTGAAATCTCAGTGCACTGCGACTGATTTGAAGGTGAAGCTGACATTACTCTTTATTTCTCATGAAAGGACCAAATCAACGCGTTAGTCAGAATGATCTGCTCCATTAGTTCCTCCTGAAGATCAAAGGATGGAATACATTTCTAAAAAGCCTCAGCAGGTGAAACAGCTGGCCGTCGCAGCGTTTTAGCAAACTGCCCAGAGGATTGATGTTGACTCTGTTTACATTCCTCATTATGAAAATAACAAAATGAATATGTATCCCAAAAAGTATCTCAGATCAGTCCGGCCCTAATGGTAGAACGGTTCTATGACGCAGTACCATGATGGTTCTATGACGCAGTACCATGATGGTTCTATGGAGCAGTACCATGATGGTTCTATGACGCAGTACCATAATGGTTCTTTGGAGCAGTACCATGATGGTTCTATGGAGCAGTACCATGATGGTTCTATGACGCAGTACCATAATGGTTCTTTGGAGCAGTACCATAATGGTTCTATGGAGCAGTACCATGACGGTTCTATGACGCAGTACCATGATGGTTCTATGGAGCAGTACCATAATGGTTCTATGACGCAGTACCATGACGGTTCTATGACGCAGTACCATGATGGTTCTATGACGCAGTACCATAATGGTTCTATGACGCAGTACCATGATGGTTCTATGATGCAGTACCATGATGGTTCTATGATGCAGTACCATAATGGTTCTATGACGCAGTACCATGATGGTTCTATGATGCAGTACCATAATGGTTCTATGACGCAGTACCATGACGGTTCTATGACGCAGTACCATGATGGTTCTATGACGCAGTACCATAATGGTTCTATGACGCAGTACCATGATGGTTCTATGATGCAGTACCATGATGGTTCTATGACGCAGTACCATAATGGTTCTTTGACGCAGTACCATGATGGTTCTATGAAGCAGTACCATAACGGTTCTATGGAGCAGTACCATGACGGTTCTATGACGCAGTACCATGATAAGTCTAGAACATCCCCAGCCTCACTTTCTATGACAGGGTCAGAAAAAAAGATTCAAGGTTGAAAAAGATCAGATGACATGAGGCAGCTGTCAGAAAGAAGCCGTCAAAGACACACTCCATCTTCCTTTAGCTTCTACAGACTTGGTGTCAGTGTGTGTGTGTGTGTGTGTGTGTGTGTGTGTGTGTGTGTGTGTGTGTGTGTGTGTATGTATGTGTGTGTGTATGTGTGTGTGTGTGTGTGTGTGTGTGTGTCTTCCGCAGACTGCCGGCCATGCCTAATGAGCATCATTTATCAGCGTCACATCAAGTGAGGCCCGCTCTGCTCTATCAGCTGTGACAGGCTTTATTCTCTCTCTCTCTCTCTCTCTCTCTCTCTCTCTCTCTCTCTCTCTCTCTCTCTCTCTTTCTCTCCATCTTATCTTCCCTCAGTTGCTCTTTCGCGAACCGGTAAACAAAGATGGAATGATAACGGCAGAGTGCCATCTGCAAATCTGCAGCGTGTAAAGTCTCAAAAATATGAGTTTAAGAGCACGTGACTGAGTATGTGACCTTCACTTAATTAAATCGTATTGTTCCCCTGTTGTGTTATGTATCTGTTTGCTCAGCAAGCTCAGGAGGACATTTAAGCCGGTGATTCATTCATGTGTGTGTGTGTGTGTGTGTGTGTGTGTGTGTGTTTTACCTGATGATGTCTATGTGTCCGTTCTTGGCGGCCAGGTGGAGCGGAGACGTCCCGTTGGGGTCGGTGGTGTCTCCTTTCTTGGGCTCCAGCAAGGCAGCACACATGTTGCTGGACAGCAACAACTGGACCACCTACACACACACGCACACAAACACACACTTGATCAGCGCTTCTGCCGATGGTCTTCGGGGTGCCGCCGTCCTTCGAGTGACGCCTTAACACCGTGGGTTCTTACCCCGACTCTGCCGAACTCGCAGGCCAGGTCCAGAGGCGTTTTCCCCGCGTTGTCCACGATGCACGGGTTGGACTGGTGCTGCAGCAGCATCTCCGACTGCAGACAGGAAACACACACAAGACACAAGATTCAGGAAACACACACATTGACACATAAGAGACACGATTCACGTGAACGCCTACGAGCTTTTTTGAGCCGCCAATCAACCGTAACCCGAATGGCAATCGTCCAATCGGAGCTCGGGGGCGACGCCCCGGCAGAGCGGTTAGGAGACAAAGCCGTGACATCACATCCTGGCTAGTCTCCGTTCCACCAGCTTCTTAAAAGGATGCAGTTCACCCCAAAAATCAACCTTACCTGTAGTGCTATTTTGTTAATCTAGGTCAGTGTTTTCTACATTTTCTACAATAAAAAAATCCCACGGGACACAGAGAACCCCAAAAAGTTACAAAATGTCACATTGTAGCATAATACATTATATATGATATGTCATTATTGCACTACATGCTGGCATGGAAGAATATTTAATTACTAAGCCAGCCACTATATTGCAGGCAATGGAAAATAATTTGCGGCATCTAAATAATATTTTCCTGGACATTTTCCCACTGCCTCCGCCAGGGGGATTATGCGATCTGTCGCTCTCGTGCGTGACTCCGTGAGTGTGAGTGTGTGTGTCCGTCCACGGCTATTCTCACATTCTGCTGCAGCAAACCGCGTAGTGTGTTTTTGACCAGTTATACACACCCATATCAAGGACCTCTCCTGTTTTGGAGGTGACTCATTCTTTCCCAAAACAGCCTTTTCACCATGGTATTGTTTTCCACTGGCGGCTGCGGTCCTCACCCACTACTCTAAACGGGTTCGCTGGACGAGCATCGCCACTCGCGCCCAGAGAGAGACGGACGGACACAGAGGTGCACATTCACTCACTCACGAGCTGTTCACTGGGATAAGCTGACTACATGTAATGCAAGAAGATGACTTTTGCCAGTTTGGGCCCCTGGTTGCGTTGAGGAGAATCCCTCCCTGTAGCAAACGGCCTCAGAGGAGCACTGTGACATCAGTGAAAGGAAAAGCTTGGTTAAAGTGACTTAGAGGGATCAATTCTCACCAGAGGAATTAGCTCATTGTGCTTTCTAATGCACCTTAAAAATGGAACAAATCCGTAGAGCTCGTCAAATTAGATCCCCTCGTCTCAGACAAAAACTCTGTCTCGCCTTACTTGTTGTTAAAGCAAATGTCAAATCTTCTCTGTGCCTTTGCCGGATGTTAAATGATTCATGCTATAATCTGTGGGCCGGTTCAGTTTTTTATATATTTTTATTCTTTATTAATTTGCCCTTGCACACTGGGAGCAGCTGTGGATGGAGCGCCACAGCGCCGGGTGGTTACCCTTTATAAATCATGCTTATTTAATCAAATAGAAGGGATGGTTCTTCGCTTATTGAGCCTGCGGATGCTGAGCCCTCCTGGCATGTGAGCCGCTGTAGTTTGTGTACGGCTATATTTCATCGTTGTTGCTTTGGCAGGCCTGCAGCAGCACTGCAGTGCTTCACACAGATTGTTTTTAGTTGTTTTTTCTGAGCTGGAAAAAGCCTCCGAGGTGGAATTTTCTTGAACGCCTGCAGCTCAATGTATACGACAGCGACTGTTGCTCTCACTGGATCCGCACCAGGCAGAAGTGAGACATGGGAAAGGAAAGCCCGAGTCCAGATGAATCAGCTGCAGCTCCCACATCTCGCTTTTTTGTTCAGCGATTCGAACGGGGGCCTTTTCACAGCCGGCAAAGCTATTACTCTGATGACGGAGGCGTCATCCTCCTACGTGGCTCGGTAGCTACCTAGCTACATTGTGAAACTACCTAGCGCCGAAAAAATGGTGGAACGGTGAAGAGAAGTGGAGAAAAAGAAAGGTCAATTCTGTCTGATCATCAGGTTTTGTGAAACAATAATTTGACCACTTGGGGTCAGCAGAAACATGCTGTAAACACTCTGACGTGTCAGCACTTTTACATACCCATTATGCATCTCTAGGGACATTTTTTGGCATATTGACGTTTCATTTTATGATTATTTTTGGCTGTGTTAATGGATTTTTGCATAATCTTTTGGCACGGGTGCAAGTTTGGAATTTTATATAGTTTAGAGGTTCAACCTCAGCTCCTATAATAAGTCTATAATAAACTGTGTCGCCAAAACAAATACACTCAGACCCTTAGCGATAAATATGTCCCCATTGAAGTCTATTAAAACCACAGATTTGGACCCCTGTGGTCATTACAGCATAAACTCTCCAATTCCATGAGGCTTTTTATCTAAATCCTAGTTTTTACTATTTTCCACCAGATTGAGCCATTTCCTGGTGTTTGCTTATGAGATCAAATATTGCTAGTAATAAATTACATATCTCAGACTGGAAAAACAAATGTCCCCCCAACATTTAGAATACAGACTATAACATTTATTTAATAAAAAAATACTGTCATTTTAAGGGTGGAAATAAAAAAACTAATAAAAGAGTATTTGGTAGGAGTCATTTCAATATTGTTGTTTGAAAGATGGTTTAATATTTCTCAATAAATATTATTTTCAAGGTAGTTTCATGACGCCCATAAAGCAGTGAGAGTGAACCAAAAACAGTCAAATTATGAACCAGAAAACCAAAACAATGACCTAAAAGAAGCTTAAAAACAGAGCTGGGTGAACTAGTAACATGGAGTCATTGTATTCACTGTTATTATAAAGATCTGATTACTTCCAAGGTGCCAACAACCGCTAAAACAATGCATCCTTTTCGCCTCAGCCCCGTTCTGCTCTTTCAGAACTAAAGGATGCAGAGTTGCGTATGAAATAAGATGGATGAATGGCGTGTGGTTAGTGCACGTGACGGGGGACTGAATCGCCGTCACTCACCACGTCGTAGTGGCCGTGCTGCGCTGCCAGGTGGAGGGGAATCTGTCCCTCATCCGATTGGCCGTTGACGGACGAGCCGGACTTGAGCAGCATCTTCATAGGCTCCGCCTTCCCCTGCCAGGCTGCGTAGTGCAGCGGCCGCATACCTGCACACGCAGAGGCACAACAAGTATTTCATAGATGTGCAAACCTTTTTTTGGTTGCGTGTGTGTGTGTGTGTGTGTGTGTGTGTGTGTGTGTGTGTGTGTGTGTGTGAGCTCACCTTTCTGGTCTCTGATGTCGACAGCAGCCTGTGACTCCAGCAGCAGAGTGATGAGCTCCAGGTTCCCATTGAGCGACGCATGATGCAGCGGAGAAAACCTATAACACACACACACACACACACACACACACACACACACACACACACACACAGGTCAGTTATAATGGCAAAGCTTAGCATGACAAATACATTTAATAGCAGAGGATTAGGACCTAAGGGAGAGATGGGATGGTGGGAGGTGAAAAAAAATACACAAGAAGAATATTATATATTATGTAAGGGATACAGTGTGTGTGTGTGTGTGTGTGTGTGTGTGTGTGTGTGTGTGTGTGTGTGTGTGTGTGTGTGTGTGTGTGTGTGTGTGTGAAGCCAGAGGCAGTGTGTTGAGTAGATAAGATGGACATGTCAGTCTTGAGTAGAGAGTATAAGGAGCAGAAAGCATCACATAACCTGAGGACACTGACAGGCATCAAATGCCCATAAACACACACACAAAACCCCTTTCTGTGTGTTCGCCTTCTATCTGACTCATATCAACAGCGACATGTGTCTCCTTCCTCCTGTCTCTTCTCCTCTCGGGAGATTTGTTGATTTGCAGTCAAACTCAGAGTCACGGGCGGCTTTATGAGGGTTCTGACCTTGGAGGGATGACCCACAACTAATGTGGCCGTTTAGTGCACATCAGGAGTCAAACGTTCAATAATCTGGGCTGTTAGTGCCCTTTGAGGCAGTCCAATGTCCGGATGTTTCCAGATGGTACTCAATTTGCTAATCTCTCACTAGATGGTTAAAGTTAAGCATTGACCTCAAATGATTAACGGTAGATTGTCCTGGAATGATTAAAGTTAGGCTTTGACCTCGAACAATTACATTTAAGCATTGACCTCGAACGGGTGAAGGTGAGCCATTGACCTTAAATAGTCAATGCTAAGCATTGACTTTGATTAGCTATGGCTAGGCATTGACCTTGAATAGCTATGGCTAGGCATTGACCTTGAATAGCTATGGTTGGCATTGACCTTGAATAGCTATGGTTAGCATTGACCTTGAATAGCTATGGTTGGCATTGACCTTGAATAGCTATGGCTAGGCATTGACATTGAATAGCTATGGCTAGGCATTGACATTGAATAGCTATGGCTAGGCATTGACATTGAATAGCTATGGCTAGGCATTGACCTTGAATAGCTATGGCTAGGCATTGACCTTGAATAGCTATGGCTAGGCATTGACCTTGAATAGCTATGGCTAGGCATTGACATTGAATAGCTATGGCTAGGCATTGACATTGAATAGCTATGGCTAGGCATTGACCTTGAATAGCTATGGCTAGGCATTGACCTTGAATAGCTATGGCTAGGCATTGACCTTGAATAGCTATGGCTAGGCATTGACCTTGAATAGCTATGGTTAGCATTGACCTTGAATAGCTATGGTTGGCATTGACCTTAAATAGCTATGGCTAGGCATTGACCTTAAATAGCTATGGCTAGGCATTGACCTTGAATAGCTATGGCTACACATTGACCTTGAATAGCTATGGCTACGCATTGACCTTGAATAGCTATGACTAGGCATTGACCTTGAATAGCTATGGCTAAACATTTACCTTGAATAGTTAAGGTGAGGCACTATGTAGACTACATATTGTTGCGATCTCATTCTTGCAGGAATTGCATGTACAGATGTTTTCAACGGGACTGTGGACACATCTACATTGAACAAATTGACTTTATTTCATCTTCTGGGGTCCAGTATTCATTTACACCTCCAGTATAGCCGTTTGGCCCCATTTCCAGTCTTTATGCTATGCTAAGCTAACTGGCTTGGTTGTGGATGTTTCTATATCAGAGTGTAGGCTGAGGATATGTCCGACTATCCATTTGAAAACCTTAGTTTACTTTTGCCACACAAGTGAACAGCTGTGCAGCTAATATTAACTTAATTAGCTTGCTACACTAGCAACAGTCCTCATTAAGCACTCTTGTATATGACTCCGTCTGAAATCAAGGATACATTGGTTTTAAAAAAACTAAATGAACAGTCAACTTGAATATCAGCAAATTAAGGGGGTGGATAGATATATTACTAGTTTCCAATTCGTGCTCTTTTGTGATTTGACACCGAATTGGCCACTGACTGTTATGTAACCGGAGAGACGGCGCCAGCTTTACCATTGGCAAGAGTGGAGTGTCAAAGCTTGCAAAGCTACTGAATCTCCATGTGTGGATTATTTTGTGAGAAAGGCGGTTATTGGCACACAGGGCTGAATATAGGAGTCACACTTGCTTTGAGTGTGAGTGTGCCTGTGAGTGTGGAGCAGCATACTGAAGAGTGCCGCACTCCCAGAGTGACCTGCTCTACTTTATTCACTACACATCCCCTCCTCTCCTCCTCACCTCCTCACCTCCTCTCCTCCTCCCCTCCTCTTCTCCGCGGCCTGCACTTCTTCTCTGTTCCTTTGCTAAGTTTGGAGTCTTTTCTCAGTGAAGCCAATGAGGAGATGCCTTATTAAAACGTGTTCTCTCGACTCGACTGGCCATCAGGAGGCGACTCCTCTGGCTGCAAAAAGACGTCAGGTTGTATGGAAGTCTATGAGAAAATTACTCTTCTTACCCTATGATGTTTATCTAGTATATTGTGATCAAAAAAAGACCATAAAGCGGAGTGTGCTTTAGGGCGGGGCTACTGTGATTGACAGGTTACCAGAGACGTGTACGCCGTCACTCTGCACTCCAAATTTGTCGTCGATTGCAAAAAGGCCCAGGTACCGCGCCCGTAATCCAAGATGGCGACGGCCGAACTCGAGGCTTCAAAACCGCAACGGGATCACAACCGCATCATAATGACTACATCCACTTCTTATGTACATATGTTTTTCTCTCCTCTTTTCTATTCCTCCGCTAACTCCTCTCCCTATTATATACCTATTCTTTAATACTAGGCCTACTACTAATGAGAATATATAACAATAAAATCACATTGATCCACCCTTTCCCATGGACTGGATTGTGATCAAACCTCTGAATAAAATAATGAGAGAAGATGCTCACATCTTCTGACAGTCCTAAAGCGTAACGGAGGCACGTTGAGCCGTCCTAAAACAACAGAGACAGAGCTTCACTGCGCATGTGTCATCACCCACTTTGGCATCTCAATGAATGCCGTGCCTCCTTCCCCTCCTCCTCCCTCCCTCCCCTCCTCCCTCCTCCCTCCCAGGGTTAAACAGGGATAGCGTTACACGATGCAGCGCTGAGTGAAGCGTATCGGGGAGGGAAGCCCTCGCTTTGCCAAGTAGTAAAACCTACGCTGCAATATTCATACGCCCTTCTTTATACGCCCTCTTCTTCCGTCCATCTTCCTCCAGCTCTTTCTCTCTCTCCTCCCTCTTCAGCCTTCAAGCACTCCCCCCTCGCAGCTTCGTCCTCTTCATCTTCCCGTGCTTCCTCTTCCATTAGGCCTCCTTCCATCTCTCCTCCTCTCGTTTACTCTCCATGAATCCATCAACCTTCTTCCATTAGAGAAATTAGCCTCAACGCTGGTGACAGCAGATGAGCGTTTCATGACCCGCACAACCAGATGTATTAATGCGTACGATGACCTGTGAGTAAATACATATCCACAGCTAGCGGCAGCTCGTTAACCTCGCAAATGTATCGGACACATTCAATGATCAGCTGTAGCTCACTGTGCCTATATGTTTTAAATTATTATCTGCTCTTAATAAACGGTGAGGTTTGTTGTGACAGAACTCAGCAAAACTGGGTTCCTGCAAACCGTGAAACTGACTGGAAGCATTTTGCTTTCTTGCTCATTTTTCCATTTTTTTCAAGCAATTGCAGCAGTTGCTTAGCTTTTAGCTTAGCACAGAGACTGGAACCAAATAAACGTCTGGACTGACCCTTCTAAAGGAACCTCAAAAGCTCACTAATTACCATCATCTATCTTCTTAGTCTTCTTAACCCTCCAAAAGTCATTTGTAAAGATGTTTCCAGCCTTTGTGCTAAGCTAAGCTAAGCTAACCTGCTGCTGGTGGTAGCTTCATATTTATCATATGGATTGCTGATCAAATAATAAGAAAACAAAAGCGTCTAGATAGACAGTAAACATAAACAGCAAATTGTAAATAAACAAGCTGAAGGTAATATTCCTTTAAGACACAAGTAGCTGGGTCTGAGTCTTTTAAATAGAGCGACACCACAACAAGTCCTTTCTAGGGATGGATCCAGTCTTCCAGAAAACACACACAGCTAATTCTAAATAAACAAACTCAAAGGAACTGTTCCTTTAAGACACGAGGAGCTAGCTGTGCATACAGCCGACTACAAATACGATGCAAAGACGCCAAGGTCCAAGTGCATCAAAAAGAAGTGTGTCGCGATGATGACACCGATCGCACTCGCAGCTCGAGGGGGAGTGAGGTCACGCCTCGGTTTGCATCCACGTGGGGACGAAGACGCTCTTGCCGAGACGTCGCTGCCTCTGAACCCACGTCTCCCTTTCATGAACCAAACTCTTTGCTTTTTCAGCTCCTCTCAGCGGCCGCCTCCGGCTGCTTGTCTGCACGTCTTTCTCCTCCCTTCCTGTATATTCATAGAGATATTTATATGTACGTGACGAGCTTGAGCGCAACCTTGTGTCCAGGTTTTATCCAGATCATCTTTCTGTCGGGACACGACATCTCCGGCTGCGTCTTTTCCAACACGACGTCAGTGTGACAAAGAGGTGTGTTAACGCAGTCCATTCAGCCGCTGCTTGACGAGGAGACAATCTATTCCAGTCAAGTGTTCCATTGTCCACCAACTATGTCGTAGGCGCCGTGTGAAGATGACTCACTTGTTAAATGGCATCTCTTCATAATGTATACCTTGGAGAGAGTCTTTCTTTTTGGAACGCCTGTGTGTGGTTGTGTGTGTGTGTGTGTGTGTGTGTGTGTGTGTTCATGTCTCATTAGTTCCTCTTTAGCTCCTAAAGGGAAATAATCGCTCAGCTTAGAAACCAACCAACAACATCAATGATCCGTGTCGATAACGCGCTGCTGTTTCTGAAAGGTTTTGCACAATGTTTCGTCTGCTTTCTGACGGAAACATTGGTGAAGTGGGCGGGGCAGAGGTGATTCCTGATTGGTCGGTATCATTTTGGGCCAGATGGTAAACAACGTTAAGCTCCCTCTTGTGTTCATGACTTGATGGGTTAGCGGCGAAAGATTTGCTCGCGAGTAGATTCCCTACAAAGTCAATGTATGCGAACGATGCGAATAATGCAAATTGGCGGAATTTGCCTCATTTGAGTTGACATTTTTCAACATGGGCGAGAAAATGTGCGTGACGCCGTGTCACGAAAGCTTATCAGCGTTGAGATTCTCCTCCTGACATCACGGACGTCCTGCCGTTGTTTAATCAGTAACTATTGTAGCTCTACGATACACAATATTAGTCGAGACCGGATGAAACTATATGTATACATGTTTGTGTACAAACCATATTGTACACACAATGAAAACATATATAATACATATAATACTATGTGTTATATATAATATGTGATGTTATTTTTGAGTGTTTGGTGGAGCTGCTACAATGTTAGCATAGCCTTGCTAGCCTTGCTATGCTAACATCAATCCGAGCTCCATTGAGAAAACAAGCATTTTAAAAGTAGTTTGCTTGTCGTCTTGTGGAGATAAATAACAAAACATGGATTCAGACGCTTCACAAATAGCCATCGTTATGAAGTTACTTCATCCCTTTTGTTCGTTTATTGCCATTAAATCTCAGCAACAATCGGTTTATTTTGGGAATTCACAGGCTTTCAGTTCATCAGCAGCAGATTTGTATCAAATAAACTGATTACAATAAAAACATTTTAAATTGGTTGGAGAAACATGGGAATGTTTTTGTATGCAATTTAAATGTTTTAATTTGTCTAGAAGACGTTTAACTGGTTCAGCTTTAGCAATGGTGACAATAACAATGTCTGCCTTGTTCTACCACCGCCATTTTACAGTTATTAATCTGACACAAATAGATGCATTACCTCAGCGCTCCGCTCCATGAACATTGCACGCCCTGCTTTGAACACAAAGTGTCGACTACATTTAGTGAAATGTCTTAACCTCTTGGCATAAAAAAACTATGTTCTGCCATTTCTGCTCCCATTCATCTTAATATTAGACTAAAAGATTGACATCTAAGTTCACATTTGCCTCATCATGTTTTAAGTGGGCACTTAGTCCGTGCACTGTATTTAAAAGAGCAGGTACAGAAATACTCTTTGTAATAGAAACGACTGTAAGGTAAAATGTTTAGTAGTGTTCTGGAGTCCTTTTCTATATACGGCCCACAATCTTTTTTCATGTCTGGTCCCATGTGCATGCTATTTGTCTCTATTTCTGTATATACTGTACATATAAATAAATAAACATGCAGCACAATCAGATTCCTCTTCCTGCTCCAGAAGAGAATGTCCTGGCCGAGGTAATGAGGCGTCCTCCCTCTCTTCTTCGTCCCTTTCTTCTCGCACATGCTCCAGCTTTCCCCGCCCGGCGCTCGTATCATTAGCGTCTGCACAAACACACTGGCGTTCAGAGCGTGTGCGATCGCGGTGGAGCTCTCCTGTAAGGCACTCTGGTGTCTCGGTGGGGATCTCCTTGTCAGGGTGGATAAAGAGATCCTCTGTACACTCTAAGTGCTTTGTTGTTGTCACATCTCCCGTCTCTTGTGAGACACACTACTGCATTAGCATATGTGACCAACCGTCTCTTCATGTTCATTTCCTTCCTACAAAGCACCCTCACTACTTTGCTGCAACATGGTTTTCTATTCATCTCAACCACGTAAATACACTGACGAGGGTTTTAATGATGTCTTGACAGCAGCTGATTGACACCACACTGCTGGTTTCTGCCTGGGCTCTCGTAGCTCTTGACAGCTTTGTGAAGTTATGCTAGTGACGTGTTTACGTATTTCTCTAAGTTTACATGTTTATTTTCAGCCCAAACCTAACTAAGTGGTTTTGTTTTACACTTTATGTGAATAGACTGACTATAAGAAGAGAATGTGGTCACCGTGACGTCACCCATTGGTTTTTGGGCTACGGTTGTGAAGCCACGAGTTTGGCATTTTTGCCGTCGGCCATCTTGGTTTTTGGTCGTCTTCATCCTGGTTTTGTTTTTTTATCAGCCAGAAGTGACACAGGCCGGTGAAGAGAAGCACAACAGAAAGCTGAATAATTTCCAATTTGTGAATCATTTTTAGGTAGCCAAAATTTTACAATTACATTTTCTAAGACGAAAACATGGACAACGCCGTGGCCCCGCCCTAAAGCATGTCCTGCTTTATGGTCTAAATGACCATCATTTACTAAATAAACATCATGCTGTATTGAAGAAGACTTGAAACTAGAGATTGAGACATAAACTCATGTTTACTGAGGGAATAAATCAATTATTTTTAAGTCATTTTCTTATAGACTTCTATACAACCAGAGGAGTCGCCCCCTGATGGACATCAGAGAGAATGCAAGTTTAAGGCACTTCTCACTTGCTGCCTGGTTATGTTCCACCACAACCACTTTACTGCACGTTTTCTACATCAGTTTTCTACACACAGCAGATGAGGAAATTCTGTGGTTAAAAATTCCAATTTAAAGGCTTTTTTTCGACACAGTGAGCTCATTACAAGTCTCCAAGCGTTTTCCAAGAAGAGTAAATTAATCTGAAATGACTCCGCGTGTGCAGACTCATTAGCCATGAGAGCTCGTTATAAAACAAAATTCAACTTGATCCATGTATCCCTATCATACACTTTATTTACGACCAACCCGTACACAGCCATGTTGGCGTGAGCCAGTAAGGAGCATTTAATGCTGAGGGAGGAAATCATGGGCAGAGGCAATAACAGTAAACAGGCTAATTAGATTACACTGTTGCAGCGGCAGAGCGGCACTGAGAGGATTACTTTTGATCTTTACAGAAACCACTTCATTCAGCACAATTTGCACTCTTTCAGCTCCATTTAAATTACTCTCACACTGAAGCTGTCGTAACTCATGGACGCAGGAAATCAGCATTTTTTCATGTATCACGGATGAACAGATACTGTGAGTGCAGAGTGAATGGAAAAAAGTCTAGGATCTGAAACCGCTCAATGTCCCAGAAACATTTCTTCTGTCGGTCTTCTTTGAAAAAAAATGTTTTCCCTCTTTTGTTTGCTTATGTCACATCCCCTTCCACTATATGGAAAGCAGCTGAAGGAATTGTCCTTCAACTAATATGCATTATTCAGGATATACAGATCTAAATTACAGACGAGATAGTCTGTTGTGCGCAGTAATTAAAACGAGGAAAGCGCCGCCACAAAGCATCTGTTTCCAGCTGCACAGCATCCGTTGCAGCATCCATCACAAACAAGCTTGTAAAATGAAAACAGCGCCGGCAAAGCAACAATAAACGTTACTGGAACTGGGGCTGCTGTAGAACCGACTGCTGCAGGACGCTCATCGTCACTTGCACCCTTTTTCCAATCAAATCTAGCGCGCATATGCCGTTTTTTCCTAAACATGGGACAACATGCATAAAAAATAGGCGATTACTCTGTATGATTATGCAAGAATTGTTCTTGTCGTCTTCTTTCGATCCATTATAAGTCTTATTTGCATGGTTCTACCATAACGCAAACAGGAACGCTCAAACGGGGACGTTTACTTCCTGGTTTAGTTCCTGAATTTCGTTCCTCTGGTTCCATCGTCCTGGAACTATTTGGTCGAAAAGGGCAGAGAGGTGGAGAATGGCAAATGCACAGCCTAGAGGAGACATTTGGGGTGATGTGGCACCATGATCGAGACGCTATGGAAGAGACCTGTCAATCACCTTGTAGCCCCGCCCTAAAGCATCCCCTGCTTTATGGTCTGTTTGACTCTAAATGACCATAATTTACTAAATGAACATCATGCTGTATTGAAGAAGACTTGAAACTAGAGATTGAGAGTCATTTATATAGACTTCTATACAATCTAACTTCTTTTTAAGGAGTCGCCCTCTGATTAGAGAGAATTCTGCTTGAAGGCCCTTCAGCGTTGGGACCAACACACGTCGTATTAAATTGAAACACTTGCAGGTAAAACTAGACAAATATTCCTCTTCCCCTTCTTTTTGACTGGACAAGTTTCGATAACACCTGCAGCTGCACGATAGTTCGGTCGATACCTGAAGATTGGTTCGATAGATTCACTTTGTTGCCATGTCAACACAGTTATTAGGACTTTGCCTCAGTGTGAAAACAGTCACCACATTTATACATTCAAACAAAAAGGAATCGAGGACCGACACCCAGCAGCCCGTGCAGCAGCATGCTGCGGACATCAGTTCTGATGGCATTACGGCTCCCTCTACTTCACACATGAACATAAACACGCCATGAACTCGGGTGCTATCTGGGCTAATCCTTCCGCTTTTAATGCGATAGAGACGCTGGCAAAACCGTCGTGACAATGCAGCTTTTTCTGCGTGTGAATGAGTGGGAGAGGACGACGGGTTGGAGGGAGGGAGCGAGAACGGGGGAGGCGACTCACCCGTCTGTGTCCTGGAAGTTGACGTTCACTTTCTTTGCCGACCCGAGGAGCTCTGAAACACAAAGAAAGTGGAACATTAATGGATTGTTTCAAGCATATAAATGGACGGTCGGCGCCTTTATACAATATTACACAGCAATGTAGGTGTTATATTTAATGTTCATGTTGAAAGCATTCCATTTCCTCCCCAAGAAATGAGAGACTCGTCTATATCATGAGTCACATATTTCCTTGAGTTCAGGACCACATGGGGATAACATCCGTCTCTCCTTCACTGTGCTGACGCATGCATGCAGAATTACATTCAAAATGTGCAGCTTTTCGAACATGTAGAATCTTTTTTTAAATATATTTTATAGAATTATGAAGCAAATTACCAAAATGACATATGAGTTATTACAAGATATGCAAAAAAAGCAACTCTGTTGAAGTGAATGTGCTGCCCACGGGCTCTTTGTGCTCTTTGTGACCTGCCTGTTAATCGCTCCTCACGGACACATTTAAATTGACTCTTTGCATCCCACCACACTGAAATGCAGATGTTGCATTATGTATTCATGCTACAGCTGTGTTGGTAATGTAATAAACAACCTGGAATACAGAAACTAAACCCAAATAACCAGACTTAGTTATGGTGGGTTTCCAGATTGATTTTTAGAAAGTTTAAACGGCAAAAAAAAAAGCCATGGAATTACATTTTTGTGAACAGGATCCAAAACCACATCAACAGCTACTTATGCTAAGCTAGGCTAACCAGCTGGTGGCTGTAGCTCCATACTGAACTGTAGTCACAGGAGAGTGGTATCAATCTTCTCTTCTGACGGTCAGCAAGAAAACCAATACTTCTTTTTCCCAAAAGGTTGTCTAGCTGCTGCTTTAAAGTGTTTAAGATGCTTCGGCTCTCTTCTCTGTCTCAAAGTGTGAGAGAAAGACTATTTCATTTATCAGCTCATTTACGCGACACAGGAACTACAACACTCTACTTTGTCCCTGATGATGCTACGCTGTGAAGAACAAATCTTTGTTTGTTGAACTGGTGTCAGGGAGCTACATTTTGATGCTTTCCAGCTCTACTATTAAAGATTTGTGTTGAGCGACGGTCAATTATAGCGGAATCGTCAAATACAAGCTTTTTAAATTTTTTTCCTAGAAATTTAAATATAGTTCTTTAAAAGAGAGTGCCAGCAGACTATGAAACACTCGTGCCACTGACGGGCATATTGATGCTTTGTAATGCATAGATAGTCCTCACTTTAGATGGGCTCACACAAAATACTTAACTAATGCTTAACTAACAACTATAACTACCTGAATTAATCATGAATTGCAGTATTAAAACATGTTTATAAAGCACATATTTTCCCATTAGTCCATCATCTATAAGTCCTTAATAATTGGTTTGCAATATATAATACTTAATTTACAAATGGGGAATCCATCAGTTAATAAGAATGAAAACCCAATCATGAAACACATAATAGTCAAGCTTATTTATCAAAACATGTATTACTGTGTTTATGAATTGCAT
This sequence comes from Taurulus bubalis, assembly GCF_910589615.1. Classification (NCBI taxonomy): domain Eukaryota; kingdom Metazoa; phylum Chordata; class Actinopteri; order Perciformes; family Cottidae; genus Taurulus; species Taurulus bubalis. The sequence goes on from NC_136605.1 coordinate 4,715,449, forward strand.
AGTAATGAGTTACTAATGAGTGTTCATGTTGGAACAATGCTTCATAAATGATGAATTAAGTGCTTTACTAATTCTAAATAGTGTGTAGTTATTATAAAGTGCTACCGATAAATATTATTAAATTGGTACTGAGCATCGGCCGACACACTCGTTCAAGTATCGGTATCAGGAAGGAGGAAACGGAATCGGACATCTCTATTCACAGTGATGATGTCACCGATCCACCCACTGCTCCCACAGCAGCTCAGGAGGTCGGTGAAGCAATGTCACAGGTGAGGAAACCCACGGCAGGGTCAACGACCTCTCTCCTGATCACCAGACACATGACACGTCGTCTGTTCTAAAGGAACGTCTCTACAGGTAGAGGGAGGCAGAGCACAGCCGCCTTCACCCACATCACGTTGTTCATCTTCTCATGTCAGCTGACATGCAGCCAAGACACACACACACACACACACACACACACACACACACACACACACACACACACACACACACCCTCTCCAGGGTGCAGGAAACAGGACAGTCCCTCCATTGTAGAGGAGAGCGCTCCCAGCGCCACTGGGAGAAGAGCATTGATTTCCTAACAAGCTATTTCTGGCTGCTAAATGCAGGGTCTCTCTCTCTTTTCTTCTCTCTCTCTCTTTTTCTCCCTCCCTCTCTCTCTCTTTTTCTCTCTCGCTCTCTCTCTCATTCTTTTTCTCTCTCTCCCTCTCTTTCACAAACATGGACAAAGAGCTTTTAAAGGCACTATCTGCATCCTCTAAGTGCGTGCGTGTGTGTGTGTGTGTGTGTGTGTGTGTGTGAGAACCTGATATGCATCCACTCACATGCACTAATACGAAGGTGTGGTGAAGTTGCGGTCAACGTGGAGCGAAGTTTGTTTAGAGAAACGATAACACGAAACGTTTTAAGAGAGGAAGACGACATACGAGGATGAAACAAATACAAAAATTCCCAAAAAGGAACAAAGACACATTCGTCTTTGTTCACGTCTGTCCAGCAGCCTCTGACTTGACCTGAACCTGTCGGTCGCATGTTGCCTGTTATGTGAAATCTACTTTACTTTTTTTGATGGCTGCACTTTGCCTCAAGCGTCGTCTGTGCCATTCAGTTATTTCCAGACATTTCCCTAAAATGCCAACTCTCAAGAAAATGCCGCTGAATTTGGTGACTTGACCGCTCGCTCGGCTAACTGTTGCTCCACCTGTCGGCTCTCTGCTCTCACGCGGCACGCATGCAGGTAACAGTGACACGGTGGACGATTTACCAGCTATCTTGAAACAATGGGTCCTTTATTCCAGACAGAGGCAGACAGGCGCTGTTGTTAAGAGATGTGTCGGCTGTAGCTAGCGAGTGAATTAAGCTAACATTAGCTCTTTGAGTGGGTCGTAAACGCTGTTTCCTGCTGACTTCTTCATGTTCACAGCGGACTTATTTTAAAATAGGATCATGTCAAAAGGTTCTAAAATATTATTTTGATGGCTACATGCTATCACATGCTATCGTGCTAAAAGACTGATGCTAAAGCTGCATGACCCAAGTTAGCATCCTCACCAGTTGATGATCCATGTAGGAGACATGTGTGTTTGTGTTGAGTCCCTTGAGATTTAACCAAGACTAATCAGGCTGAACACACACACACACACACACACACACACACACACACACACACACACACACACACACACACACACACACCTGGTTCAAAAAGCAAACTGGGTGATAAATACCTCCTGTCAAAGTTTTTGCTATTGCATCAGTGTGCCTCTGTCCATGCCTCTGTGTGTGTGAGAGAGTGTGTGTGTGTGTGTATGTGTATGTGTGTGTGTCAGCAGACTAATCAGGGTGAACAAACACACACACACACACACACACACTCTGCGGGAACTCATAAATACATTCATGTCCTAACAGAAAATGCCACGCACTCTTAAATATGGAAAAACATAACACACACACACATTAAAAAAGCAGTGCTGCATTCTTGGCTTCTGTAATGTTGGACACTGCACTGACTGCAGGCCCGTTGGAGTCGCTGTCAAAGCATCTGACAGCACCCTTATGTGTTCCCCGTCTCCTGCCAGCCTGGACCTGCCTGCAGCGCAGAGCGACACGTCGTAAAACGCTGCACAATATAGAACTCTTCACCAGACGACAACCATTTCCAATATTCCTCTTGGCTTCGGACTGCTTTGTGGAAATCGGAACATAAACTTTCCCACGGAAGCAACGCGTCTCTGAAAATGCTGGAGGCGAGTAATCTCTACGAAACCGAGGAATAAAAAATCTGTTTTTATAAAGTCAATTAAAAGTGTTGAACCCTCGGGGGTTTTGGGGAGCTCTCCTCTCTTTGTGTGTCGGCACACTGCCTTCGGTGATACGAAAACGTAAAAGAGAGAAACATTTAATATACACAAGTGGGTGAAGACTGCGCAAGAGAAAATATATATATGAAATACTGCAAATGATGAAATGTTGCCTCAGGATTCAATAGAATTTCAGCAACATGTTGAAATATGCTGTACATAGGTTATAAAGGTGTGTTGAATATTATTGGATATGAACATAATGTTCGACAACGTAAATTGAAGGTAATTACACACAATGACAGACCAACAGACCGCCATGGCCATGCCAAGAGCCCTGCTGCTAGCGTGGCTAAAAATGTCCATCCCTGTCTGGACGAATTAAACAACCAGCATGACGTACTGTAGAGTCTGGATGGATGTTCAGTCATTTACATTCCTACAAAATGTCCATATGATTCTTAACTGAAGTGTGAAACCGTTCCTCACTTTGCTCTGTCCATAAGTGACATATTAGCGCGTGAGTAACACCATCCTCCCGGTTGACTTGCTGGATGTTTTAATTGTAGTTTCTACGCGTGCATGTTAGAAAAGGTTAGATATATCCATATTCAAATGATGAGATGGAGGCAGTCAATGTTGTAGAGCACATATGTCAAACTCAAGGCCCGCCGCGTCATTTTATGTGGCCCGCGACGGCTTCACGGACCCCTTTTCAGTGAATCGCGGACCTTTGCATGGGCTTTTATTTTGAAGGGGATTTTGTATGTGCTTTTATTTTGAAGGAGCACCATCTATTCACACTCCTCAATGCTGCGTTCACAACACGCTTTACTTGCATGAGTTTACACGTTGGACTATTTGTGATAGTTAAGCTTCATTACCGACTTTTTTATTCCATGTTTGTGCATGAAAACACTGAGTCTGTTAAAAAAGGCTGAAGTTATAAAAATATTATGTGTGTTGTGTTACCTCATGTCCTTAAGATGCACTTTTTGGTTTTTAATTGAGTGTAAAAGGGAATATTTCAAACATTTTTTTTTGTATTGGCATACTGTGATATTGTGTACTTTCTCAGGTTCAAACTGCACCATATCATTAAATTAATTTGAGAAGTTAAAAATGTTCCTCGCATTGGATCTCAGCTTGTCATTAAGGGGTCAAGGTGCAGCCAGACCAGTTCAGAACCACTGCCCCAGACCAGTTGAACCACTGCCCCAGACCAGTTGAACCACTGCCCCAGACCAGTTGAACCACTGCCCCAGACCAGTTGAACCACTGCCCCAGACCACATGCATGTTCTTATTTGCTCACAATTACTTGTTGGACCAGTTATGTCCTTCTCAACTGTGACAAAAAAGCTTTGAAGAAAGTTAATATAAAACTGTGCGTTTGATCTTTGTCTTTGTTATTTTCTTCTGTTTTTAAGTTTGATCTTTAGTAATGTGGGTTTCTTAACCCTACATTAAATGGACTTCTGTCATAGTAACAGAGAAATTTGCTTCCATATATATTCATATAAATGCATGTACAATATTTTTGCACTTGAATAAACAATAATCTAATACAAAGACAGTTGACATGATGTTCGGGAGGAGTTAGATGTATACAGTGTTACAGTTACAACCGGCCCTCTGAGGACGACCATGATGCTGATGTGGCCCGGGGTGAAAATGAGTTTGACAACCCTGGTGTAGAGACTACGATGTTTTTACAGAGGGATTATTTGCAGTCTGTTGATTCTTTGCTTTCTTACCCCCTGGCAAAAAAATGGGCTGATTTTATCCTCATGGGAGAGGAAAAGAGAACAGTGTCATGGCTTTTCTTAATATGCTGCGCTGTTATATAATATATCCCGGGGATGACAGAGTTTTTTTTGTACAGGGGAGTTTATATTGTTCTATCACATGGAATCCATTTAGTTTAGAGGAAACAAATGGAAAGGAAACGTTAGCTTATAGCCTAAGCTCTCATGCCTTTCTCTTGTCTCTCCGAATTTCTTTTCCCTTCCTCTCTGACTCTCTCTCTCTCTCTCTCTCTCTCTCTCTTTCTCTCTCTCTCTTTCTGGCAGCGAGGATGGAAAATAGTGTGCTGAACTCTGGAGTGCTCGCTGAAAGTGGACCTGTTGTCTCGGCCCTGATTGATCTGTCCCCATCCCCCCCTCCTCCTCCTCCTCCTCTCCCTCCCCTCCTCCTCCTCCTCCTACTCCTCCTCCGACTATTTCATCCACCTCTCCGCCCCCTCTTTCCTCATGTTCTCCTTTCTTCCTCTGCCATCAATTCCCTCCAGGTCCGCAAATGAGAAAGGTGATAGTATTTCTTTTCTCTGACTCACGTAATCATTTTCCTCTCTGTTTCTCCCTTGTAGCACTCACAGTGCAATTACATTGGCCGGCGTGGTAGCGGGGCCTGTATTCATGTATTCATGCATTAATGCTGCGATATTAAGGTTGACTCTTTATTCTTGAGTAGTTCAATCAGGAATGTTGTAAAACTACACTCATGTCAGTTTAACCTTTTCAAACTGCGGCGCACACACGTACACACACCTGCACGAATATGTTAGAAATCGCTGGTTGTTGGGTGACGGTGGTGGAAAATTTTGGAAAAAAGACATATGGCCCCAACACCTTCATGCATTCCTGTTTTGGTTGACTCTCACCGGTCTCATCAGTGTTTGTGGCAGCAGCAGTCAGATGTTGTTAACAAAAAAGCTCTAAAAAAAACACTGAACGCGACCTCTGCAGCACCGAAAGGTAGAAACCCAACGTTAGCTAGTAGCATTTAGCATCTGACGCTGACATTTCCCTGATGGGGCTAAACAGACAGCTCTCACACAGCGCTTGTAGCCAGACCTACAAAAGATGTATATGCTGCAATTTGTAGATATCCCACAATGCAAAACAAAAGAAAAACCAGGAAGTATGAAAACCACAAAAAGTCACACGGGGCAAACAACATTTCCTCCAGCAACCACTGAGCATGTGAAACGAGAAGTCAACGTTGATTTATGTGTCACGTAATGCAACATACGTACTTATTTTAACCCAAACCACGATCTTTTCCTAAACATAGCTCAGCCGTTTTGTTTGCTAGACCTAACGAAGTAGTTCACGATCTTTTCCTAAACCTAGCTAAGCCGTTTTGTTTGCTAGACCTAACGAAGTAGTTCACGATCTTTTCCCAATCGTAACCAAGTAGTTTCGTTACCTGAGTTGTATCCTTTTAAGACGGAAATTTATTTTTTAACAGACTGTATGCGCTGAACAAGTTTCTGTGCGTTTGTAGGAATGCACGAAAAACGAGGAATAACTTTCCATAAAATATCGTACGAACTTTTATACGAGGACACGCTGGGTGAAGCAGAGGTAAAGTGTGTGTGAATATTGGACTCGCAATCATCAGGTTGGACACAAACACAACTCTGCATCTGCCAAAATGCAACTGTTTGCGGATGAATTCAACACAACAACTTGAAAGGTGATCAAATGTCCGTGTTGTGCGCTCTAGCTTCAGTCAGTTGTGTTGCTCCAGTGTGTTCACTGGGGATTCTAACGTAGCCCAGCTTTTTAACCAGTGATATGAGGGGGTGATGATCTCTGTTAAATGACCCCTCCCACTTCACAACTCGACACACACACACACGCAGACACACACACACGAGCACAGACACACACACAAGCACAGACACACAGACGCGCGTAAACACACACACACAGACACGCACACACACAGGTATACACACACGCAGACAAACACACACTTGCACGCACACACGCACAGACACACACACATACACGCACACACACACTCACATACACACACAAGCACAGACACACACACACACACAGACAGACACAGACACTCACACGCACACACACACTCACATACACACACAAGCACAGACACACACACACAGACAGACACAGACACACACACTCGCACGCACATGCACAGACACGCACAGACACACACACACACAGACAGACACAGACACACACACTCGCACGCACACGCACAGACACGCACAGACACACATACACACGCACAGACACACACACATACACGCACACACACACACTCACATACACACACAAGCACAGACACACACACACACAGACAGACACAGACACACACACTCGCACGCACATGCACAGACACGCACAGACACACACACACACAGACAGACACAGACACACACACTTGCACGCACACGCACAGACACGCACAGACACACATACACACGCACAGACACACACACACGCACAGACACACACACATACACACGCACATACACACACACACATACACACGCACAGACACACACACATACACACGCACATACACACACGCATAAACACAGGCACAGACACGCACAGACACACACACACATACACACGCACAGACACACACACATAAACACAGGCATATAGACACACACACACACTTGCACGCACACACGCGCACAGACACATACATGCAGACAAACACACACACACAATCCACTGGTTTTGATCTGGTTAATACATTAAAAAGCCTGCACACACACACACAGACACACACACACACCCAAGGTCCGCTGGTTTAGATCCGGTTAATAAAGGAAAGCGTCTCTCTCCTTCATCGTGTGTGTGAACATTGTCTGCTGTGGACTTCATGTCATCATGAGGACAGAAGCTGAGAGGCGTCATATAAGGGCAGAGCGGGTGAGAGCGGGAGCTCGGCCAACATCGTCCACTGCCTGCCAGATGTACGCGCACACAGTAAATCGCCGACACACACACACACAGTACACACACGTTCACACAAAAGTGCTGTATCATGAACTTGTACACACACACACACACACACACGGCCAAACCAAACACACAAGCATTACAGTGATTTGTGAAGCTCATAACTCTGATGTCTCAGTATAAATAATCAGCGTTAATAATTTATCTGCATAAACTATTAGACAGATGAACTGTGCTAGTGTGCGTGTGTGTGTGTGTGTGTGTGTGTGTGTGTGTGTGTGTGTGTGTGTGTGTGTGTGTGTGTCGGCGTGGCAACCACAGGAGCTGTTTGATCCTCGTTGACCCTCCCTGCTTCCTCTCTCCTCATCAACACTTGGACTGAGCTTCCTGAGCAGGTAGCACACACACACGCCATCTGCTCACTGCTCTCACACACACACACACACACACACACGAACGTGCGCACACACACACACGCTTAAACACATTTGTAATTCCTCACAATTAAGAGCGATACCTATTGAAAGGAACATGACATAATGTTCACATATCTACTCCTCGATCAGCGTGGTTTGAACCCGGCCAAACGCTCGCTGAGTATAAAAAAAACGGGTCGCTAGATGAAACGTGCGGCACGACTGGAACCCAAACGTCCCGCCAAAGAGCGAGCGGAGCCGGGAGGAGGCATCGCGAGTCGGAGGGGGTCATTTTTAGGGCGTCAGTTCCACATCTGTTGCTGTTTTTCCATCCAAATAACCGACGCTCGGTTAAAAGGAGTCATGCTGCTCAGCATGAAGGCATTTGGATGGGTGGCAGAATGTATAATGTATAGTGGGGAGTGTTGTCATTTCACTTGGATGATTTAATGGAACATCTGGCTCAAACGAAGCGTATTTTCACATCTAACTTGGTGAATTAAGGATTCAGGTGAAACAGTAGAAAGACGGTTGTGTTCCAAGGAGAATAACTGTACGGATATTTCCTTTCTTGAGTTTATTTTGTTTATATACAAAAATGTTATTAAAAAGAGCTTGTGGAACATAGACAACCGCGCCCATCACTTCCCAAGTGGTCCTTTACGACTTGACTCCATCTTTGGCTCCCGAAAAAATTGAAGCGAAATCAAACCATTTTTTACGTTTCATTCATTGAAGCTGGGTGGAGCTATGCCGGGAATTCACGAAACCCTCTGGACCAATAAGATTGATTGATGGGGTAATTTGTCCCGCCCTCGTCAAGCCCGGTCTGTCCCCGCCCACACGGAGCTGAAAAGAGATCTGACCCCATAACATACGTGTGTGGTTGTGTACAGGATTTATACACCGCTGTAAGATCCACTAAAAGAATCACTACAAAGCAACCCTCCACCTAAATATGTGTGTGTCATGTGCTATACCTGCAGATGCTGCACACACACACACACACACACACACACACACACACACACACACACACACACACACACACACACACACACACACACACAATTACTTCACCATTTTGTTGCCTGCTGCAGCAGAACTCTGGGAAAATACTGATTTCACGATGTTGCTGCAACACCTCAGCCTGCGGCCGCACCGATTCCCTGCCCACACACACACACACACACACGCGCGCGCACGCACACGCACACATACACGTACACAGCTAGGGAGCTCTGGGTTGCACAGAGGCGGTTGCCAGGCAACAAGCATCCTCCAGCTCTCCCTATACATGTCGACTTGTCCTGCACATACATACTCAGAGTCACGTGTGCGTGCGAGAGCGCGACACACACACACACACACACACACACACATACACACACACACACCTACATACATCCTCATTGCCGTAATGACAGAGGTGACAGTGTGACACTTTTCTTCCAGACAGAGTAAAACAGCACCTGCCTCCTCCGGAGAGAGACTCCTCTACTCAGACATTCAGCTGACGCCAGATCAGCTGAGCTCGATGCAGCACGATAGCATTGGGTTCATTACCACAGTTAACTCATTAATTACTGTAAGCATAGACTCTCTCTCTCTGTCTCTTTCTCCATCTCCCTCTCTCTCGACCCGTATGGGATGCGGGTGGTAAAGGCACTAATTGTGTGAATCACAGCAAAGCCAAAAGGGAGCCATTACAACGGAGGGCAGTGCGGTTAGAAACCACAAGGCCAGAGCCGAACAGCAGCCTCCACGCTACAGAAGAGGGATTCTCATTCTCGAGTGAAGGTACGATCCGTGGGCCGAGGAGAGGCGTCCGAGAATAGGATGTGGTTGAAAGCTCTGGGGGGGGGCGGGGGGGGGGGGGGGGGGGGGGGGGGGGGAAGCTAGTAAGTGGTCCTTTTTGTCAATGGTTACAACTTGGTTCAATCACTTTTAGGAATAGTTGGAAGCCATGAAGTCACACAGTGTGAATAACCATACAGACTATTCACTAACGTGAGGATGAGAAACAACAACAAACATTTGAATGCAGAGAACGTTGTTGAGCTGAAACTATAAGTCCATTAATTTGTTATTATTATTATTCGATCAACAGAAAATCAACAATTCAACAATCAGAGGACATTTGTCCCCTTGGCTTTGGGAAATCATGGTGTCCATTTCACATAGAAAGAAAATAATCCACAATATGAAGGGGTAATGAAAATAAGTGTTAGTTGCAGCACTACATATGTTTACAACAAGTTGGGCTACAACATTATAATAAAAAACCACCATTACACATACAAAATAATTTACATAACACAATTCAAACGAGCTGTGGGTTTTCTGGAGGACAAAGATCAGTCATTCTGGAATGCAGATCACTGAAACAGACGCTGGACGAGGAGCTTAAGTGCAGTCGTTTCTTAAATAAACCAGACATTATAACTCGATTAGACTAAAATAGAGTAGGACTGATGTCCATACTGCCCATATAATCTCTCTCTCTCTCCCTAATTGAACCCTGGACCATCTCTGTCACTCCGAGTGCCGCCATGGGACACTTTCATTGATTGACAGCCGCATGATGGGCGAGCAGCAGCCAACGGTCGCACGCCGTCAGACCGGGTGATGTCACACGACGCAACGCAGAGAGGCAACGTCACAAATGCATGCAACGTGCACAAACAAACACACACACGCACACACACACAGTTCAGAGCGTTCCAGAGAAAGTCAGAGGGGCGGCCAAGTGAATTAATTTACTATAAATACACACGTCATATCCGTTCTAACTCTCCAAACACACACACACACACACACACACACTTCACCCTAGAGCACATACGTGTGATAGTGACGCATCTGTTTGTGAAGCCTCTGACACAGGAGGGAAGAGGAGAGTGTGTGTGATAAACTGACTCCAACATGAAACAAACAGACCGGCCCCGTCTTTCTTATTCTATTACCTGATCAATTATCATCGGCCTCACATCCTCACATCCTCACATCCTCACATCCTCACATCCTCACATTCTCACATCCTCACATCCTCACATTCTCACATCCTCACATCCTCACATCCTCACTGCCGACCTCTCACCTGTTTCCCTCTGCTATATTCACTTCCCTTTTAAAGACATTGCACAGCAAGCCCTGGTATAGAACATTCGTGCTTGGGGGGAAAAAATATTCAGACGGACCTGGATTTTAGCGAAAAAATATGTTGGACCAATGAAATCCTTTGTTCCTGCTGATGTCATACCTAGTTGCACGGAAGCTAGCTTTTGGTTTCAAGATAAACTTACAAGGTAGATATTGCAGGTTTACTTAAGCAACAGAGGTACTTGGTTAGGCGTTAAGATCATACGTTACGGAACAAAAAGGTTTAAAAAACGTTAACTTGTTTTCACACAGGACACGAACAGCGGCTTCCTGGGTGAAAGTCCTGGAAGGGTTTGAGCCATCTTTGTTAGTTGAAAGCCTGATGCGTCTCATGGATACGCCTAGCGTTTGGCTATACAATGAAGATGATAATAAAGCTGATATGCACTTGCTAACGTTTTATGTCACAGAACGGGGTTAGCCACAACAGCTAGCGGTAGCATCACATTTGCTGGTCCGATTAGTTTATTGTGTAGATAACGTTGGGAGGACACTTCAAAATAAGTGATTCATTATACATTGTCATGTAAATTGGACACAGAAATGCGACTAACTCTCACCGGTGTGCATAGTTGTCATGCAGAAAATGTGCATGCTGATATCTTTGCGTATTCCTACACCACAATTTCACTATTCTTCCTTTGGACTGCTGAATCACACACACCAAAAAATTATCTTTACGTTCCCTCCTTCCTGGCTCTCACTTACCAGGACAACATGATTGAACCTTTGAGTGCAACAATCACATACAGTTGCATTGATTGTCCACATACATAGGATACTCTCTCTACTCTTCCCTGTCCGTTTGAACCGGTCTCATATCTATGTTGGGAATATATGTGAATCATGGACTGTCCCCTGCCTCTGGGAGCATGAAACACCTGCACAGGACCGATTCAATACAAATCACCAGTCATGGAATTATACAAGAACAATATTACAACATTAGTAAAGTCCTGGTTCCAATCAGCAAAGTATTCTGGAGGATTGTAGGGAAACTGACCTATCCCATGTGAGCGAGATGTGTAGACGACACATTGTCCGTTACTGCATTAATAATTCAACCAAAACGTATCGATCGATTCTGATGTGTTTTTTTTAACCTCGCCAGTGGCAGGGCTCCAGGGAGGCCATGTGGGTCGGCAGGCAGTCGGTCCACTTTAGTTCAGGAATATCTCAACAACCGTTGGAAAGAATAACATGAGCATTTTGCACAGATGTTCATGGTCCCCAGAGGCCGAATCCTACTGAGGTTTAGAACCAAGTGCTGGACCTGCAAAACACATGGCCTTCCAAACAACCTCAGCTGTGTATTGTGTTATGACCAGGTGTCAGCATGGAAACATGTTGTTAACGTTACAATTAAGTATCCAACAAATTTTCACTCCCAGCTCGTCAAATGCCGACGCCGAGTCATTGGCCCAACTCTTGGAACTATGACGCTATAGCTACACATGCTAGCCTCAGTTTTGGACAGTCACTTTGTACGTTCACAGGACACTACAGTACAGCTTTCTCCTCATTACATGCATTCACTCTCTTTTCAAAAAAAACTCTCAACAACTTTAAGTTTACTTAAGCAACACAAGTATTTGATACATAAGTAGATAAATAAAAAGGTAAAAGAAGTCCAAGTTGACACGAACGGCGGCCTCCTGTGTGAACGTCCATCTTTGTGCGTGTCACACTGCTGTGGTGTCTGAAATATTGGGAGTGAGGACGGCTCGAAATACCAGCAGGTTAGCATCGTCATTGTGAACAATTTAGCATGCGGATATTAGCATTAACCATAGGGCACTCTGGTGCTAAAGTACAGCCTGATAAAAAGCCGCTAGCATGGCTGTGGACTCTCGGCCTTCTTGGTGAAACTATTCTACAGACTTGAAAACCTAAACAGCGCACTGTAGATATTGAAGACATTGCAGTACAGCAATACACTCTGTCTTAATCTCGATTTACACACACCCTTTAATCCCTAACCCTAAACCTATTTATTGTTTGAGTTGTGTTTAGAGGTTGTACATGGGGATTATATATTATTGTAGCCCTGATTTTTATGTTTAATTGATACCCGACATGTTTGCTTTTTGAAATTAATACCATGTTTTTTTCTTGATTTGTATCGTGTGACCTGATATAAAAGGGTCCCGTTGTCACTAAATGTGTGTGTGGTGTAGTCCGTTGCTGTTAAGTTGGAGCAGAACTTCGTTCAAACTTAGCAGTGGGTTTGAACTCACACCAGTCTGCTGCAGCAGCTTGCAGGCTCACAATGAATGATATTTCTGTGCACGGGGGTGTTTTCTGTTTGTGTGCACAACGGCTGGCAAAGTGCACAGGACAGGATGACGAGTGATGATTAGTTCCGATCCATATTTGCTCAGCTGCACACACACACACACACACACACACACACAAACCCGCTGCTAGGTAAACAGGAAGTGGGGTGATTGAATAAGAGAGGAGAGACTTTCCGAGCGGATACATGTCCATCTGAGAGAAGAGGACAGAGATTGATCAAGAGGGAAAGGAAAAACAGACGTGGGACAGGAAGCGCCAAACAGGAAGTGATTACAGGACAAACCGATCGATGTGAGCAGACTGTAATAGACTTTATCATTGCTGTTCTGTTTAACAATATTATGAATTTACACCAACATATGGTCAATACACAACGACAGCTAAAAACTTTTCATTGGTACAATTTTTTTGCAATTATCAGTGTACTTTTTACAACTGGAATGAACTGAAAGTGAAAGAGAGACTGAAGAGTGGCGGGGCTTTTAATTAATCTATGATTGCTAATTGATGCTTGCTGAAGCCTCGCCCGACCAATGATGGTTTAATCGTAGGTTAGCAGCTGTAATGAGGCACAGCAGCGCTGTTAAGCTTTGGATTTCTCTGCGTGTTGAAGCTGTGTGTACAGAGGGAGACAACAAGACAGCGCTACGTTGCCAAAAGCGTCGGTTAATCTCAACCCTGGAAGCCTTTCCTCAAGTAAAATGATGTTAAAAATATGAACTAAGCGGCAAAACAGGATTGAGTTAGAAGAATACCGTCTTTTTAAGTTTTTCTGTTTTTGCATAATGCCAAGAGTAACTAGTGTGATTACAAAAACAATGTTATTTCTTTATTTAAAGTTACATGTCATCCATGCATGATTCTCAAAGTAGGCTCTGTGAAATGTTGTGGTAGAAAAAGTAGGCTTTTACTCGGACGATGGGTTTATTTCCATTATAACCTGCTATTTATACACATAGTGAAACTCTAACCCTTGCTTTGACCACACACTCACTCACTCACTCACACACACACACACACACACACACACTCTGCTTACCATGGGAGGCTGTCTCCATGGATACAAGAGTGGTCCTCAATTGAACCGCTGCTGAAACAACTCTTGTTATCTAACCAACATTGTTTTCCGAAAGGACGGCCCCATTGAAACTTGACCACCTGCGATCAGGGTCGCTATCTCGGAGGCACAGAGCGGAGCGGCGGAGATAAGCAGAGCCGAACACGCGGCACGGAGCTGAGAGGTCGAACGCGGCATCTTGACCTCGATGTGTTGGGACTAACCTCCCGTGTGTGCAGCCAGGGGAAGGGACGAGGGAGCGAGGGGTGTTGAGTTTCCACTAAACGCCTCAGATGTCGAAGAAGAAGAAACGCAGATATATGTAGCATCTTTCAATATAACAAAACATATTTATTAATTGTGTCTTTAAAACATGTCATACTCAGTATATATTCATGTGTCTAATTACGTACAATTTGGTTACTTTTCTACATGAATTTGTAATTCATAACAGCTAATTGATCCTTTGCTCTGCTGCTACTCCGTCAAGCTGTCAGAGCTACCATGGAGCCCACACTGTCACTAACTGCACTCCTTGAAAAACGAAAATGTGATTTCAGAAACAAAACAGACATAAGGGCTTAAATATGCATTTGAAGGATGTATCCAGGATGTCAAACTGATCCAGCAGTGAAAGCAAGTTAAATAGACAAAAAGAGAAGCTAAAGCTACAGATTACAGAGTAAACGTGAACCCCGACACCTGGAGATCAAGACAGAAGACAATAAAATGAAGGAACAACACTGTTCCTATATATATATATATATATATATATATATATATATATATATATATATATATAGGTCTTTATTCATGGTACAATCATGAGAAAGCAAAAGCTGCACGTGTAGACATTCAGTTTACCTTCAGTAACTAGCGTAGAATAGAAGCGCTAATGCTAGTTAATGATGCGCTAACGTCCCGCTAGCTCAACGTTTTTATGTAGAAACGTTACGTTTTCGAAACATATAATCTTCTATTACACAGTGTTAACCGTGACAAGCTCCAAATCCACAAAGAAAATATGAAACGACCTCATGAGTTACACGCCGGCCGACGCATCGCTCTGATTGGCCGGTCTGCGTCCGAGAGACGGGACTTAGCGACGGGCCAATTATGTGAACAGACTTTTCCCTCCTTCTTAAAAAGTGTGTCCCTTTTATCTGGATAATCACAAGTCCTTCAGCTGGAAACAGCAGAGCCGTCCTGTAAACAACTGCGTTATCGTCACCGTGACTGGAATAATCAGTGTGATGAGACGTCTCCGTGTCACCGGCAGCAGAACAGACACACACACACAGACACACACACGGAAAAACCAGAGCCATGTTTCTTTCATCAAGATTTCTATTAGTAGAGCTGAGCATCGAGCACATCTAAAGCCCTGGAGGCTCCATCTGTTCATGACTGATGTTATACTTCTTCATCAACAGAATTAGTTTCAAACGCTTCCACCGAACAGGTTTTAGTGGAATTTTGTCTCTTTAAGCAGGACCCAGCTGCCACCAAAACGATATTAAAAAAAGGATTACAAATGTGCTTTATGCATTGATTGTCGTCGCTCATGAGACCTTGCACTGAGATCATTGCAACTGCCACAGTCAGAGGTACACTGGTGCTCTATAGTTACCTAGCAACAGCTTCCTCTCCCGCTATGAAGGTTATCTCTCGATTGCTAACACGTTTGTCAGAGCCACACACACACACGCACACACACACACACACACACACACACAGGTGTTTGAATGCGATACACATTCCTGAAAACAAGCATCTGCTCTTTATTTATTGCGTGTACTGCTGCCACTGCTTTGTCTGATGTTTACGTCCCTCGAGGATGACGTTGAATGGTTGGTCTGGTTTGTGATGGTTCCTTCCTCTGTGAGCATCGGTGCTCAATACAGTTCAATGTAGCGGGAACGTTAAGGTGAGGGTGTTCTAACAATCTTAAAATAATTGTCCTCTTGCGACTATTTAACATCCAAAGCAAATGTTATGGACATTTTAGCAATTAGATTAGATATTTAGAATATCTTGGCTTGGAACAATGTTTTTGATTAACTGGCACGATCACCAAGGTACTCACCTGACGGCAATTGGGAGAAATTAGTGAGAGAAATTGGTGTGTTCAGGGATAATTAGCTATGATTAGCATGCTAAAACCGTGAACTAAGATGGTGAACATGGTAAACATTATACCTGCTTAGAATTAGCAAGTTTACTTGGTGATTGTGCAACATATTCTCATTCAACCCCCCAAAAAAATATACTTTTGACACCATAGTGTCGTCTCTTTGCCTTTGTGCACTTTGCCTTAACTCCCCCTCCTTATGCTACGTCACCTGATGTCCTAAGAGGCAGCCGTGCGCGTCCTGACTAACCATTATGTATATATATATATATATATATATAAATATATATATATATATATATATATATATATATATATATATATATATATATATATATATATATATATATATATATATATATATGAATAAAAGTGCATTTCTTTGTGTTCAAAGGTATGAACATGAATGAGAACAGCTTGAATTGTGAGCATCTTAGCATAATAATGTTAGCATTTAGCTTAAAGCGCTATTGGGCCCAGAGTACAGCCTTGCAGAGCCGTTAGCCTGACTGTAACTTGCTGTGTATTCGGACAACGGATTTTAGAGGCGCAAAGTATACATACAAAGTCGGTGTGACGACAATTCAAGGCGAATTGACGCTAAGATCGGTGAGTTCAGAGTTAAGAACTGCACGTCCGCTGCTAGCTAGCTACAGCTAAAATACAGTTGCTGCCATGGTTGCTTGGGTTCGAATGAGCAGCCCTCCAGACTCCGCTTAACTGTTAGAATTATATTATGGCCGTCGAGCAACACAGCCCAAACTTCTGCTTCAGTGCAATATTAACCACTGGAAGGCGTTTCCTTTGTTTCACAGGAAGAAATGGTAAGTATGAAGAAGCCCGTGAGACTGCTGGTAATACAATATACATGATTTGGAGGAATCTTTTCCATCAAAGTGTCTGAATACAAACACCTGTGAAACTCGCTAGAGAGGAAGCTGTGTGAAAGCATCAAGAAGTGTTTTTTAGACTTTCCATCTGGGAAAACAAAAACATGTGCTTGATTCTGGATTCTTTTTTGATTCCCCAGCAGCGATGGCGAAAACACAATGACGTCCAAATGCAGACACGGACGCCACTTCCAATCCCCATAGACCTAACGCGCCGAGACACGCAGACAGCGTGACGGCACCGCGCAGACAGGCGAGTCCACCGGCGGGCAAAGAGAGACTTCCAGAGGGCCGTGACACCCTGGGGACCGTCACACGGGCCGGCGATCAATACACGCCATGTGTCTGCTGTAAAAAGATCCCTCTCCGCCTGCCTCTCTGGCTGCTTTCTGCTTCCTTTCCATTGCTCTTTCCCTGACCCTCCGACGCTCCCTTGTTTACTTTAATATTTCGTCATTATCATGCCAGCACAATTTAGGTCGTCTCTGAAGCGGTCCTTTCTTCTTGCCAACTCGTCGTCGACGGATTTTTCTTTTTCTCGCTTCCTCTGAACTTCAATCAGGCGATTCCAATCATCTGTGGTCAATCTTTGGCTTACCGATGTGATCCCGCACAAATGCTTTTTTCACATCGAACAAAACATAACTCAAAAACATAAAACAGCCAACTGAATTACTAATCTTATATGCACACTACTATTAACCCCAATTCAACAGACCCGATTTATCTCAGAATAGGAGTCACAAATACTTGGATGATGCTTGAAATAAGAACCAAATGTATGCCACCCTCCAAATGTTGCGTATTAGTAACGGTAGTAAAGCATGGCGTCTCTAACCCAAAATCCTAACTTTGTGTGTGAGATAGTCGCATAATTGACTGTAAATCTGGGCCAGTGTGTTCTAAACCGCCCAGAATAGGATTGCTGATCCTGCATTACTCAGTAATTCATTCATAAGGATGAGAAAGGAAGACTTTCTGCAAAGACAGCACTCTTTTATATTATATATATATATATATATATATATATATATATATATATATATATAGTGTGGATCTTATAGTCAAATATCTCTTTGGAGTCCTGGGCCAAAACTAGGTGAAGGGTCTGTTTCTTAATCTCCATGTAACAACGGACAAGCAACATTTGAATGTTCCTTTTTGACGTTTAAGCTTGTGTCGTACGGCTGAGTGTTGTTTAAAAAGTAATGATGCCAATTCCAATACATGCAGTACCCTAAAGCGATACTGATACTTTACTCGATATCAATCATGGGAATGGAAGGTGTGTTCGTGTCCCACTGGCTAGCTAATCACCGCCAGGTTAAAATGTTAAAAGTGTTGATACTATGTGGTACTGGGTTATGTTGCTCAGTACCTTAGAGGGTATCGACGCCTTAAAAAGGTACCGAGACCCACCCCGAACAAAAAAGGTGCATTTTCAATGGGCAGAGGCCTTTGAGACAGCTGTGTCATCAACAGTGCTGAGATAATGGAGTTTAATGCATGACCTATAGCTTCTATGTTTCTCGGGTAAAAGCCATTACAGACAAAATTCACAAGAGGCATTTGG
Source organism: Taurulus bubalis (assembly GCF_910589615.1). Lineage (NCBI taxonomy): Eukaryota > Metazoa > Chordata > Actinopteri > Perciformes > Cottidae > Taurulus > Taurulus bubalis. The sequence continues at coordinate 4,734,020 of NC_136605.1, forward strand.
AGGTAATTGAAAACAGAAACACTGCCTTTCAAGGGCTGATGTATCAGCAAATGGTATAAATACAAGGCTAACAGAAAACACTGCTGGCCATGCTTGTTAGCAATAGTCTTTTGTATTGTATCCAACTGTTAGTGTTGTTGTAAACAAGACTAAGATTCTACCGCCAGGCTAGCGGGCACCACAGCAGACGATGGCACTAAAAAAAAAGTTAGAGGATCACCAAAGTTATTGCAATTCGTCACGAGGGGAATACATGTTTAAACAAAATTGTATGGCAATCCAGCCAATGATAAATAGGATATATTAGATATGCTTAGTGGACCGAAGTGGTGGACCGGCGCTGTCACCCCAGGAGCTAGCACGGCTAAATTACAAACAAAATCAGTTTTATTTGTTCTTTGCAAATACCTAAATGTAAGTTTAACGAGGTTAAGTGCTGCTTATGCGAATGGCTGTAAGGCATCACACAGTGGAAAATCCATTCAAAGTCGAAACAGTTGTTTTAGTGGAAGAGTATTAGTTTAGCTAGTCGCTGTCTGGAAGTGAAGTTGTTCAGAACAATTTAGCACTTCTATATGAAATAAAACTAAATGAAACTCAACAAGTAAGTTCTCTAGGAGACAGTGTTGGAGGAAAAAGGTTAAAATACAACGCAACATGTCTTAGCATCTACCGGCTGCATTGCCATATTATCTGGTATGAATATTCAAGAACCCCAGAGGAGGATTACAAATTATTCTGGTGACCTCCCGACCTTTCCCCATCAGGTGTAGATTTCTCCTGGACCGATACTTTGCTATCTCTAACTGCAAGAATTCTTTGTTTGAATGTAAAGTGGGACATCGCTGGAGGAGGAAACATGTGATTCCCTCTTTCCTCTTTACTGTCTGTGCTGTTTAACATCAGCCGGGCATAATACCACCACAGACATGTTCTTAAAACGAATGAACAAGGGGTCAACTGCTGCCTTCGGGTTCTCCCTGGACTGGGAAGAGCGGAGTGCACAACACTGGCCGCTACGCCCGGACACAAACACACGAGTTCAAAACAATGAGCCTCTTAGTCTGCATGTGAGTGGAGTGTTAAGTGTTATTGATCTTAATAACATTTGCAGTGAGTGAGCCTTGAGGTCCAGATGAAGTCCGATGCAAAGCTTCCTGTATTTCAAAATTTGTAGAATTCGTCCTGCTTCATGTTTTGCAAACTGTTTCCCGTGTGCGTTTCTATAGCTGTCCTGGAAACCCACAAAATAACACTTCAGACAATACTTTAACCACGTACCTAACTTAATTAAATAATAAAGCATGATCTGTATTTGAGCCCCATGATCAAAAGAATCGTAAAAGTTAAGTCGGAACTGAATAAATAAGTCTGAATAAAAGTAACAGCTGGTTTTAACAATGAGATGTTAACATCTTTGATTATGGTCGCCGGCGTCTTTACTTTTTACAGCCAGTGAACAGGACGTTATTAGGACCATATTTGGAATGCAGAGGAGTGACATAGAGACGCCGTATAGGTCTCTGGTAGCGGCAGCAAGCTGTCAATCACAGTAAGCCCGCCCTTAAGGATACCCTGCTTTATGGTCTATTTTACTCTAAAAGGACCATCATTTACTAAATGAACATCATACTGTATTGAAGAAGACTTGAAACTAGAGATTGAGACATAAAGAGAGAGAATGCACGTTTATAGACACTTCAGCATCGGCTTCACTTGTCAGAACCGGAGGCTGCCGCCTGAAATACTGGAAGTGAGGTGAAGTTAGTTTAAAATGTCTATGGGAGAGAAGAAAACAAAAGTGAAAAGCTTGGCCCATTTGCAGGCACTTCTAAGACGGCCCCAAACTACAAAGCGCCATTTTGGATCATATCAATACGGGGAAAAGTAATGAAAAGTCAAAGAGGATGAACCTCGCTGAATGTCTGACTATCAATCTTAAAACAGGGTGTTGGCAGCAGGAACTCTGACGCACTTCCTAGAGGACAAGATCTACGTCACGCGGACCCTGGCGGCCACACAGATGCAGTAATTTGGGCTTTAGTATGTAGGTTATGAGATGGCCTACATTCATAGTCATTGATATATGCAGTAAATATGGTGATGTTGATAGTGCAGATATACCGCTGTCTACCGGCTGGAGAGGACCGGCCTTGTCTTCGGCTTTTGGGGAGTAGACTGTGTCACTGTCGGGGCTGAACACAGTGGGGGAGAAGTCTCTGAAATCCCATGGAAGAGGAAGACTACTAGATGATGTCACGCCTTCTGGTTTTTGATGTCAAAAAGTCATATCTATATGGATTCATATTGTCCTGTGCTTTGCTTTCCCTATATTCATTCCACCGCTGCAGAATTGTGAGTGCCGCAGCAAATATTTTGCAAGATCATAAATATCCTCTGCTCTCGTGTTTCACAGAGGGCTTAGCTTTTTGCCTCTCCACAAACACAGACTGGAGCAGAGGAGAGTCTCTGAGGTGAAGGTAACGCTGCCGGTAGCCGGTAACCAATAGCTGATAGCAGGTAGCCGGTAACTGATAGCCGATAGCCGGTAGCCGGTAGCTGGTAGCTGGTAGCCGGTAGCCGGTAGCCGGTAGCTGGTAGCTGGTAGCCGGTAGCCGATAGCCGGTAGCTGGTAGCCGGTAGCCGGTAACCGATAGCCGATAGCAGGTAGCCGGTAGTCGGTAACCGATAGCCGATAGCAGGTAGCTGGTAGCTGGTAGCTGGTAGCCGGTAGCTGGTAGCCGATAGCTGGTAGCCGGTAGCCGGTAACCGATAGCCGATAGCAGGTAGCCGGTAACCGATAACTGATAGCCGATAGCCGGTAGCCGGTAGCTGGTAGCTGGTAGCCGGTAGCCGGTAGCTGGTAGCCGGTAGCTGGTAGCCGGTAGCTGGTAGCCGATAGCTGGTAGCCGGTAACCGATAGCCGATAGCAGGTAGCCGGTAGCCGGTAACCGATAGCCGATAGCCGATAGCAGGTAGCCGGTAGCGGACACAAACGGGTTCGGTTGTGAACGACAAGCTTAACGTGCTAACGGGTTCTGTGTTTTGGGGGTCAAATAGCTAAGCTAGACCAGAGAATATTGGGTTCAAAGAGATCGGTGACGCTGTAAGTTACGTAATGTTTAATGCGTTTAAATTTGCAGTGAGCACTGTGCCAGACTGCATTTCTTTTAAATGCTACATTGCTTGTCGGCAAACGGTAACTGAGGAGGCAATTTGGCCGTGGGTGCTGTAATTAATTTGACATCCAATCATAATTTTGTTTGAATGAAAACTCAACTCCCGCTGTTGTTCTTAACCACCGTTTAGGAAAACGGAAACAGCGTGAGCAACAGGCGAACAAGCTTCAAAAGTGACATGTTTCATTGTAAATAAGTGCTCCAGTGTGTGCAGATGTGGATTTCACATTGGAAAATTAACTGATAAAGGCACTTTAAAGTGTTGCATTTGAGTTTGGTGTGGCGGTCCCAAAGCAGTGAGCCTCGGGGAAACGCTGGCGTTTCATTTATTGATTAACTTTGTACATTACCCTGCGTGTGCTATGAAGTGTGTTCTGTTGTGGACCTCCTTCTAATTGCCAAGGCTTCGCTGTGAATTGCGCTGCTCTGTGTAGTGTGTGTGTTTTTTTCGCCGAGTGTGACGAATTACTTGGTGGCCTCTCTTTGAGTACAGACCTTCGGGCAGCACTGTGATGACTGTACTGAACAGACAATGACCTCATCTCCCACGCACGCACACACACACATACACACACACACGGTTCAGACATAAGACTAACCCACCATCAGTGCAGTTTCCACTTTGATCACCCAAAAGCCACCAAATAACTGTCATTTACAAGCAAGTTTACACACACATACACACATAGACACACACACACACACAAAATGGAAGTCTACTCCACAGTCAACACCTGGAGGACATTTAAGTCACAGGACATCATTATGTGTCCCCGTCTCTGGCCTCCACATGTTTGCCGTTGAGGAAGAGGAGAGGATACACTGTAGGAGGAAGGAGAGGATGGAGGAAAACAAGACCTACCAGGCGAACAACAACGTCCTAAAATAACGCCGGGAACTTGAAATGAGCACATCCGTCTATTTAATGACTAGGACCGAATAGAATAGAATTTCAAAAAGAATAGATTGATATTTTGGAAAGTACTTTTATTCATGTTCTTGCTGAGAGTTAGATGAAAACATAGATACCACTCTCATGTCTGTGCGGTTAAAAATGAAGCTACAGCCAGCCGCTAGCTAGCTTAGCTTAGCATAACAACGGGCGACAGAGAGTAAAAGCTAGTCAAGCTTTGTCCCAACGTTTTTGCATGAATTGAGCGAGGAATGACGTGTTAATTAATGAGCTTTAAAGGAGCTGGTGGATGAATCTTGTTTCTTTTGAACTGAGACCAGCTAGCGGTTTTCAGCTATGCTAAGCTAGCACGCTGCAACTAGATATTCGCTGTACAGATACAAGAGAGTTATTCTTCTCATTTCACTCAAAGTGTGAAAGTGCATCAGTCTTTTATAAGTCTTCATTTACCAAAATGTCATTCGCATGGCCACAAGAGGTCCTAATATGGTTTACATAGCTCCTTTGAGACATTCGGACAGACGGATGACGCTATCATCATAGTTCCAACGGGCGAGGTCTCATGGAAGAGGAACTGGAAAATCTTACGGTAACAGTGGAAGAAGACACGTTATGGAAAGAAAATGTAACAACACAGACAGCAAATTAGTGAAATCAGTAGAGAGCGACGACCAAAAGCGTAGATGAGAAGGGAAGAAAAGAAAAGAAACTACGCTGCTGGCTATGTTGAGTGGAATATAAATGAGAAGGAGGGCGGGTGGGAGAGACAGAGGTGACAAATTCATCACACGTGTGGCAGTGATCATGGCCAGGAATAAGACAGCGCCGGATCGGAAAACAGACTCAGAGCTGTAGGGTTTTCTCACGACGACAACAACAAACACAACTCACCCGGCTGGTTCACACTTCACCCTCTCATCGTCACATTCTCCAGTTCCCTCCCCTCTGTTATTCACCTAATGTCAGTATATACCGCCACTATCTCGACTCTCCATCCCTCTTTCTCCTCCGCGGCTGTAGCTCTTGGGGATGAGCGGTTCTCTCCCCATAGTTCACATGTCAAAGTGTCCCTGAGCGAGACACTTAACCATAAAATTGCTCCCCGGGCGCTTCACTAGTGGCTGCCCACTGCTCCTTAAAATACTAAGGATGGGTCAAATGCAGAGAATACATGTCATGTATGTATGCGAAAGTAAAAGTATGTACGATGACAAATAACGTTGTTTCTTCTCCCCGTCCCTCCATTGTAACCCGTGGGTTCGGGCTATTATGGAATATTGTGATTTGCTTGCTGCATTTAGACTGTTGAGAGGAGGAGAGGGGGAGGTGAAATAGGGAGATACAGAGCGGTGGAAAGACAAAGATAGAGATGGAGGGAGATTAAAAAAGAGGGGGGGAAATGTACGACCTTTTGCATAAAGCTTAGTTATGCTTGCGGCGTTAATAAAGCGGAACACAGTGTGTGTGAGTGTAGTGAGTGTGTGAGTGTAGTGATTCGTCTGGCCTTGCAAAGCTGCAGTAAAACTGCCCCTACGCAATAAAAGGGCAAGGGTTGGGAGGAGAGGAGAGAGGAGAGGAGAGGAGAGGAGAGAGGAGCTGTTGTGTCCCAGTTTTACTTTGACCTCTATCCGTCGCTCTGTCCCTCTTCCCCCTGATGACACCACACACATTATGAGAAGCTCCAGAAGGCCTTTAGATGCCTGGGACTGTCAGTGAGCTGTTTCCCCAGCGGCACTCATCCTCTCTGGGCATGACTCATAATGAACACCCCGCCCTACACATCACCACCTCTACTCTTCTCCTCCTCCTCCTCCTCCTCCTCTACCAAGGGTCCTCCACTCACCCGCCATCCTCCACGCCGCTCTAATCACACCCTCTTCTCCTCTTTCTAATCCTCCCCTCTCTCTCTCTCTCACTCTCTGTTTCTCTCTCTTCCGGTCCTGCTTTGCTATCTCTCCTACTCCTTCTTTTCCTCTCCCCTCTATTCTTGCTCTCCATCCCTGTTGGCCTCCCATCTCTCGGTTGCATTATCGCCTCCCCCTCTCTCTCATCCTCTTACTCCCCTTCCGAGCAGTGCTGCGTTATCTCTCGCTTTCAGGCTGAAAGTTGGCTCTGGAAAACAGCCAGCACTGGGTGTGCACACACACAAACACACACAAACACACACCCACGAACAAAACAATTCTAACGTAATATGATGCAAACATGACCTATAGCACTGATGCATGTTCACACAACTGCAAACACAGCTCCTCCCAGCTGATGTTGCTACGCTCTGTGTTCCCGCGCGCTAGCTAACGGTGGCGGATTTACCACCTGAAACTTGTAATAATGAGTCCTTTATTTCAGACGGACGTAGACAAACACAGGCTCGTTTCCAGACTGTTCACACCGAAGCAAACTCGAGCGAAGCGTCTTCTCTGCACCGCGCGACTGTATCGATCACGTCATCGGCCCAAGCTACGGTTGAATGAAAATTCCCCTAAATTCAATGTTCTTAACTATTATTTCTTAGTCTGGTGAAATTGTAATTTTCGTGTGAAATATTTTTGCGACAGTAGGCTTCGTTATGCATGTTATGTTATGTTATTATGTTATTATTACGTTATGTATGTGAGCACGTCTCAACATGCAGAAATTCTTGCTAACGTGGTCACGTACGTCAGGGCATTTCCCGCACACACAACATACATACAGTATGCTATTATGCGATTTGCTATGTCATTAGCTATTTTCTTCAGCTGTAGCTAGTTAACCTAAGCTACTGTTAGCAGCACAAGTTAGTTTAAAACATTGTTTCCAGGCTACAGATGACTTCTTAAAGACCCAGTTGATCCATGTAGATGCCATAAGGAGAAGCATTTTCTATGTATTTCTGTCGAAGGTTAGTTAGTAAAAGTAACACCATCTAGTGTTCCGGTATTTTGTTCTAATATAATCCTATTTGACTGTTTAGCTTGTACGTTTTCACTTCCCTGCCAGAGAAAGGGCTTTTAGGCGGAGGACATAACAGATGTGTTTTGGCAAATGTGACACTAATTTGGGTAATGTTGCTGGTTTTACCGGCTTTCCCAATTTGCATGCAGCGCAGTACAGTGCTGCTAACATTAGCCTAAACTCTGCTATGGTAGCATTCGGGATTAGCTTCCACACAGCGTTATATGGCTGGGAATAACGCAAGGTTACTACTATACAAAGCTAGTTAGCCGGATATGCTAACAACTGTAGCATATGTTTCAGCAGATAAATGGAGATCTTGCGTTTTTAGTTTTAGAGAAAAGAAAGACATCACCTTCCAAACTATTTGACTGTCACGTATCTCTGTTATTGCAGCACCTAACAGACTGTACATGTTTCAGTGTGTTCGGAAATCCAAATATCTTGACGGTTGCTAAGATATGATTGGGAAATCGCTGTTCAGGGCAGGGGGTGAGTGAACGGTCAATTAGGGAAATGTGCACGCAAAACACACACACGCACACACACACGCACACACACACACATGCCCATTCGCTGCTGACACGTGATGCTGCCATCAGAGGCCCCTGAACTATCAGAGCGTCGAATTCAGCAGAGAGGGACTCTCAAATCTGACTCCTAATATAGCTCATAAACTAGGCTGGTTGCACTGATTCAACACTGTGTGTGTGTGTGTGTGTGTGTGTGTGTGTGTGTGTGTGTGTGTGTGTGTGTGTGTGTGTGTGTGTGTGTAAAAATGAGTCTCGCCGCTTTCTTTCTCTGATTATTATTGTGCAGATCAATTACCCAGCAGTAAATTACCCGGCCGCTACTCCCCCATAATGATCAAAGATGCAAATGACAGCCTCGCCTGTGCATGCAGGGTCATATAGATTCTTCCCAGCGTCAAATTAATCAAATATTTTACCATTGCACTTGGATAATCGAGCGGGTTATTGAAGTTGAATCAATCAGTCAGCAGCATGGGACTGGAAAATAAGATGTTTTCCAAAGTGAGCGATTAAGTCCAGTGGACTTAATTCACACAGTGCTACCTTACATGACTTATTTTACATTTTCAAGTTGCCTTGGCTCACATCGATTAGATGGATGGATGGATGGTTGGATGGATGGATGGATAAGATAAGATAATCCTTTATTAGTCCCGCAGTGGGGAAATTGCTGGATGGATGCACACAGACCATAGCAGATTAGACACAGCCGGCCTTCCATTTTTATTTTTGCACAGAATGTGTGCTGGAATCTGACCCCGCCCAGGACTTTGTGTGCCAATCAATTTTAAATTTAAATGTGGATATATTGTTGCCGTGAGGCCCTTATTAACATTAAAACATATATTTTACATATATGAGATAATACATTTGTACAAAGTAGTTGCTACACAGTGAACCTATGAGACCCCTGAGGTTGGTCATGTTTCCGTTTTCTGTTCTCGTAAGCCACTTTGAGGAGACAAGGAATCAAAGAACAACAATTTACCAGAATATTTGAATACGAAAATAACCTTCTAGGTTAAAAAAAAAAAAAAGCTTCCCAAATTAGCCTGTGTCTGGCGTTACACTTAACAGAAATGTAGGAGAGTGAGCGAGTGAGAGAGCAGGAGAAAGGCCAAGTTTAGGAGGGCTTTGATTTGCAAGATGGTGCCTCCGTCTCAGAGTGTAAATGTCAGGTTCTCTAACGGAGAACGCCCAGGGAGAAAAGCCTTATCCTGCCTGTGTGTGTGATGAGCAGTACTTGCAACTCACACACACACACACACACACACACACCCACGCACACACACACACGCATACCGTGAGGTCCTGGTATGGATCTATTCCAGTTGACTACTAGCACACACACAGCAGGGCTATTTCTGTCTGACTGCTGGGAAAAGAGGGAGGAAGTAAGGAAGAAGGGAAGAAGGGATGGAGGAGGACATGAATGAAAGGAGGAGAGGGCAGAAGAAGATGAGGAGAGAAGTGGAGATGAAAGTCGGTCGTTGACAGATCGGCTCGATAGCGATGCTTTATTAAAGCTGCAAACGTGTTACACGCAAATGTCAATAAATCAATATCGCAAGTGTCTTTGGGACTATTTGAATTACGGCACATTGACTGTGACTAACTCTGGGAAGAGAGAACGCAGGAGAGACGAGCAGGGAGGTTTCATCGGGACACGTGTCTGCAGTCATGCTAGCAGCTCTGCTAGGTTGTCATGCTAACGGCGACAACGCGCTAACACGTTCGCAATGACAACGCTAACATGCAGATTATCACAGAGCTTAGTTTAGTTGTTAGTGAGCATGCTAACATATGCTAATTAGCACGAAACAGTACAGCTGAATCTGGGAAAAAACATTGAAGGAGAAAAAGGAATTGCCGCAACAGCTCATGTAGCTAATATTTATTATTTAGTGTTTACTCTCGACGCTCAGAGCAGCCATCTTGGATTTGGGTTGGTGGGGTTTATTCAACCTTCCAGTTCAAATTCAACACATTATTGGACAGCGGCATTGATGGAAGGAGGAGGCTAATGCCTCGCTCTCTGATTCTTAATCACACAAAAATATTTACGTAGACAAAGTTTTGATCCTAAGCAGCTCTTGGTCAAAAAACAAGGTAACGGTGATTAAAGAGACGTAATTACTGAATGAAAACCGTATTTCTATAGAAGAAAAGAAGCTCAGGGCGGTTGAGTGGCTCTCTGCAGTTGCAGCTGATGGAATTAGTGACGGGGAATTAACTTTATAGTGAATCTATGTGGACGTCAGGTAAACGTATTGGAATTTAGCGTCAAACAGCAGCAGTGAATTAAAATGGAAGCAGATGAGAAAACAGGAAGTCGTCTTCGAAAAGAATAAAAAGCTAATAAAACATTGTGGGGAACGGGGGAAGGCATGAAAGAGAAAACAAACAGGTCAAGAGTTTGATGTGCTTCTCTGAAATCTTTTAACGACACGCCCTGATTTCTCTCTCACACACACACACACACACACACACATCCATTACAGAACAAAGGGGATAGATTTACAATCACAGGAAGCCAATCCCACAGACACAGACCCACCAACCCTCCCTGGTCTGAACCTGATCCAACAGACAGAAGTCTATAAACCTACCTCTCTCTCTCTCTCTCGCTCTCCCTCTCTTAATACAAAAATAAAGCGTGTAGATATATGTAAAACATGCTGAGCATTCCCACACCAATTTGAACCAATCCCATGTCTCAGGGGTCTGTTGATTGTATTTGCAAAAACATGATATGAATATGAATATAAAATAAGAATAAGAAATGCTGAAAGTGCCGTTGCTGGTCTTAGGAGAGGAGAGGAGAGGAGAGGAGAGGAAGGAGGGGAGAGGAGGCTGTGATCGGCTCTGAGCATACTGTATGTAGAGTCCACTGGGGCATGTAATGAACCGATATCATGCAGCGTCAGCAGCCGCCCCCTGATTTACTGCTATAGATCAACCCTCGGAGAGAGTTACACGTCAAGTCACGCGGTTGGAGGAGAAGAAGAAGAAGAAGAGAGAAGCAGAGGTTGGGTTTCTCCTCAGCGATCCGGGAGAGAACTGTTTTGTACCACAAGTACCGGTCTGTTTCTGTGTCTTTGTCTCCACCTGTGGTGATGAGCGGTAGTGAAACGTCCTCACTCCCAACTCGCCGAACACCGACAAACCGTCGGCTCCGTTTTGGACGTGTCAGTTCTGGCTCGTGACATACATGCAGTGTCTTTTTTTAAATGGACTTCCAACATCGGTTTACTTTAGTCTTAGGTTAATTGGCTCGGTTTAGGCTTTGTTAGGTTTCGGGAAAAGATCGTGGTTTGTGTTATAATAAGTGCGTTTGTTAATTATGTAGTTAGTTAAGTATGTAAGTCACAAAAAAGTGAGGTCAAATTAAGTCAAAGTTGGCCAAAAATAAAATGTCATTATAACCTTTAAGAAGAGATTCTGATGCCTAAATGCACTTCTAGGCTGATGCTTTATTCTTTATTTATGTGTGTAGGCCTCGGCACAAACGGATACAGCTTTTTAAAGAAGATGAATCGCTGACTGTCTCTTTAGAATTTCGGAGCGGTGAAAGTTAAGGAATCCGGCTTTTTTTAAACTGATATCCTGAGTTTGATATCCTGAGCCGGCTCCCCGAGTGCTCTCGTTCTTTCATGCTGCTTCTCTCTCTCTGGATCGTCAACCTATCAAATGTCTCTTTGTAGCCTCACCTATTCATTCACACACATAACTAACCAATGGAAAGCTTTGGACTGTTTCACTGACGGAGAGAAAGTGTGTGTGTGCGTGCGTATGTATATGTGTGTGTGTGTGTGCATGTGTGTATGTGTGTGTGATTGTCATAACAGAACGGTCAATTGCTTCTTTTTTTGTGCGTGCAGAGAGTGCACCGGAGAGTTTGGGAAAACTAATTGCACTGTGTGTGTGTGTGTGTGTGTGTGTGTGTGTGTGTGTGTGTGTGTGTGTGTGTGTGTGTGTGTGTGTGTGTGTGTGTGTGTGTGTGTGTGTGTGGCTGAGACATGAAGGGAGGCTTTGAGGACTATGGCCGTGTGTATGTGGTCGGGTTCCACGGAGAACAATAGCCTTATTGTACCTGCGTCTGCAGCTACTGTCTGTCCGGCGTGGATAGAGCCGCTCTGCACCGAGCATGTTAGTCTCTGTATGACGGATCATTCTTAGCAATTGAAACAAACACATATTCCCTTCCAGATTATGAAGTTCAAAACATCTGAATTATGGCGTGTCATGTACAATACATTACATGTACAACCTTCAGTTTTTGCAACACGAGGATCTGGAGTCCCCTCTCTGTTTCCCATCTCCTCCAGGCGTGAGTCTGGGGGAGGTCATGCGTTCGGTCACGCGTGTGTGAGCGTCCGTCTGTCCCCGGCTAATCTCCCATACCACTGGACCCGTCGGCCTGATAGTGTCTGTGCTCATTCATGACTGTAAGCTCGAGGACTTTTTGTGGTTGGGGATGATTCACACTAAAAAGCTATTTTATTATTGACTGACTTATTCCATCACTGACTGCTGACTCGTTAATTCACGGGGATCTGGAACTGCTTCAGTTGCAAAAAGGCATTTACTGCAATCGGCCAGGCTAAGAACAAGGATGAGCTCGTCTGTTGAAGGACACATTGAGGCCTCCGTAGAGGCCGAGAAGTTCTGGTTTTCTAACAAACAGATGATACGAGGGGATTATTTCCCTGCTTTTGTTATCTTGACTGTAAGGGAGCCTGGAGGGACAATTGAGTGAGAGGCAACTCTTTGCTGTTTGTGAGGGGAGAGGGAGACATGCTAGTGTTTATATGTTTGGTCTATCACTCCTCCGTCATCTATCCATTTACCCAGAGTCCTACTGCAGGTCCCTCCTCCAGTTTTCCTGTAGGATTCCCAAAACCCTCCCAGTCCCCACAGAGTTGTACAGCCTCACCTGGAGAAGAAAGAAAAAGATAACATCTGCAGCGGGAGGTGGCATTCTTACGCCGTACCCGACCCCGCCCCAGCCGGCTCCTCACTGTGTGAGGGGAGCGGTGGCTCGATGCCGAGGTCCCGTCAGGTCACTGAAGCTCCTCGAGGAGGAAAACCTCTTCTCAGCTGCTTTTATCTGCAGTCTCCGCGGCGGTCAGGCTTTGTGGCTCGGCTCACTTTATTTGTTTCACCGCCGCGTCCTCGCCGACTGTGAATCGGCTGAACTTGATGCCAATGAGGTCGTTCTTTCTTTATTCATCATGGAATATGTTGCAGAATGTTTTAAAGCTCAGATAACTGATACTGACTGCTTTTAAATCTAGAATGAAAGAAATAGAGGCAGGTTCCCAAAAATGTTCAATGTTTCTTAAATTCACTCACTGTCTCTTAGCTTTTAGTTTCTTATAACTTGTTCTGTGTTTTCTGTCTGTAACTATCTGTTTTGTATGCTGCTGCCTGCCTTGGTCAGGTCTCCCTCCAAAAAGAGATTTTTTGACTTGGACTTCCTGGTTAAATAAAGGTTTAAATAAAAAAATTAAAAATGGATGCTTCTACCGACTTTTGAAGTGAATTCATGTACCAGAAGCTGATGAAACTATAAAAAAAAGTTGAAAATGAAACAGGAAATGAAGGTTTCTATAGTGAATACAATGTTTCTTCTCTAATGAGTCTACGAAATGTCAAAATAATTGCGAGAAAAAAACAAAATCCCAGAGCTCAAAGTGACATTTTTAAATTGTATTATATTTGCAATGCAAATCCTCTCATCTGAGAAGCCGGATCCAAACGATCAATCGATCAATGAAAGGAATAGTTGCCCGTTGTTATTTTGTTTACAGACTCATCAATGAACGGACTGATTGTCATTCTAATCATGCGTGGACCTGCTGTGCTGCAAACTAAGTCAAACAAGTTTTCCCTTTTGCACCCCTCCCCTCCCCCATGTTGGCTCTCGGCCCTGCAACCATAGCAGCATGAAGAGGGGGGGTTCCCCCACTGGAGTGACTGGAGAGAAGAAAGAAACGTAAAAGAGAGATGATGCAGACAGAAGATAAAAGCATTGAGATCAAGAGTGATCGGGAAAGAAAAAGAAGGAGGGAAAAGCGTGTGAAAGAGAACGTCTCCTCCCCGATCACACGAGAGTAAAGCGAGAGATTTGGAAGAACGAGAGATGAGAGGAGAGAAAGACAGGAGGAGGAGCGGGATGAGAGTCAAACTGGAAAAAGGAAAATGAGGCGAGCGGAGGGAAGGTAGAGGGTTGTGTGAGGGGAGAGAGAGAGAGAGAGAGAGAGAGAGAGAGAGAAAGGTGAAAAAGGGATGGGTGTGGGGAGATGAAACGGATGAAAAGAGGGATGTATGAAGAAGGAGGGAGGGATGAAAGAATGGGGCGAGAGGGAAGATGAGAAGGGGACGGGAACGAGAGCAAAAAAGAAGCTGGTGAAAAATAATGATGAAAAAAAAAGCATGAGAAGAAAGATGAAGATGAAGATGAATATTGTTATCCGAGAGAATGTATGATAGCCAGTGGTCTGCTTGGCTAATCCGTATTGTCAGATTATAGTGTAATCCCACGATCACAAACACACGCACACACACACACGCACACACACACACACACACACACAGTTTTAAGACTGGACCCCACGGTGCTGAATCGAAATTTGAATCGGTGATCAGAGAAATTTACCCGGTCCCAGCACTGTGTGCTTGTTGCTATGGCGATGGCTCCAGGAAGAGAGAAAGAGAGAGAGAGAGAGAGAGAGAGAGAGAGAGAGAGAGAGAGGAAAGATAAGACGAGGAGGGGGAGGGATGGAAAAAAAGTAAAAACCAGAACCAGGTTTAGCACCGGTCTCAGTCACACACACACACACACACACACACACACACACACACACACGTATGCATGTCCACACACTCATGTGGAGCCGAGCCGCATGTGTTGCATGTGTTGAACAGCTGCATACGACCAGCCCATCAGCCAGCACACACAAACAAACAAAAGGTGCTCATTGGCTCAGACGGGTGCTGCTGCTCCTCACCCATTGGCCGACACGGCCGCAAAATGGCCGCCCGATTGGCCCGAGGTGACACAGGCCTGCTGTGACAGCGCCATCAAAAGGAGGGGAGTTGGCCGACCATGGATGTCGGTGTGGTACTAAACAAACACGCATGGCGCTGACTCAATGTGAACTTTAACATGTAATGTACGAAAGTAGCGTGTGGATCATTGTAGAGTTCCTTGTCTCCTTTGTGTTTGTACTTTCCCCGGGTTTTAAGTCTCCTCTTTCTGCAGGTCGGTGTTGTTGACTATGCTTTGATCGTGGATGTAGAGCTAGCTGAGTTCAGCCTGCTAGCATGTGAACATTTGCCAATACATACTCAAGTTAAGCACAGCCGAGGTTGATGGGCATGTCGTTATTTTTGCAGGTATTCCGTCATAATTGGACAAATAAACATGTGAACTGATAATGTGGCTGGATGAAGGTCAGGGAATCACCAAAGTGATTTGAAATGAACCTCAATGGGTGAATATGAATATCTGGAGCAAAGTTAACCGCAATCAAGGCGTCAACCTCCAGTTCTGAAAAGCCAACCCCTAAACATGCATTACCTCTACTGACCATCAGGGGGCGACTCTGGTTGGAAAAAAAGAAGTCTGGTTGTATAGAAGTCTAAATGACTCTACTTCTGTCTTGATTTATTCCCTCAGTAGACATGAGTTTATAGTTTCACTCTCTAGTTTCAAGTCTTCTTATTATACAGCATGATGTTCATTTAGTAAATTAAGGGTCGTTTTAGTGTCAAATAGCTTTAGGGCGGGCTTACTGTGATTGACAGGTGGATGCCACGGCGTTGTTCGGTTATGGTGTTAAACTGTAATCCTTTCACAGTGTGTTTTCATTTCATGAGGGGGTTATTGTAACATTTAGGCTGCGTAAAAATGTCAGTAAAGATGGAGACGGCCAAAATGACGAAATCAAGGCTTCAAATGTCTTCAAAGTCAGAAAGATATATTTTATTATTATTTTATTCATGATTCCTCTGAGTTCTATGAATGGCTGTTTTTCTTCTTTTTAGGGGCAATAGTTGTTGAGATATGTTAATCTGGACCAAAGTAGTGGACTGACCAACCATCACATCAGATTTCTTTTAAAACACACACACACACACACACATCATATTCATACAACAGAAGAAATTGTTTAGACAAAGGCATGTAAAAACAGTTCTCACTCCCAAGTTGTCAAATCAGGAGCTTGCTGCGGCCGTAGTCATGGTGGGAGGAGTCAGATGTCAGAAGGCGTAATATAATAAGTGACAAAGTCCATGTAAAAACCGAGGACTTTCACCAAACAGACCCGAGTTCATGTCCCGTGTGGAACCAAAAGTCAACGTTGGCATTTTTTTACTGACATAATAAGTTACGCAACATTACGTATTTTTTTCATTTAATTTGAACCCTACGACCTTTTCCTAAACCTGACTGAGTTGTTTCTGTGTATTTTGAGAAGGGTGTGCATGTAACTGCCTGAAGATGACACGTCTGAAGCTGACACTACAGGATCATGCATAGTTCAAAGCTTCGACGGCCCACAGACCCAGCCGCCGCATTTTGTATTGGTAAAAACACACGTGTGCTGTACACACAGCTGTTTGTAGCAACACACACTCATAATCCACACACACATGCTCTTTCCTTGGACAAACAGGAAGGACAGATGTTGGACCGTCGTGGAGGCTCATCTGGATAACAGGTGTCCTCTGCTAGAATCTGGTCTGGGACTTTTTCCTTGTCCCTTTTCACCCCACCGTCCTCCTCCCCGTCGGTCTTTCCACTGTAACCGTTTAAACACAGAGAAAAAAAAAACTATTTTTTCTATTTAAAAAGAGAAGGGTGCAGCTGCAGCTTAGGTGGAATCTTCCAGAATCTCTTCTTTCCTGTTGTCAGCACCGGGCCGTCCAGACCCTGGCCCAGTTCGACGTGACTAATCACTCTCACCGGCTCCCTGGCAGCCAGACTGATTCATCGGGCGGGCATCGACAAACAGGGGCAGGAGAGCGAATGAAGCGGAGATGCAGAGAGAAAAGATGGAGGCAGTGCAACTGACAGACCCTTCAGGGATTCATGATGTGTGCAGGCACACGACCCAATGCAAATGTAACCCGTCCCTGCAACATATGCGACAACAAACGTCTTTTTCACGTAGCATTTGTCTTTTGTTTTAGTTCTTTTCATCAGAATTCCCCGGAGATGAGTGTTTGGATATCAGAGGGCGAAAACTTTTTGGCATGAGTTTTGCCGGGGAGCTCGGGCACTGGAGCCTATCCAGTGAATCGTTAAAAAAAAGTCCCTCTTCATATTTTGTGCGTTTTCCCACGGAAAAAGTCCAACAACACAGGTCAATTTCCGCATTCATTCTTTTCTAAATAAACGTCCGTCTTCACGGGAAACAACTCGGTTAGGTTTAGGCAACCAAACGACCTGGCTAGGTTTAGGAACAGATCAGGATTTGGGTTCAAATAACTACAGAAGTTACATTCCTAAAATACGCAAAGTCGCACGCGGGAATCGAACAGCGGCCTCCTGATCGGTGTTTGTTGGACCCGTGTGGGCTTTGATGGTCTTTCTTGTTCTTGATAACGTGGATGGCTTACAAAATGATTTTGTGGGATATCTATGAACTACGATGCGATATTCTACAAAGGTATAGCTACGAACAGCCAGCAGCACAGAAGCCAACGGCTTTCTAACTCGTGTTTTTACTGAACAGTTTTAAGGATGAGCTGTAATAACTTTGGCAGCAGGCCAAATGTTTATTTCTCCAATACTTTTGGACAAGCTAATGACATTCCATTCATGTTTAGTCCTAGTTAGACTTGTTAGCATGCTAACGTACTATAGGCTAGTAGCCATGCTAGCAGCCCTGTGAGGCTGTATGTCGGCACGTCAGCAGGCACGCTTTTGCTGACGGCTTACGTCACGGTTACCGTCTTAGCTCGTTGGCACGCTAACATCTGCTAATTAAAGTAGCGTGGAACACGACGTACAGCCGAGTGTTGTGGAGTTAATGGGCTTCGGGGGCTGTGGAAAATGAAATGGAAGCGGGGGAAGAAATCAACTTGATGAGATTGGAATATGTTCAAAATGATTAATCACTGTGTGTGTGTGTGTGTGCGTGTGTGTGTGTGTGGATCACATGGCTTAGCATGAGTTCTGTGGTGACTTAGCAGACAAACAGAGGCGTTTCAGTTCAAAGAGACGCTAATAAACGCCACGGGCAAGATTCACTCTGAATACAACTTTCTGTTTTCTCCCCATCGTTTAGTTCCTTCTCTTCCTCGCCTTCCTTTTTTTCCATTAGGGAGGACGGAGGCATCACATTCACTCAAGTTTTCCCAGCTGTTTTCTGAGGATCGGGTTCAGACAGAAAGTCCTCCAGTCATAAGTTCACTGATCATCTTCAACCGTCACATTTTAGAAGATTCTAGCTTCGGCCTCCAAATGGGCAGGGGAGGCGTCAGAGAGAGCACAGAAGGAAAGTCTGAAATATTCATATAACTAATATATAGTAAGGTGAAGCGGAGGCCTTCCTCGGCAGCGTCATAGCCTTTTTTAAACATCAGTCATATACTACTAACGTCTAAGATCTGATGGCACGACTTTACCCAGTATGCAGATGTAATGGTGAGTTAATGGAAGTTAGGAACAGCCTGAACCTGTAGTCCACATAATTCACAATGTGTTTAAAACTTTAAAATAAAGTCTCCTTTGCAACATTTTATAAAAAGGAAAAGTGGGAAACCAGAATGGAATCAGATGCATCATCTTTACATCTCCCTACTTTGATCCAAATTACTATTCGGTTTGAATTAGTGCTAAATCTGTAAACCTGACTTAAGCCTGACTGAAAATAAATCACAATCTTTCTCTCTTGTTATGTCCAACCAACAGTCCAAAGCCCAAAGACATTCAGGTTCTTGTCGGTGTGATGAAGAAAAGAAGATAATTCTCACGTTCTAGAAGCTGGAAGCGTAATTAAAAAAATGTGCCTTTCGTTCTTACGATTCGTTCACCGGCGTAAAGATTTTAATTTCCCGTTGGTCGGTAAACAACCTTTATCTACTCATCAATTAAATTCCCAGCTTTATTATTTGCACTTTGGAGTTGCATTGTAGGCTTACAGCCATAGTAACCTGTTGTCGTTAGCAACAAGGACGTTATCCCTCACTGGCTTCCCCCTTTCTAAATGTATTTATAGCAGCAGCCAATTAATGAAAAACATCACGAAAGCTCGAGGCCTGACGTCGTTTTTCCAGCGGGTTTCCTGTAGAATTTAGATGACAAAACATTCTTCATGTATACATAAGGGCTGATTGCATAATAGAGAACGAACAGTGTTCACTTCAGAAGAACAGCTGTGGCTACAAACACGGCTGCTGCCGGCCGATGCAATGATGCTGCACCTAAAGGTGCTGCACCCTAAAGATGCTTCTTTAGGAAGACCCTGCGGAGCTAATGCCGGATGAGGGAGTTCTAAAGTAAACATCAGTGCGTGAAGATGTAGGTTTCCTCTTTTGAAACGGAGCGGAAGAATGTTCATATAGAGAGGGGGAATTCAGAGAGTGGACTTTTATGGTGAGTTATATTACAAAACAGTGAATAAAAGAATCACATCTGGGGCAAAATTGTGTTGAATGGCCTTCAATAAGTCCGGATTTGGATGACACACACACACACACACACACACACACACGCATGCACAAATTCAGCACAAAATATAAGTGCATATACCATAGGTCAAGTACATTATTTTGAATTGTTTTTGCAAATCTGCAGCTGTGATACAAAACCAAGCATCTGTCCAACCACTGTATCACACATGTATGGACACACACACACAGACACACAGACACACACACACACACACACACACACAGTAGTCCAGACTCCACATCTGTCCAGCCGGCCAGTCCCTTCTGGTCTCCGCTCACTGCTTCCTGCATGAGGATGCTCTGACAGACAAGGTCACGCGGTGCGTCCCACCAGATGGATGTTACGGCACGCAGCACCGCTAAAGGACAGCTTCCTTTTTATGGAGGTCTAGCTGGAGCAAAAGAGTCATGAAAGGATTGAACCGTGTGTTCCTCTGCTCCGATGTGAGCTGCCATCATTGGCGTGTCCGTAAACCTAGCTTACGACCCGCGGTAACGTAAGCGCTACGTCCAAGACGAGATGCTCAAAGCCCTGTTTTTGTTATCTTTGCCACCATCTTGTAAGGGAGGGAGAGTGAGAATCAACTATTTTTGTTTTATTTGGGAGGCGAGAGACACACCAGGTGGTTTCTCTCTACTGAGACCACTTTGTAATTTGTGCCTCACATGGTTTTCCCACAGTTAGCTTAATTAGCTAGCTAGCGGCAGCTGACTTCATGGAAATATAAGGCCTGCTTTTGTCTGACAACTTCGAGTAAATCTGTCACCACAACAGTAACTGATGGTTTAGACTCCTATCTGTACAGTAGTGGCACCATCCCCACTACGCTCTCACACATATCAGAGACCTATACGGATGTGTCCGTGTGCGGCACATTTTCCCAAGGCGCCAACCAGCACCCGAACTGTGCCCCGGCGCTGTTTTTAGTGGCCACTCGCGCAGCCAGAGCGCCGGCATTCATTCACAAAGTCCCCCGGCGGCGCTGAATTCTCCGCGGGAGCAGGGCGGAACATTGCTAAGAGGTTCTCGTGCAGAGTACAGTGCAACCTTGTCCAGACCATGTTAGCTTAAGTTTAGGAGTTGAGTCTGGGGAAAAGAAGAAGGGGAAAAAAAGCATAATTTCCTGCCTTTATTAGCTGCTCAAACATTAATTTGAAGCGGTAAGAATACACTCAATGTTATGAATTTGGGGCGTGAGTGGAAAGATCCCGCAAGGCACAGTGGCTCCCTGCAGCAGCTGTTGAGACACACACACACACACACACACAAACCCCTGCATGCTAACACACACCTACACACTCATCCAGCTACTGTATTAGTTACATAAAGAATCTCATATGACGAGGCGCAGCTGTCTGTCTCTTTTCTCATATCTTCGAGAATCAATGTTCGTGTCAGCAGAGGATTATGCGAGTGTGTGACTGAGTGTGTGTGTCAACTTTGGTCCCCTGTCTACAATGCTTGACTTCCACCTTAACACACACACACACACACACACACACACACACACACACACAGATAATGTGAATTCCAACACAGTCTGTACCTTTCTGTGCCAGTCTTCTGTTGTGTAGGAGTTGTGTTTGTGTGGGTTTTAGTGTGTGTGTGTGTGTGTGTGTGTGTGTGTGTGTGTGCGCATAAGCCAGTACAGTCGGTGGTTAATGCCACCTCTATAATCGGTGCTGATTGAGCGCGGGAGGTCCCGCCCCGCTGCCCTTCTCATTTTGCGGGTGGTCTTTATATCCAGACTAAACCTCTCACTCTCCCCGTCTCCTCTCATCCTCTTAATCTGCACTCTTGCTCCAACAGAACAGAATAGAATAGGTACATGGCACTTCATACGACACATACTTTTTATTTCTGTCCCACCTTAGCTCCTCTTTCCTTATTATCACCTCCGCTTCCTCAACTGCATTTCCTTTTCTTCCTCTCTCTCTTTTGCCGACCACTTCTCTCCTTTCCACTTCCACTTCCTCCTCCTCCTCCTCCTCCTTTCCTTTCCTTCTGGGTATTGTTAATGCCAGTACCGCCATTACCCAAAACGTAATAGCAATGCCAATAGTACTTCATTCACTTAATGTGAAAGGAATATGTGTGTGTGTGTGTGTCACTGGCTAGCTAATCGCCGCCAGCCCTGTTGCCGTTAGTTAGCGCCGTTAGCGCCGTTAGCTTCTAGCCGCCGGCTCAGACATCTCTGTGTGTAGAGCTGTGTGTAGACGTGTGTGTGTGTGTGGGTTGCTGCTGCTGCTGCTGCTGTGGGCCAATCACATGACACATGAAATAGAAAAACACTTGCAGGGATTGGCTGCAGGCAAAACCATATAAATTATCTTTGTTTTCGAGATCCGGGCACAAAAAGGATCGATTGCAGGTGTCGTTTGACAGTTTCTTGGTTCTGGGTTATTTGGTTGATAGGTTCAAAAAATATGAAGTACAAACACCCAGCCTTTCCTGTCTAGACGTGTCTTTCCTTTCCTTTCTTTCCTGTCCCCTTTCCCTCTTTCCCTCTCTCGTCCCGTCCTTTCCGTTTCCTTTTTCTTTCCCCTCATATCGTTTCCTTTCCTTCCTCCCTGCTCCGCATTTCTCCCTTATTATTCTCCCTGAACTTGCCACTGACCCGTTAAACTATGTGGGTGTTATTTTTGGTGCAGTGCATTGTGCAGAGAGAGAGAGAGAGAGAGAGAGAGAGAGAGAGGCTTGATGTCTGCAATCAGAAAAAAAAGGTGAGGTGGAATCGAGTCTATTCAGCTATCGCTTTGTTTCATCACCTTCTTCTTTCTTCCACACCCCTCCTCCACCGGCCTCCAGCGATGTGGAGACCAAATCTAATGCACCTCGACATTGGTGCGTTCACAAAATGATCTGAATTCATGAACATTCTCAGCAATGTGGACATAATGATGAAAGGGGGGTAAAGGCAAATAAGAGCAAATTACATCAGTTTTACTGAAATGCAGCCTTTTAAAACCAGGAAAAGACGATTATGCCACATAACCATATCCAACAATCTAAGAGGATATCAGCTTAATGCTCTCAAAACATCCCCCCTCTTTCTATTTCTTTCTCTGCGCTCTCGCTTCCACAACTCCTCTC
Source organism: Taurulus bubalis (assembly GCF_910589615.1). Classification (NCBI taxonomy): domain Eukaryota; kingdom Metazoa; phylum Chordata; class Actinopteri; order Perciformes; family Cottidae; genus Taurulus; species Taurulus bubalis. The sequence continues at coordinate 4,756,364 of NC_136605.1, forward strand.
ACCGCTGTGTTTTCCTCAAAGCAAGAATATCCATCCACCTCTCCCTCTCTCTCTCTCTCTCTCTCTCTCTCCATCTCCATCTGTTCCGTAATTCAATCGCGGAGGCCGTCAGCAGAGAGGTGAGCGATGATGTTTTTGGAGGAAAAATGCAGTGAAGTCTGCCAGCCAGCGCTCCTCTCTCTCAAACAATCCTCGTCAACCTGTTTTCAAGGAAAAAAACTCAATAATCAAATGATCAATCATTTTTGCTGCATACTCTCTCTCTCTCTCTCTCTCTCTCTCTCTCTCTCTCTCTCTCTCTCTCTCTCCTGGCACGGATACAGATCTCTATAAACGAAGCATCACAGGGTGTCCGATCAATGCAATAGAACTACTGTGGTTTACATCGGATTATTGATCACGGATTATTTTTGGATCACGGATTATGTGGCCTTTCCATCAATAACACGATGAATCATGCACTTTATCTCCCCATAATCCAATTGTGTGCGCTTATATGATATGAATGCACCCTCCAAAAACACCTGGTTTCTCTCAATAGTTGCCGACGCAGCAGTTCACCACCGTGGAGACTCCGGCTGACGGCATGCGAAGCGTCCTCTCTGCTCCTTTGTGAGTGTGCACTGGCGTGGACGCAATCATCCGCTCTGCTCCTCTGCCATCCTCGTGCATCAACACAGAAAGATGGGCAAGAGAAAGATGGGGGGAGGGGGGTTGTATCCAGAATGCTCTGGTCTTTGGGCATTAGTCTCTCTCTCTCTCTCTCTCTCTTTGCAAAGAGAAGGAAAGAGGAAAGGAAAGCATGTGTCGGTGTCTCGCGGCAGTGCGAACGTCGCGCCGGAGGGTGCAATCCCAAATCGTTTCATTGATGTAACACGCACGCGTGCACACACACACACACACACACACACACACACACACACAGCCTTTTAACGACACACAATAAACAACCATCGATACAGATTACACCAGACCGCTTTGACACGCAGACACCGAAACATCCCCATCGACAAACACAGACCTCGGTCACACTCAAGGTCTGCTCCCTCCACACACACACACACACACACACACACACACACACACACACACACACACACACACACACACACACACACACACACACACACTGTGTAGAGGGATGGGGGTGGGAGGATGCTGAGTGACAGCAAACTGACGATGACTCTCCAGATGTGTCTGCATGTGTGTGTGTATGTGTGTGTGTGTGTGTGTGATGCAGGTGAATGTGTGCAGAGTAGACTGTACATCTGGCCTGAGGAGTAAATGAGTTGCAGCAGGGCAGAGCCCCTAACACACACACACACACACACACACACACACTCTCTAAATCCTATCTTACCTCCTCCGTCACGAACATATACATCTCTGTGCGCACACACACACACACACACACGCATGCGAAAAGCTTCCCGAGTCCCGAGAGCTTTGTGTTTAATGCGAGATGACAAACAGGTCTGTGTTAACATCGGCCGAGCGTCACACTTCACTGCTGTTTGTCTGGGACTCTCATCTCCACCCATCTTTCCTGCTTCTATCAGAACCCGTTTTGTTTTTGTTTTGTTGGGGGTTTGTTTGCTGAGAGAGAGAGAGAGTGAGAGAGAGAGAGAGAGACCTTGTTCTTGTATTTAAACACCTTCCGTCTGGCGAGATGGCACTTCAAACCTCACACAACAGGAAGTTATAGGAGGCCCGACCTCAAAAAGGAGCCATAAAATCTTGTTGGCGGCGACGGCGAGCGGTTAAGAGTTTACTGGGGAGTGATGGCGGCTCGCGTCGCTAGAGGCCAGATGCATGATGGATTGCCAGCAGGGTCACCTGATGATGGAATACAGTCTGCTGCTCATGCTGCTTCAGATGCTGAGACTAGTACTGCAGAACTGTGTCTCTTTTTTTAGTTTTTGGGGTTCAATCTCATCTCCTATAATAAATCTATAATAAACATTGGAGCCAAGGGAAATAAGCATCTAAAACCTTTTGACTGCACAGCAAAAAATAAAATAATAATCATGGATTCTATTCTATATCAAGCTTTCAATTCAGAGACCTGCCATTTTTTGCTGTTTTGCACCGCATTGAGCTTTTCTCTTATGTTTACCATTTGGGGCAAATACTTGCTATTCCACTGGTGTCCACTAGGGGCATTGCTGCTGTATTATGGAGCATTGTCACAAATGTATGCAACTCTCTCTCTCTCTCTCTCTCTCTCACACACACACATGCACACACAGGCCTTCAAGCTCAATAGAATAGAATATATTATAGGTGCAGTGCATTCCTGTATATGTTTAAAGTATCGGCTTCATAGGGTGAATATGTGTGCGTATGATTGCATGATTATCAGCAAGCAGTTCTCACGGCACTGTTTTTTTTTCCCTTGCTCTGATTAATGTGTCTGAGATAAAACGTGAGCTTGACTTTGATATACGTCAAGTTCAAAGCCCATCGATAATTTGGCTTTATCGTATGCAGACGCACACAGAGGCCCTGAAGGCACCGCCTGCCTCCCTCACGACAACAAAGACGTCTTCAGTTCAACTGAACAAGGTGGATCTGGGAGGTTGGGAACGGATCATTGGGGAAAGAAAGAAGGTGAAAGCAGGTTTTGCCAAACGAATTTGCACCCGAAAAGAACATTTTTTAATCAAATAAATGTATATTTTTAGAATTTTCTGAATCAGAAAAGGTTTAAAGCCAAGTACGTTACTTAAGGAATTTGGCTTGGTGAGCGGTGAGTGATAATAAACACAGTGCAATATAGTATCATAAATAAGGAATAACAAATAAGAAAATGTATAATAAAATAAACAAACAAATTAAGAGAACGTCTTAATGTAGCATACGCTTCAAAATATTGAAATATGTTTTTTTTTATCAAATCTTAGTCCGTAAAGTACCTGGAGACTGCAGATATATATATAATGTAGAAATTATCGAGGTCATGTCCACATATTGTACAATAAGACGGCAAAAAGGATAAATTATCGTCATATCCATATATTGAAGTCGATATAATATATAATTGACATTTTTGTGACCGGTAGTGGAGTAGAAGTATAAATGGAGAGAAAGTGCATTTTAAAGTACCTCAATAACACCGACATAAATGTACAAAGCATTTTCCATCGCCCCCTCGTGTTATGGAGATTTAAAGGGCATCGTCTGGTTGGATCGGCGCCCGTCCACGAGGTCACTCTGCCGCAGGCCGAGACCAACCGTGAGGCGTCCCCGGGTCCTGCGTCTCTGTTATTCTGTACCAGTCCATGCAAGACTCTTCAATGGAGCCCCAAATCCTACCGAGACGCAGTACTGTTTCCTTCAGGGGTGATTTCAGTAACAATGTATAGATTATAATAAACTGAGCGGCCATGTATAAGGCACACCTGTCCGATGATGTCCGATGTGCTAAACAGCAGCCGGAGAGGGGGCTTCAAAGCGGAAGTGCCCTTCACTGAGGCCTAAAGGTTGCTTTGTGACGTGCTCATGCACAAAATGTATTCCCACAGCAGACGCTATTTTTAGTCCCTGCCCGAATGATGCTGTGCTGGACCCCACCGACTGTGGGTTGTTTTTTACTCCAGGGGGGAGGCGTGTCTTGTATTTCGCCCCAGAGACAGTCTGCAGACTACCTTTAATCCGAGGGGTTTCCTGTACTGGGCTCCACTGTTTGGCCGCCCCGCTGCTTCCTGTAAACCGTTTGAAGACCATGTGCTGCACTTAAAACACACACACACACACACACACACACACACACACACACACACAACTTAGCTTACTTACACAACAAAAGTGATGTTTTCTGTGGCCTGAATGTCAGATTCAATGACCGGTTTCGCCCGGAAACGTAAAGCAAGCGAGACCAATAACCAATATATTTTTCTTCCTCAGATCTGGAATGATTTCTTCATTCTCCTTCTGTGTCTCTAGGTGAGTTTAAACCATTTTAAGGGGCAGTTTGGTAACTTTAATCAAGAATAGCTTTCTGTCATATACTCACTCAAACTGTCATATCCTGTATGCACGAGACAGATAATCTGTGACCCAAAAATAATCAGCTGCCTTCTTCTTAGTACTTTTTTTTTTGGGCTCGACCAGGGAATCCATTGGACAAGCCTTTTTATGGGGACATAAAAGACTCAATTATAGGCCCTTCACAGGTGTGGCAGGGGTCTAATTAGCCGGGATAATTGAAACCACTTGTGTGTGGGAGAGCGGGGTCTTTAACACCAGAGGACAGCGTTCAGGCTCAGCGTTACAGTGGCAATGATCTTATTTTTGTTATGTTCTGTGTCACCAAAGTTCTGGGGTCCACAGACACACACACACACACACACACACACACACACACTTCATTCAAATGAGGCCCACCTGCTGTTCGGAACCTTTTTTCAGACGCTGTAAAAAAAATAAAACCTGCCCGACTGGAACCATTTCCGCCGCGGAGACCTTTCCTCCACATGCAGCCATCCTGACACTCTGACATGCACACAGGTGTCACCGGTTCGAGTCCGGGGGCTTCAACAAAATGGAACGGAGCCTTTCATTCATTTACCTAATTAAACCCGTGTTTACCTGCATTTCCATGTCTCTTGACCAGCCAGTTAATCTGTCAGTGGAGGTATCTGTGTGGCTGCACCACAGCACACACACACACACACACACACACACACACACACACACACACACACACACACTCGCCATCTCTGGCGTCATTTTATTGCCCACGCAATAGAGTGGGCTGTGGAAGTGAAACACGGTTGGACGTTGCCTGCAGAAGATAAACACACACACACACACACACACACACACACACACACACACACACAAACACACACACACACACACTAACACACACACACACACACTAACACACACACACACAGGAGAACAGAGCTCTCGTCGCCATTGAACGTGACGTTTGAACTCTAACAAACGCAAGGCCACTGGCGTCGTCTCTCACTGAGACAGGGTCACACATAACCCCCCAAAAAACACCACCTCTCTCTCTCTCTCTCTCTCTCTCTCTCTCTCTCTCTCCTGCAGTGCACACAGACAGGGGTCTCAGGGTGGGCTGTCAGTCTCCAGTCACACCACTAATCATCTCTGATGCACCCTGATACACACGGCCCCTTCTTCTCTCCATCTCGGTCTCTCAAATCACACACACACACACACACACACACACACACACACACACACACACACACACACACAATCTCTCTCACACACACACACACACAATCTCTCTCACACACACACACACCATCATCGTTAGGCCTATAGTACTTAAAGCAAACATCCAGCAAAGACGTGTGAGAAGCACCTACTACCTGCTCCAACACAACCATGGAGGTTGGGTGGCAGTGATTTGTATTTATTTATATATGACTCTACAGCCGTGACAGATCAGAATCCTACGCCTTACTTGCTTTCCCCGGTCGCGGCCTCTGCAGCAGCTTCTGCACGGTGAGCAGGTCCTCGGTCTTCACCGCCTGCAGCAGTTCCTGGTCCTTCCCCATCTTCCGCTCGGAGGCCGCTCTTTTACTCCCGCAGCATCCTCCAAAAAACCCGGCGGCAGCCTCGGCGCGGCGCGGAGGGTTGCGTCTGACAGCCTCCCTCCTCTTCCTCCTCCGCCTCCTGTTCCCTGACTTTAGACGAGACACCCGCTAGAGCTCTGGCATGCGAGCGCGCGGGAGGGAGGGAGGATAGGCGAGGTGTGAATGGAGGGATGCTCTCGGGTTCTCCCTCCCCTGCTCAGTGCACCGTGGTCTGGGCACCGGACTTGGGGACTAGCGGGCCGGTCTAGATTCCAGTATCAGCGCGCAGGCGTCGCGTGCGTAGTATTTCAAAAAAGGTAAAGATGAAGGGTTCCCCCCGTTTCCACGGTTGGCTCGCGCTCCTCATCTGCGGTCGCGGCTGGAGGCTGATGGGTCTCCCTTTTTTGCAGCTGCGCTCCAAAGAAAAGAACCACCGAGTCTTGCAGAAAACACAAAAAAACTGGTGATGTAGCGAGCGGCCTCGCGGGCTCACTAAGCAGAGACGCGGCGCATGAAAAGGATTGTGCGTTTTTTAAAAGGCGGGTGCACGCGGGCTCCGCTCCGCTCGAGGTCTTGCCGCTCTCGTGAGCTCTGCGTCGTAAACACGATCCACGGCTGCTGCTGCTGCTGCAGCCATCGCTCCGCGTGCGCTCGGGCTCTGTATTTGGTAATGGTTTTTCTCCGCGTGGGGGTAGTGAGAGGGGGTGGGGGGCACGTGCACGCGTCCGCGCGCTCTACAGCTGGCCCAGCTCGTACCGCTAAACGGCTCGTGCGTGCTGCAACTTGGGGGCGGACCAGGAGCGAGGTGCTCGTGCTCTCCCGCCTCCTTTCTTCTTCATCTCCCTGGCTCTGTTTCTATGTCTCTCTCTCTCTCTCTCTCTCTCGCTCTTTACAGAGGAGCTGCAGCGATGTATTAAGCCGCCAATGAAGGCGCAGACAAAGTAAATAATCAATGTGTTCTTCTTATTGTCTCCAAAGAGTTTTATTAGGCTGTATTTAGCTTCACTTAGATTCTACTTCCCCCCCAAAGTGACGTCAGAGTTAGGTGTAATCCGTGACGGTTGGTGCTCCGTCTGAGAAGAGTGATTTCTGCTGTGTGGGCCTCCTCCATCCTATAGCTCCCCAGAGAGAACTGCCTAGAGATGTTGATAATTAAATTAAACAAACCAAAAACTAGTTTGCCAAAGAATGCTATAACAAAATATAAAATATATATATATATATATGTATGTATTAGCAAAACTCTGAGGAACGACTGGTCCCCCACCCGCTCCGTTTAATAGCCTGTGGCTAACGTTGTTGCTAACTTCTGAGCTAACCCCCTTCTCTTTTTATCAACAGTTAGCAAGATGCGGAGATTCAGCTCAGGTCTTTACGAGTTGTAGCATTGAATTCACCGACAAATAGTCTAAACTGCACACACACACACACACACACACACACACACACACACGGCATTGCTACATTCACATCTGTAATAACGTTAACCGCTAACTACATGCTATCATTTTCTAATTAGCACTGAACACAAAGTGTGGCTGAGTTTGATGGGGAGTCATTCGTTTTGTAGGTGTTTGTTATCAACCAAAGTGTTGGACCAACTGAAATGTTGTTGGATGCAAAGCTAAGGGATCACTGCAATGCTGCAGCTGTAACGTTACTGCTAACTTCAAACCATAGACTGTATTCAAGAAGTGGACGTAGTCATCGTGATGTCACCCGTTGGTTTTTGGACTGCTGCTTTGAAGCCTTGAGTTTGCCGATTTCGCCGTCGCCATCTTGGAATACGGCCATCACCACCTTTGCTTTTTTGCAACCAATGAACAGAAAGGGACCATATTCGGGAATGCAGAAGAGTAACATAGATGTTTACTGAGGTATTAAATCAAGGGAGAAGTAGAGTCATTTTTTCATAGACTTCCATACAACCAAAAGGGTCGCCCCCTGATGGCCAGTAAAGTGAACGCAAGTTCCGTATTAGCTTTAATCTACAGAACCGGAGGTTGCCGCCTGCGTTATACTCACCGTCACACACTTTTACCATTTCCTAATTAGCAAAGAACACAGAGTTCAGTCTGGACCAAAGTGCTGGGCAGAGCGACTCACATTGCACATTGCCAGTCCTAAATCCACTTAGCTTGCGTGGCTAAAAAACATTAGCGTTCATACAGGAACCCATATCTCTGATGGCCGACATCTCACACCTGCCAGAAAAGAACACCAGCCAACAAATCAGTGCAAAACAAATGGCTTCTAAGCCAATATTGACATTGATGGGTGGACATCTCAGATAAGCCTATAGCACACTGCTTTGAAACGTTCCCTGCAGGTGCATGACGCTATTAAGTGGCTACAATTGGAAAGCCTTTTTTTCAAGTACAAAGTACAAACTCTGAATCAGCTATTGCCATGAAATTAAACGGTAATTTTCTAGCATGTTAATGTCTTTAAGGCTTGCAGTTCTGTCGTCTGTCGTCTGCCGTCACAATGCCGCTGCTGTTTTAGCAACATTTTCATATTCTTATGTTTCTGTAATTACTGCATTTCAAGTGATAGTTAAAAAATACATTTGGAAGGTTAATTTATTCCGGTTCTTGCCAAGAATTCGATGTGTGAGATCATTACCGCTCTCATGACTGCACGGTAAATGTAAAGCAGCATAAGGACTTCCCTTTATCTCTTTGTGCTAAGCTAAATATTCTCTATAAGCTCCTTATTTCTAGCTGACATATCAGAGCACATAGGCTTTTATACTTGGGATATTTAATGCCATAGAAAAAAAAAAGTCTCTCCACAAACTTGTATATAGTTTGTGTATACCCTGCATACGACAAGTAGAGAAAGAAGAGCACAAAACAGTGATTTTGAACCCTGACTTCCATCTAACTTCTTTCTCTGTCCAACCTCCTCCAGGTTTTTTAAACTCCACTCTCCTCTCCATTGTGTGTGTGTGTGTGTGTGTGTGTGTGTGTGTGTGTGTGTGTGTGTGTGTGTGTGTGTGTGTGTGTGTGTGTGTGTGTGTGCGTGGGCAGTGTGCAGTGCTCGGATGCTGCTCTCTGCCTCCTCCACATATCCAGTGAGTTATGTAAGAAGACTGAAGAGTAGGCCTCATGGTAGTGAGAGCGTATTTATAAGTCGGTCTCTCCCGTTAATGCAAGAGCAGCTCACTCAACGCGATGCCAACACTCGATATGTCAACGTGTACATTTTGGAGAGTTTACCTGCACCGCCCTCCTATTTCTGAGAGTTCTTTTACACTCAAAATGAGTCCCGTTCTCTTTCTCTCCATCTGTGTTTTATTGGTGTTGGGCTTTCTCTGGCTTCTAAGATGACATGTTATCACATGATCGAGAAGAAGCAGAGAGGAACTGCTCAAATGCACATACACACATGCTCACACCTGAATGGGCTTGATCAATGCCACCTCTTTCTGGAGTGATGCATGTTGGCATCTAATCAATAAGGGGTTAGAGTAGTCGTTTGGTGGTGCAGTTAGAGAAAGTAGCAATACGTCAGGCTAACGCTACACATGAAACCATGTTTATTTGAGAGAGTAAACACGCGAGAGTCGCTTCATTTAACCAGAACTGAGGTGGAGATGCTATGCGTGAAGCATCCAGAAATACACACTGCCCTCAAGTGGCCCGTCACAAAGCATGCACCTCTCATGCATCTCACATTGTGTATTGTTATACCACATTTTATTTCAGTAGAATATCACAGTCAGCACATCCGCATAAAAATATTGTAGAAAATAAAGGGAAAATGTATAATAAACAATTTGTAGCACAGCAAAGTCTACCAGTATGTACTTTTTGAAACATCAGAAGGTTGAGTTCACAATCATCGGAAATTACGTAAACAAACAAACCTCCACGTGACAGTGGATGTTGTTGGTCATTTGGATTTTCATTTAGTGAGTAAACTTCTATAGGGGGGGGAATATACACAACATAAAACAAACTACAACAATAATATATATATTTTAAATGAACTGATGGCCTTGGGCCTTACTGAAATATGTGCTGGCAATAATTAATCGCTGTCTGTGAAACATACTTTACAAATTTACGGGTTTAAAAAGAGCACTTGAATGCGCCTCAAAATCGCCCCCTTTTCCATTGTCCTGCCTGTGATTGGCCGGCTTGTAAGTCTGTCAAAAGATCGCAAGCAGTCGGACTGAGAGGAACAGGTTGAAAGGAGCAGGAGGCTTGTATATTCAAATATTGTTGGTTGCAGAGTGTAACCGGACCCAACACGCAAACTGGTGAGTATTATTGTGCTTCGTTTCATTTAATAGTCGTTGTTCTATTTCTCTTCCCGCTACACGGACGGACTTGCTCTCTGATGCGTGACAAATCAATGCGCGCATGCAAGAGCTTTGCCACGGCAAGATTATTCCTCGCGAGCTATCGCGTTAGTACTTGTGTGTTACCGTTAGCTCACGTTGTCTCACGGCGTTACGAGCCAAACGTGAAATACTAGCTGGCATTACTTTATAAAAACTAAACACGCATAGACTTTCTGCTTTCACATAACGGTCCGTTGCAGCTACAACTGCAGCACGCGGTTTAACTTCCTCAGACAGTGGTCCTCGAACAGCCCATGGCAACGGGACGTTCAACGGACACATCCTGGGTTGTTACGGTTTAATTAGCGACCGTGTTAACTGGCGACTTTCATTCCGAACGCGTCCGTTGTTGTCGTAGTTACAGACAGCTGTTTGACAATAGGAAGAAAACACGTAGCTGCCCTTGTGAATACCACACTATTTAATTTGTATGTGATATATTATTATGTATATGAGAGGGTTTGACATTGTATTAAAACAAAATTAAAGCGGCATTTTCGATACGACGGTCGTAACTACGACAACAACGGACGAGTTCGGCTGAAAAGTCGCCAGTTAACAGGGTCGCCTGTTTAACCGTAGCACCGGCTAGCTTAGCAACATGAGGAAGCTAACGTCGTGTCTGTGTTGATAGTTGGAAAGAACGATTTCTACGTCCCATTAACGTGCACCCCCAAAAAAACACACACACACACACAGAAAAGGGCAATTCCACAACATTATTTAATATTATATAATGCGCCCCCCTTTCCAGTTATTGCTTATATTCTGGTTGCACATGGCTGCAGGGCATCTGTTTATTGTTCCACTAACCCTCTAAAGTGGATGAAGAAGCACTCAAACCTTCACCGCCTGCGGTAGTCTGTTCACTAAGCTCTTAAGTCACTCATAGTGAATATATAAATAATCCAAACTAAAACGGCTAGTAAAGCAACACATTAGAGCAGTGGTTCTCAACCTTTATTCAATGGTGTATGGTGTCCCCCTGTGAAATATGTTTTCAGCCAAGTACCCCCTAACCAGCGCAAATCATTTTTGGTTAAAAAAAAAAAAAAGTAGTAATACACGGCGCTGTGTCGTCAGTGTTGGATTTATTAAACTGTCAAGAATGAATATGGCATTGAACTGAATGCTTTTGCATTTACATTTTAGTGAGAAACTTGTGCTTCACTGAGGATCTTTGTCAGTCTTGGTGGCAGGGAAGCCATTACTGTGATCAAGCTCTTCTCTCTTCTCCAGACACAGTCTGCTTCTTTGCTTTGTTTTGATCAGTCATTGTAGAGAAGGAGGCCTCACATAAACATGTGGAGGCAAAGCGTAGTAGCTGCTCCAAAGCTTTCTGTCCCAGGTCAGGGTGCTCCTGCTTCACACACACACAAAACGGTGTGAGTGTGGATGTGGCAAACTTCATCTGGAGGCCACGGTCAGATGACACTTCCTGGAGTTTTTCCTGATAAGTGACAGGCAGCTTGCTTCCGTTTGCTTCAGACAAGAGAAATGGGTTCCTCACCCAATCCAGCTGTACAGATGTATCCTCCATGTCAGGAAAGTAGGAGTGAAAATCTTGAATCAAGTTGGTCAAATGTCCCACTATGACTGACTTGACTGGAGCTCTGTCCACATCCTCACTAGAGAGAAAATCCTCCACCTGAGGAAAGCAGGTGAAATCTCCCTCTGCAGAGGACCTTCTATATATATGTGTGTGTGTGTGTGTGTGTGTGTGTGTGTGTGTGTGTGTGTTTTTTTTTGAATGGATGCTAATTTTAAATAGATTTAAAAAAAATCTCACGTACCCCCTGGAGAGCCTTCACGTACCCCCAGGGGTACGCAGACCCCCATTTGAGAACCACTGCTTTAGAGAAGTGTGGTCATAGACAGGAACGTTTGTGAGAGATGGAAAGTAGAAGTGGATAATGTTGTTGAAGGTGGAAGTTCACAGTTAAAGCTGTGTTGAAGCAGTTGAGAAACTAGCAAGAGTACGCTATTATTATTATTATTATTATTATTAGTATTATAATTTTAAATATCCAGCCCAGTGTTGGCAACTCTAGCAGCTTGTGGCAGACTCCGGGGACGTGCAGTAGACGTGCAGTAGACGGGCAGGTAGACAGGTAGACAGACAGACAGGTAGACAGACAGGCAGGCAGACAGGTAGACAGACAGACAGCTAGGTTAGACTAGCTTGTCAAGGTCAATTTCAACAAATATAACGAATGTTCTGTAGGGCATTACCAACCATAGTTTTAACTTTTCCTTCCACTGGTTTGCGTGGACATATACATTATTTTTCAAGCATCTGTTTTTTCTAGAGGAATTTGATCAAAACTATTGCAATGATGGGTATTTGGTCAGCCATCATTTCCTCTCTGTGGGACGAAGAAGAGGCACACAATGTATTAGGTCGGGAAATGTTGAATCCCGTAACTCAATTTTCTCTTGAATTAATGCTGTGTGTGTGTGTGTGTGTGTGTGTGTGTGTGTGTGTGTGTGTGTGTGTGTGTGTGTGTGTGTGTGTGTGTGTGTGTGAGAGGGGGGGGTGGTTGGACAATGCTGTCATTCAGTCCAAATGGAGAATCCCTCCTTGCTGTGTGCAGGAAGTCACAAGAGTCGCATTCTGAGGTACTTGGATTGATCTCTTCTTAAATAAGTCAATGCCTCAGTTTGTGCTTGTTTGTAACTCCAACACAGCCAAGTAGTACTGTTTCTATACTCCCGTTAACCATGTGTTATTTCGTGGTCTGAGGAAACAAAAAGTATTTAAGTATTAATTCTACTTTTATCTGATAACACTATTTTTACGGGGAGAAAAAAAACAACCTCCTCAGGGACTAACTTAGACATGTTTCCTGTTCCTCCTCCTACTCGAGCGTTTCAAAAGTTGACACATTGATAAAAAGTAAATCCCCTCCCATTTCTGCACTGCAGGAAGGGCTCAGTGCTGCGTGGGTGCCCAGGGATCCACTGCCTGAGTGCAGGGAGGGCAGCGGCCAAGACCCCAGAGACATGAACCGCACCAAGGACGGCCTGGTCATCTTCACCGCCAACTCGCACCCCGCCAGCCGCGAGCTGGGCAAGAGGATTTCAGAGTGAGTAAGAGATGCACGGATGTCATATACATATACACACACACACTAGAACACATTTTAGGTGAAGACTTAAAAGAAAAAAAAAAAAGTTCATTAAAGTTTGATTAAATTTGGCAAATTCTTGCCCTGTCGTGAGGTTGTTGTTGTATTTATTTACATTTTTCATTTAGATTGTATTGACCTAGTAGTATCAGTGAAAAACTGCTCCCTATTCTTTTGGAGCTTGTGGCCAAGTCTCAAACATTGTTGATATATTTTTTTTTGTGTCTTTTAAAAATGTGCAAAGAAAAAGTGAAAACCTAAAGAAATTACAAAATAAGGGAGTTAAAAAGCAATAATAAGGCATAAACGGTCATGGAAAAGCTGGAAAAGTCATGGAATTTTAAAATGGTTATTTCCAGACCTGGAAAAGTCCTGAGTTTGAAATAATTAATATGCTTTTAAAAAACAGACGCTCAAAATATAAGCAGGCATACATACAGGCATCTATATAAATGTTTATTCTTTTAATCAAACTATTGTCTCATTCATTTGTGTCATTTAAGGTTTACTGTATGCTTTGTATTCTCATTGTTAGTTTAAATACTACATTTACTCACTTTTTCATGTTTACACCGATATTTCACAAAATGTTTGGTCATGGAAATTTGGTTTAAAGTCATGGAAATCCACTGGTCAGAATGTGTATGAATATGAATGAATATGTGTATGAATTTGTCATATTCTTTGTCAGAATATGACAAAGTCCATGGCTGAACTCTCCCCCTCTGCAGCCGGCTGAGAAACGACAATCATAGTTGCACGATGAGTTGCAACAGCGTCCGCATTTCATCGTGTTATGTGTGAACAGAACAGTCGTCAAAAGTGCAAAAACGCACTTGGAATACAATCCCGGACTCAAAGTGCATGTTTAGAGAACAAACAGAGGAGATTGGGGACAAATACTGAATTCCGGTCTCTCTGTGTGAGAGAGACATGAAATGAAACGCAGCATGTGAGCAACTAATGCCAGGGCTCATACGGTCATGGAAAAGCTGGAAAAGTCACGGAATTTTAAAATGGTTATTTCCAGACCTGGAAAAGTCCTGAGTTTGAAATAATGAATATGCTTTTAAAAGAAAGACGCTCAAAATATAAGCAGGCATACATACAGGCATCTATATAAATGTTTATTCTTTTAATCAAACTATTGTCTCATTCATTTGTGTCATTTACGGTTTACTGTATGCTTTGTATTCTCATTGTTAGTTTAAATACTACATTTACTCACTTTTTACTGTTTACACCGATATTTCACAAAATGTTTGGTCATGGAAATTTGGTTTAAAGTCATGGAAATCCACTGGTCAGAATGTGTATGAACCCTGAAATGTACTTCTAGTGTATTTTCTCTTGTTGTTGACATAATAACATGCTGCTTTCTCTCATCATTCCTTAATTCTGAACCAATGTAAACATACAAGCGTCCTGTGACTGTTGACTCTCCGTCCCTCTCTCAGGCGGTTAGGGGTGGAGCTTGGCAAGGTGCAGGTGTACCAGGAGACTAACAGAGGTAAGGACCGGCTTCCTGTGCATGTGTAGATGTTGACTTATCGATTATTTAATTATGAAGTATTATTAGCCACGTTTGCATTTCTGGTTCACAACAACTGATAAATTAAGCCAATGCTGAAGGGCCTTAAAGCTGCGTTCTCTCTATTGGCCAGCAGGGGGCGACTCCTCTGGTTGTATAGAAGTCTGGCAGCTGAATTCTGGATGTGTTGTAGTTTGTTGGTGATTTTGGTGGATGTGTCGTACAGGATGCTGTCGCAGTAGTTTATGTCTCAATCGCTAGTTTCAAGTCTTCTTCAATACAGCATGACGTCCATTAAGTCAATTATGGTTCATTTTAGAGTCAAACAGACCTTAAAGCAGGGGATGTTTGAGGGCGGGGCTACCTTTTTGATTGACAGGTCGTTACCAGAACCGTATATGGCGTCTCTACGTCATCCTGCCGCAGTCGAAACTCGGTCACTTCTGTTCCCTTGTTGCAAAAAACAAAACAAGATGGCGACGGCCCAAATGCAATGAGTCACAGCGTACGTCCACTATTATACCCAGTCTATGGTTCACAACCTCTACTTCCTCGTCTGCCCCGTTTCCTGGCAGATTACAGCCATGTGTGTAGCCTTTAGCGCCAATTTCTGACCAGACTGCGCTGTAGCTGAGTTTATTCACTCCAAACCAATCTATTTTGCAGCTTTTCAAAAGTCAAAACACGGCTACTGAGATCGAGTCAGCATCAGTGTGTGTGTGTGTGTGTGTGTGTGTGTGTGTGAATGAAGATGTAGAACACTATCATGGCTTTTTGGTAGTGACACATTTTGTTTAAAAAGTATTCAGTACAAATTTGAGATAATGTAGGGAAGGAAATCGTCTTGCAGACGCATGAAACGTTATTTTATATTTATTTTCTGCTTTTGTCTGCCAAGTGAAAATAATCCCGTACATGTGTGTAAAGGAAGATGTATGATTGAGTCAACGCCACCAGACCCCGAGGTCAGGCAGGTCCGATGTTTTCCCTGAAGAGGAAGGACTTGTTATGCGTGTTTGTTATGTAAATGGAGCGAAACGTCCAAGTCGTCCAAAGTCCAACGTTTAAGCGCTCATTAAATATTTATTTTGTGGTTAGACAGTTTTTAGTCAAATGTCCCTCCGACTTTCTTTTTTTTGGGCTGTGTTTTTATAATCAATAATAAAAAGTTTGATTTAGGAAGAGCTATTTTTTATTTGTCTATTTGTAACGTTCTATCTAAGAAGCTTCACAAACTGGACTTGTTTTCGTTCTTGTTTTCCCACATGGCCCATGTGGTTTTGTTTTGAAGTATTGGACACAGCTGCTCTCCCAACAATCAGCAACGCTCTCCAAACTGTCGCCAGCTGCACGGGTTCCTATCGCTGACCCACAAACACCAGGCCACATGTTAGATTACATCTCTCAGGAGAATTCCAACAAGTGCAGGCGAGACGATATCTGCTTGGTGCTGAGAAATGAGAAAGAAGAGTGTGAGCGCGGTAGAATTAAAAGAGTTAATGAATGTTGTTAATATGTGAACATTCAGCTTCTTTGCTCCCAAACTTCTCGTCGCATTAGCGGTCAGCTCTTGTTTCCACTGACTCTGAATAGGAAGCGTTCTGTTTCCTAATCTCTTTTCCATGGGAGGCACATTTTTGGAATGCTGATATCTACTGTGTGTGTGTGTGTGTGTGTGTGTGTGTGTGTGTGTGTGTGTGTGTGTGTGTGTGTGTGTGTGTGTGTGTGTGTGTGTGTGTGTGTGTGTGTGGGGGGGGGGGGGGGGGGGGGTTGTATGAGAGGCACAAAGGGTTCAGATAGCCCTCTAATGAAGCTGGCAGGCCTTGCGTGCTCCGATAGGAGCCAGGAGCGTGTTTTCCTTTTTTTCCGGTTTTTGTTCCCACAGAAACGCGGGTGCAGGTCCAAGAGTCGGTGCGGGGCAAAGATGTCTTCGTGATCCAGACGGTGTCCAAGTAAGAAAGCACACACACACACACACACATGCACGCTCAGTTGGTTTCCCCCGCCTGAAACGTGTCTCCCTCAGGGACGTGAACACCACCATCATGGAGATGCTGATCCTGGTGTACGCGTGCAGGACGTCCTGCGCCAGGAGCATCACGGGCGTCCTCCCCTACTTCCCCTACAGCAAGCAGTGCAAGATGAGGAAGAGGGGCTCCATCGTCTCCAAGCTCATCGCCTCCATGATGTGTAAAGCTGGTAGGTGGGAGGGGAGTCAGACACCGGGGTAAAGTAGGACAGCATGTTCACAAGGCGGAGGCCGTGCGTCCATGTCTGCACACGTTGTTGTAAAAAGAGCGTCAGCGTCCTCCGACTGACTGTTTTGTGTAGGACTCACCCACCTGATCACCATGGACCTCCACCAGAAGGAGATCCAAGGCTTCTTCAACATCCCAGTGGACAATCTGAGAGCCTCCCCCTTCCTGCTGCAGTACATCCAGGAAGAGGTAAACTTCCTATAAGAAGTGGGCGTGGTCATTATGGTTATAACTGAATGCTGAATAAGACATTTTTAGGCCCCGCCCTAAAGCGTCCCCTGCTTTATGATCTATTTGACTGTAAATGGACATAATTTACTAAATGAACATCATGCTGTATGAAGAAGACTTGAAACTAGAGATTGAGACATAAACTCATGTTTACAATGTTTACTGAGGGAATAAATCAAGAGAGAAGTAGAGTCATTTTCTCATAGTTCCTGGTCGAGTCCTAAAACCATGAAATGAGTCAGCGCTTTTCCACGTCCCCTTTTTTTTCACTTTCTCTCGTCTTTTAAGTCAACGTGGTTTTGGTTAGATCCCTGAAATAACAAAGCGTGTAAGTATCATAAACATTCGTCCGCCAAAGAGATTATTTTCTGCAATAATCCAAAATGGAAAGAAATCCCATTGGCTTTCCGTGCGACACATATTTGCCACCGAAATACTTTTCAACAGTGGGTCCTTGATTTAGGAATCAGGCTTCTCTTCTCCTTCTCTTCTCCAGCAGACGATCATCCTCACCAGTACACGAGGAGAAGAAATGCGTAAATAAAGAAACTGACCCTGAAGAGAACCCTCAGTCGATGCACATCTGACATTAAAATGTGTCCTTTCTTTACCTCCAGATCCCCGACTATAGGAATGCTGTGATCGTGGCCAAATCCCCCGCCTCTGCCAAAAGGTACAGTCGGCCTTCACCTGTGCTGAGCTGCAGCTCCTGATATCACATGAGATTCAGATTCAGAACATTTATTGCCAAGTAGGTTTTCACATACAAGGAATTTGTCCTGGCGGAGGTGTATACATACAATTAAATCTACTATAGAATATGAAATTAAGATAAAGTGCACAGATAACAGTACTTAGTGTATTAAAATATACCAAGTGTATTTAAATATGAGGTACACATCAGGAACTAATAATCAGGAACTAATAAGTTCACCGTCTCTTCCTTCCCTGAGGAAGTTAAGGTTCATGTACACAGTAGTTTAGTTCTGATACAACCACTGGGGGGCGCCAAAGCCCAGAATATTCTACAGCGACTGCAACAAAAGTTCTGCTTTATATCTATGGATTTATGGGGATTTATTTTTTGCGCCGTGGTGACTGATCCGTCCTCTCGTCCGGGCGCCTCAGGGCTCAGTCGTTTGCAGAGCGGCTGCGGCTCGGCTTAGCGGTGATCCACGGCGAGGCTCAGGACCCCGAGTCGGACCAAGTAGACGGGCGACACTCCCCTCCCACCGTCAAGAACATCGGAGCCATTCACCCCAGCATGGAGATCCCACGTAATATATACACACACACACACACACACACACGCTAACAACCACAGATCCTGTAACAGAATAGGTTTTAGGTCAACTTTTTCTCTTTTTTTGGGGTTTGTCTCCAGGGCTGATCCCCAAAGAGAAGCCTCCCATCACCGTGGTCGGAGACGTAGGCGGACGCATCGCCATCATAGTGGTGAGGGCACGCGGTGCTTTTTGTTTCGACGTGTGTTTGGATACGAGGAGGGAGTCGCAATGAACTGTGGGAAAGAAAAGAGAGGCGGTAGATGCAGGGTGTGTCTGTGTCTGTGTCTGTGTCTGTGTGTGTGTGTGTGTGTGTGAGTGAAAGGCGGTTGCTGCAGGGAGAAGGCGCTGCAGTGAATTGATTTGCTTGTTTGTCCCTCAGGATGACATCATCGACGACGTGGACAGTTTCGTGGCAGCAGCGGAGACGCTGAAGGAAAGGGGGGCCTACAAGATCTACGTCATGGCAACGCACGGCATCCTCTCCCTGGACGCCCCGAGGTTCATAGAGGAGTCGGCCATCGACGAGGTGATGCTCTACTTACTTGTACTGCACAACCCCCACCTTCATATATATATATATATATCTATCATCATCGTCCTCCTCGTCTTCCTCCAGGTGGTGGTGACCAACACGATTCCACACGAGCTCCAGAAGCTCAAGTGTCCAAAGATCAAAACCGTCGACATCAGCATGATCCTGTCGGAGGCCATCCGCCGCATCCACAACGGAGAGTCCATGTCCTACCTGTTCCGCAACATCGGAGTGGACGACTGAACCACCTGCCACACACACACACACACACACACACACACACACACACACACACACACACACACACACACACACTATGCCTCGTCAGGTCAGAAACATAGAGGTGAATGTCAAACACTGAAATTGTTACACACATTGAACTGATATCATGTGCTGCTTGTATCCTAAACATGTAGGCAAACTTTTTTCTTTGAGTGCAGCTTAAAAGGGAAGTTTGGATTTCTTTTTGAAGCAAGGTTGTATGAGGTACTTCTACATCGTCAGTGCATTACCTCCTGTAGGTTTCGGTCGGCACGCCTCCATTTTGGAGAAACGGAAAGGGGTAGAAACACACCTAAAAAATATGTTTATAGATCAGTTTAAATGTAGCGCTTTACCTTCCCGCCAGGCGGCTCTTTGACGGGAAACCGGCCGACACCGACTGCACCTCATACAACCCCAGTACCAAAAAATACTCTCCCGTTACCATAAAAGATGACCACAAACTAACAACCCCCCCCCCCCCCCCCCCCCCCATACACACACACACACACACACACACACACACACACACACAGATCTGATGACTGCCTGTCTCTCCCTCTGCTGCCCTCTTGTCACACAGCAGACAAACCTGTTTTTTTAACTCATCTCGTCTACATTTAGTTCCCCATGTCTCCATAGAATAGAAATGAATGTTATTATAAGAACATGACATTGGTTAGCATTGATCCCCTCCCCCCCCCCCCCCCCCCTCCCCTTCCTAACGGCATCAGAAAGAGTGCCAGTGCCTTCTCCAGCCAACACGCAGGCCTTCACTGCTCCGACACTGAGATCATGAATACTGAGCCCCTTGTACTGAATCCATGTGCAGGTTCCCAGATAATTAACTTAGAGCAGAGCGTCAGAGTGCATGTTTAACCGCTTTGTTTATTCATGTGTTGTCCCATTGTGCGACTAAAAAGTAGATGCTGGTGTCAAATCTAATCATTGCTAAAGCTGAACTGGAAGTAGTTTTTTTTTTTTTTACGTGTTTCACGAGTCGCCCATGTAACATTGTGTGCCATCATTTCAACGCCTGCTCATATTTTTTATATTTGCCACAAATGAGCGGTTGCTTGTGGGCGGTTTTACACTCCGGTTAGAAGTGGAAGGTTCTTAATAATTATGAGTCTGATCGTCACGAAGGAGACTGAAGTTTTGCTCCGACACCTGCAGTCAAAGCTGGAAGAGTAAATCAAAACTTTTTTTCTTTTTTTTTCCTTTCTGACGAGCAACACTTGACTGAAGCGGGTCTTTGTCACTTTACCCAGATGTGTTCCAAAAGAAAAAAAATGTTTTGTATTTATTTTCATCACTTCTTATCAATAAATATGACCAACTGAAATGAGGGGCCGACTCGTTTTGTAGTTTTATAAATCGGGCGTGTGCTTTCTTGCTAATATATGCTCTTATTTTAGCATGTTAGCAAAACAAAGCTAAAGCTGATCATTAGTTTTAGAGGGGCATTGCAAAATGACACGTCATTAAAAATACATATAAGCTTATCAAATAACTGTTTATTTACAGTTCCACTGAAGTAAAAGTTCTTCTCTAAAATTAAAATAACTGCTCAAGGCCCAAAGAGGTCAAATTAACCAATATTTTGCACAAAAACAAAGATTAGAGACGATTCTTAAATACATACAAATGTGATGTGTCAACCACATCACATCACACCAGTGTGCCGTGACAGATCGTCAGGTGTGCCGTGAGAAAATTTCCAATTTCACTTAATTGGTCCAAAAAAATATTATTTAGCTACCGCAAATAATTTTCCATTGTTGAGCGTCTGAGCCTGCAATATAGTGGCTGGCCTAGTAGTTTCCTATGGAACAGGTCTGCACCTTGTTCTGCTAGTACACAAACTAAACGGCGCTCCATTAATGACGTTTCTGAGGCTCTGGAAATATTCTTCCAAAAGCCCGAAAAACACACTCAAGTGACAACGCCTGCTCACTTTGTGGTCATCATTAAAATAAATGAACACTATGTTTCCTTTAAGTCAGTATTTATCAAACTGGGGCGTATTACAGGTGGGGCGCAAGAGGAAATGCTGATTTTACCGTACGCCGTTAATGGGTCACATGCGCATGTACGACTCACCGATTCTTGTCATTTCGCCAAAAGCCGATCTTTATGAGATCTCCGTGAGGTCGTCTCTTCTGCTGTTGCGTCGTCAACATGGAGCATGAGTTGAGAACGGCTGTATCAAATCTACCTCGTTTTAAAAAGAGTTGTAGAGGAAAGCAGCTCACTGCAGCCACTATTAATGATACAACGTTATGCTCACACATCTGCACTCATTCTGTTTTGCAAAAAAAATAGCTTGTTGTTTTCCACAATAAGATATTTAGTTGTAACTAAATATTAGTTATTTTTTGCACGGATATAACTTTATTTTCATTTTTCTAACAAAGTGATAACACATTTGTTTTTGTCTGATGGAGCAATCTGGTTTAATTGAAAGTGATTTCAATGTTCTATTATTTATAAAAGCACAGATGGAGTCACTAGTACTGTGAAGTATTACTTTGTAGTACTGTGAGGTGCCACGATGTAGTATGTCCGTCAGTCCCTAAGGCTGTAAACCAGGGGAAACACTGAATACTGTGACATTCTGTAACTTTTTGGGTTGTTGGTGTGCCGCGGGATTTTTTTATTGTAGAAAATGTGCCGCGGCTCAAAAAAGGTTGAAAAACACTGCATTACCCATACAACATTTCCCAACTTCCTCATATATTTTTTACACCATTGAATTATAATATGAAATGGTTAAATCAAATATCATGATCACACACGGAATGAGGTGTTTTTACTTTAAAGGTAGTGTGTAACATTTGTTTGCACTCACCACTCCCTGGATATACTTCTAGATATTAAGAGAAATAAAAAAATAATTAAATCACATTCAATAAATATTAATGAAGCGTTAAAAAAAAAAAACCTCTCCCTGTATGTCTGAGAGCTACGGTGGCCTTCAGGGGACATGAAACCAGTGGAGGCCCTCTGGAGCCGGTGTTTTGTCCGTTCTGGGCTACTGTAGAAACATGGCCGACTCTGAAGACACGAAGGACTCATTCCAAGGTCACGAAAAGATCATAATAGTTTCAAGTGATGCCACACTCATGCAAACAAAGTTATGAATATTATTATCCACTTCAGCCAATACATCCCTATAAAATATAAATCCTACATACTGGCCCTTTAAGTACGTTTAGCTGCTGCTATGTCTCTACTTATACTTCAGGATTTGGAATGCAGTACCTTCACTTGTAATGGAGTATTTTCACAAGAAGTATTCAGATCCTCTAATAATCTAATTATCTGTGTGTAATCCTCTATTACTTAAGTAAAAGTTGAAATACCATAGTTAAAAAATACTACTTTGCTAGTAAAAGTCCTTAAAAATGACACTTCAGTAATAGTATTGGCAAAATATACTTAAAGATTGAGAAGTACAACTACTAATTATGCAGAATAGCTCCTTGGAAAGTGCTTTATTATTATAGAATATAATATTCTGTGTGTTTTATTGTAGCAGTTAGACCCGACGTTAGATCCTTTAACTGCTACTGGGTAGATTAGTAGGTGGTAAAAGTACTGCATCATATCATGAAAGCATATCAGCTAATCATATAATTGTAAAATGTACAATATTGATCTCTAAAATATAGTTGAGTAAAAGTTGAAGGTACTGTATCACGCTCAAGAAACACTGAAGTATAGTACAAGTATGTCAAAACTGTACTTACCGGAAGTACTTGGTCACATTCCACTACTTCTTAGAATCCTCTTCCTCTCTAAATATCAGGACAGTTAAGGTAGATTCTCTCTCTCTCTCTCTCACACTCACACTCACTCACTCACACACACACACACACACACACACACACACACACACACACACACACACACACACACACACACACACACACACACACACACACACACACACACAGCCCGGCTGCTGATTTAAAGCCACCACTTTCTTGTTGAACATATCTCGTTTATTTATTAATGCTGACAGACACGGTATTGTTTCGGACACACATGGCGGCATGGACTACAGAACAGAACCAGGCAGAGTTGAAGTCTGTTGTCGGACCCGAGTCGCGCTCAAGAGGTCGAGTCCCGCGCCGCGTCAGACCGCCCCGCCCTCGTGTCGCCGGTGCGTTGGGGAAGCCAAGAGGTTGTGGGTGCTGGAGCGAAGCGGATGGAAAAGTCACACAAAACTATTTGAAAAAAACTGCCTTGCAGTGCTTTTTTTTAAGCACCTTTAAACCTCCCCTCTCCCAGTGAAACCATCAAGCTGACACGACTAACAGGTGAAGTGTTTAAAGGTTGCCGATGCTCACGGGGACGTAACGTGCCAGTTGTCGAGGTCAAAACTCCGAAGTGCGAGAAAGTGTAACGGTCCGTTTGAGACTGAGGTCCGACGAGCGTCGAGCTTTGGTGGCGGGTGTGCGTGCGCTCCCCGCTCTCAATATGATCCTTTCACCCTTAAGCAAGGCACTAAACCCTCTCGCCTCCGTGCAGGGCTGCTCGGAGGCCGCCGGCGGGGACGGGGGACGTCAGGCAGTGGAGAGAAAGAACGTGGAGGAAAGGCGTGGATTTAAATGCTGCGGTGCTACAATCTGTCTGTCCAACATGGCGGCGCGGCGTCTTTACCGCGCTCACCGGCAAACGCTCTTTAAACACTTTCTTTTTGTTGTTGTTGTATTTCTTTTTTTTCTTTACGCGGGCATGAGCGACGGGCGGACGTGGCGACAGTCGGCTACGGCTAGCGCACGCCGGAAAAAGGCTTCGTGAAGGCGAAAAGCAGCTAATGAGAACGAGTCACGGCAAGGCGAGGTGACGTGAAGGTGACCGGACTGACGAGGTGAGGAAACAGCAGCTGCACAGCTCACATTTGGTCGGACGTAGGAGATGAGACTGTCGTAAAAAATACTTCAGAAGTGGAAAAATACCCAAAGTGAGTTGCTTATGGCTGATTTTGATTCCTCTAAAAAAGAAAATGCTCTCGAAGCCCCTCTGCTCCTGTCTACAATGTAGATATACTGCATGTGTTGGACTAACACTTGAAAACATCACCCTTTATACTACTCGCTCCCCTTTGTCCAACTCAAACATACTTATATATCATGATATTAGTACATCATTCCAACAGTTGTGGGTGTTTTATGAGTCCAGGTCCTAAAACCAGGAAATAATTCAGCGTTTTTGCACTTCCTGGTTCCCTTGTCTCGAAGTCAATTGTTTTTTTTTTTATGTATTTTTGAATAATTGAAGAGATTATAACGTAAAATACGTCAGCAAATCACCCTGTTGCGAATTTGGAGGCTTTCACGTTAAAAAAAATGTGGATGCTAACAAGCGGCTAACGCGTAGTTCGCGTTAGCTTCTCCATTGCATTCACGCCTCAAAAACCATTAAAGTGGGTTTTCATTTGTGAGGACGATCTTGCTGAACAAACTGTGCAAGATCATAAACACGTTTTCTGCAATATCGAAAATCTACTGACAGATGTCGCCATTGGCTTTTTTTTGGCGGGAACCAGTGCGGCGCAAAGTTCCTGGATCATCCCATCAGGACTCACAACACAGCTTCACAAGCAGGAAAAAGGACCTTTTGGTTTCTCGTGTTCCTGTTTGCGACCACACAATGCATGAGCTGAGCACTACACAAAGCTTATTTGCTCCCACGAGTCACTGAAAATCTAACACTGATTATTTCCTGGAGGTCAGAGGTGAAGGTCGGGAGCTGGTACAGTAAACAGGGACCGGTAATTGGTCAGCAAAAAACAAAAGTTGTGAGAGCAAACACCTCATTTCTAAAGGCGTGTCCGTACAACCAGGAACAATTTGTATACTTGGAAGTGAAACATTAGATTAAAAAAAACGTTCACAAATGTTTGGTGGGATTATTTGTGAATGATTCTGTGTTTTTTCAGGATGACAAACAAACAGAATATTTCTTTGAATATTATATATAATATCAGCAAGACTACAGAGTCTACAGCCGCTCTAGCGGCTCTATCGAGGCGGTGCTCTGAGGCTCAACGTCAACGTGCCAACATGCTCACAGTGACGATGTTCAGCAGGTGGAACGTTTACCTCGGTGTCGGCATGCTAACGGCTAATCAGCATGCTAACGGCTTGCTAATCAGCACTAGATACGACGTTGGTGGGAACGTCTTGCTTGTGAACCAAAGTGTTTGACAGATTGAAAGTTTGACCAGAAGATGGAGCTAGAGGAGCATAATTCATCCCAACTTCATCCTCTGGAAAAACATGAACAAATATTGTTTTGGTTTGCATTCATTATTGGCGAGACCTTGAATAGCCAAATCAAACGGATATCGGAATTCAGTGTTTTCAATCAATGGGAGCTCGCCAGCAAGCTGTATTCTCTCGATGAAGACGTGCACAAACTCAGAATAATCACCGCGGCGAACGAGCAGCAAAATAACCCATCTGTCCGTTCAAAACGCCGGCTTACATTTTGCCATCCATACATGCAAATATGAGCCTCATATTTGGAATAGCAAAAAAGTCCTCACCAACTACTGGATAGTAGTCAAATTAGAATAGTTAAATATATGTAATCATATTGGATAAACAGAGACTGTATGGACATATGTCTTCATTTGCTATTTCCACAGACAAATTAAGACAATTACATACATTTTGAGACCCGAAGAAAATCAATTGTTTGACAAGCAACACCATTTCTGTGTGTCTTCGACCTTTTAGCAACTTATTCAATTTGTTTTAAAAATAAAAAATCAATAAAACAATTTGTATGCAGCTGAACCAGAACCTCCAGTGGTCCTTGGGTTCCTGGAAAGATTGATCTGACCTTAAATGACCACGGCAACACTTTTGTCTGAACCCATATTAACCCATATTTGGACTATGTCAGGCATAAGTTCATAATACTGGCACTGTGAGCCTCTCCTCTTGTGATCCAGCAGATGTGGAGTGTGTTTACATGCACACAGCTTTCTGAAAGACACTCTAAAGATATAGTTTAGCAAACATTTCATAGAGGCAACACCATCCTCATAACCAGGCTGCATGAGCTGGTTGGAAAAGGCCAATGCGGATCCAAATATCAATAAAAATAGAATTGGCAACGACTTAGTGGGCTAGATATGGATTTACAGGATTTAAAAAGTCAGAAAGGCTAAGTAGCTAATAGATAACTAGCGGTTACAGCCTGACTGGCACAACGTCTAACATTTATGAATTTCATAAGCAGCTGAAAAGATCATTGTGAAATTGACCCACTGCTGAATTAATGTTGAAGTCTAAATACCACTGAATGTGGAGCACTGAAATATTACATAACAATATAAAACCATCTGTCTGACCGGCATCAAATATATAACTCAAAAAAATCATTGGTGGAAATAAAGTTGGTGGTAAAATCGGTGGAGCCTGAAGGAATCTATCAGACTTCTTTCTTTCTGTTTTTTTGTTATAATTGTACCACTTGAGGAGAATTAAGACCACATAGAATCAGACAGATGGATCTGTCAAACTAAAAATGCTATAAATTCAGTAGTTTTTCAATTCCAAATTCAGTAATCAATTGCTCATAAATTATCTATTATTTAATCAAATTATGATGGCCTTTCTTTGCTTCCGAAGTAGACAACATTACTGGCTAATTTGAACTGATACGTAAGAGGAGCTGGTTGAGAAATACCCAAAATATGTTTGAGGTCATTTGAGAAGAGTTACTGTTAAATAGTTTGTCATAAGTGAGCACAAACTATTCAGCTTCTCCTGTTAAACGTTCAGTACACGAGTCGTTAATAAACAAACTTAAGCATCCTTAGTATTTGTATAAAATGATAAAACTGTCTGATATATTGTGATCAGATTAGATGCTGCGTCGCTCAGAAGGTTTGGGCTCTGGCTCCGCCCACTCGCGTTGACCTCGACTAAAGAGAGTTTTGCAGAGCGGTGTCGCCTCCGGGAAACGTTTGATCTGATAAATACACCTCAGGAGATCCTGTCGTTCATATCTGAATATTCAGTTTCTCATGACGCGAGTGCAACTGGAAGCTGTGCGCAAAACAGCCTCAAAACACCAACGTATATTCAAAATAGCTTCTTCCTTTTTTTATCCTGCATGAGATCTCTGAAAACCCTGCACCAACAACTCAAAGATGTAGTCCATGATGGATGAATACGCAGAAGGTCGGTGTGCATGTAAACCCACAGATGAAGCGCACGCTCCACTCCTCACACCCTGTTTGTTATCGATGTTGATAGAAAAGAGATGAAATTGGGGAACCACTTCCTGGTTGTCTCGGGCTCATCTCACTGCTTTGAAGCCATTTAAAACACTTTTAAATACACGTGTAGAATATATACAAACGGTTTGCCGCCACAGTTCAGACCTGAAGAGCACGCCGCCGCCTGGTTCCTCCCACCGCGTGCAGAGCTAGAAAAGAGAAGGCCAGGGCGGGCAGCTTTTTGGCCCTAATCAGAAATTTGTCGGCCATCTTCTTTTGTAGTTTTTATTACTTAACTATCAGCAGGTGGTGGCTATTCCCTTTCAGAGTTGCTGCTGCTGCGTGTAACTACCGAGGCTCCACTCCAGAGTTTTGTCTTTTTAAAACGCGGTGGCCATTCCTCCAGAGCACACGCTCGTCCTCTTCGTGAGAATCCAGTCCGGTCCCTCCGAAAAATACATTGAAAAGGGAACGGTTTCGGCAACCGCCTCGCTTTAAAAGTAGCACGACAACAATCGGTCCTTTCTCGTTCCGTCACCCTATAAAAGCACTTTGTGACGAGCCTGTTCAGTAAAAGCGCTTTCTGTCGTATGAATTGGAATCCGGGGGAAAGGTGCCGTTGTTTGAAGAGAGGAGAAGCGGACCGTCCGCTACGGGAAGCGCGGGTTGCTGAATGTGGTGTTTTCCGCGTTGATTGCTGAGCCGGGTTGCCGGGAAGACACACGAGGAGGATTCTGGGTAATCGCGGGGATCGGCTGACGGAGCGCTACGCCGCCGGCAGATGAGAGGTTGCTTCTTCCTCTCCTCCTCCTCTCTTTTACAATCGTCATCCCTTCTAGTCGCCCGCCCCCTCGCTACCTGTCCGTGCAGCAAATGGTTGATTGGAATAAAATGACAGCCCGGGTCAGAATGAAGGCGGAGCTCCTCCCCTTGCGGTCGCAGGCAGGAAGTAGGGCGTAGCAGCGGTCTAGGAGGGGTTGGGGGTCTTCAGGGCGTCCACTTTGGTCTCCAAGTCGTCAATCTGGGAAAAACCACAACATAGTAAGTAAGTAAAGTTTATTTATAAAGCACTTTTCACAGACAAAGGCCACAAAGTGCTGTACAGGAGTCAGGAAATAACGTGTTTAACCAGATTGACAATAACAGGGTCCAAAACATTTCAACAGTAAAGAGAGCATAGAAATACAAATACACATAGAAATACAAATACACATTAAAAAAATAGTGGAGGACAAGGCTCTGATCAGACGGAGTGATGCTTCTTCTTCTTTTACTATTATTATTGCTGCTGGGCCGAAGCAGCGAACGAGTGATCATGTCAGCTTAAAATAAAAGCCACGAAATTGCACGGCAACCGAATAGTAAGTGATATTTTCACCCGGTTAGACGTTTGTTAAAAGCTTTTTCCCCCCGAGGTCATGACCTTTGGCAGGTGAACAACGACCCAAAAAAACCATAATGTCGTGTGGAATTAGTGGAATTGAACAGCCAGTAGCTTTGGCTGCAAGGACAGGCTCCTCGGTTACTTTAACAATTTGTTTTAAACACTCAATGAAAAGGAACGTATTTGTGGCCTTTCATGTGTGAAAAATGTAAAAGTGAACAGATAATAAATAAAAAACAGTGTTTTCTGACAGGTGACTATTTTAACTCACCGTTTCCTGCAAGTTGTCCGCCTCCTCTTTGTGTGTGGCCTCGCTCTCTTCTTGTGCCTGACGCTGAGCCGTCTCCTTCTTCAGGTACTCGATCTCTCTACAACACACACACACACACACACACACACACACACGAGCACATTAAAGCTGGGGTCTTACTCGTCTCTCTGAAACCTTGAATGCGTCTCTGCTTCCTTACTTCTGCTGGAACTCTTTAATCAGTCTCTTGGCTTTGCTGTATTTCCTCTCGAGGGTTTGGTACTGACCCTGGGTTTCCTTCAGGTGTTCGTCCACCGCCTGAGGACACAAGAGCACACACACACACTGTCAGCAAATGCATTGAAATAAAAAATTAGAACACATTAGTCATTTGAGCTCTCTAACCTTGTGCATCCTGTAAAAAAAAAAAAGTTCCCCCGGTGGAGGACAAAAATGCCATAAATTTAAATATTATTATAATTCTCCACTCCCACTGAATTAAATTGAAACTAGCCCTGAGCATAACTACCAGATATTAGTTTCAGAAATTCTGTTTCCAGAATTCCAAAATAGCATTGTATTCTGTATACTAAATGCTTTTTCTTCTATTTTTTCCTCAAAGTCTGGGTTATATGAATGATAAGCAGCAACATTGATTTTGATGCATTACATCAAACACACCAGGAAAACAGCATGCATTTGTCCCACGGGGCAAACAGGAGAAACAAAGCTGAATGTGGTGGAGAATAGTATAGGATTGAAAGGCTGATAGAAGAGAACGCACAAGTTTGTGCTGTAATCACCACAGGGATCACAAACTAGTTTTAATGGGCTTCAATGGGGACATTTCTGTCCTCAAGGGACTGAGTGTCTGTTTTTTGTCAACACAGTTTATTATAGACTTATTACAGGAGCTGAGGTGGAACTTCCAAAGTTAGAAAACAAACAAAAAATAAAAATAACTAAATCACAAAATCCAGGCCAAACGCATCAAAACAGCCAAAATAATTGAAAAATGAATGCCTGATGGTTCTCTTCCCGCTTCTCGTGTTCATTCTCTCTTGCATTACCTTACAGAGCGACTGCGCCTCCATCCAGTAGCCCTCCAGCTTCTCCATCCTCTCTTTACTGTCCCGGATGTTTTGCTCCAACTGAGCACGCTCCATCCGCCAACGCAACTTGTCCTGCTCCGCATGGGCCAGCTGGAGGTAAAGGGGGTGGGAATGTGGGAGGAGGAAGAGGAGGAGGAAGAGTGTGGGAAGCAGAGCCAGCGTTAAGTCGGACGAGGTACTGGAGCTATGTGCTAGATTGGCTGCACTGTGTTCTCGATTCTGCACACTGAGAAGAGACTGAACATTCTCACCTTCCTCTTCAGCAGCTGGATCTCCGCCTGAGTTACTGCATGTTTAATCTGGAGCTACAGGCGGAGGATGAAAACAAAACTCATGATCAGTTTGGAGAACAGAAACACTACAATAATTAAATTCAGCATCCAACAGATCAAAACTTCGCGCACCTCCTTGAACTTGTGGGCGAGCTTCTCGGGGTCCAGCTCCACGGGCGACAGCGTGTCCTGGTTCTCCGCCAGGTCGAAAACCTCGATGGAGTTCGGAAACACGGGGCTCATCTCCTCCTCCT
Source organism: Taurulus bubalis (assembly GCF_910589615.1). Classification (NCBI taxonomy): domain Eukaryota; kingdom Metazoa; phylum Chordata; class Actinopteri; order Perciformes; family Cottidae; genus Taurulus; species Taurulus bubalis. The sequence continues at coordinate 4,787,014 of NC_136605.1, forward strand.
CGTCGGTCGCATATTCACCCGTCTGCAGGAAAGAGACGGGGAAAGGTGAAGAAGGAGAACTCACTTGTTTTGTTGCCGAGAGTTGGACGAGAAGATTGATACCACTTGGCTTGTATGAAGCTAACGCTACCAGCTAGTTAGCTTAGCCTAAAGAAAATGTAAATGTAAAAGGTAAACGACAAGTTGTGGTTTCACACGGGGTTAGAGCTGCTTATTGAGCTTTAGAGGTGCTGGTGGACACATTTAGTTACCTTTGGAAAGCCAGGCTAGCAGTTCCTCTATGTTTCCAGTCTTTGAATGCTAAGCTAAGCTAACCGGCTGCTGGCGTCAGCTTAGAATGTACTGTACAGACACGACGACGCAAACAAGCGTTTCCTAAATATGTCAAACAATTTCTATAAATGTTACCTGCAGATAACCAAACCAAACCCGCCACTCATTTTGATCCTCAGAAGTTGCTGTATAATTTAATTTGGAGGAATATGTGTCATAAAAAAGGGTATAGATAGCACCGTGAGCCTTTTTAAAGCACAAATCAAGTGAGAGACAATGCACTAACTGCTTGCAAATGGCTCCCACTAAAAGGTTTCGCAGCATCTCCTCCTCCTCCTCCTCTACACTGCAAAGTAAACCCGCTTCACATCATGTCTTTGACGTAGCGTCTCCGGCTCTGGTTCCACTTCTCCGCCCCGACACAAAGGCGAGCCGGCCGTCTGACTGACTTTCATCAGGTCGCTTCACGGCGTTGCTGCCGTCCACACCCATGTGCTCCGCTCCGCCGAGCGCTGTCTCTGTGGCCGTCAAGTCACATTTACGGTCATTTCTAGCTCGCCACGCAGCGGCTCTGGTGAGACATTGCGGTCATTTTAATTCAATGTATTCCGTTTTTTTAATTGTAAAAATTCTCAAAGTTTCCCGAAAAGAAATTTTAATCAGGCCCAGAATGTGAAGTAAGAAGGTGACCGTAGAACATGAACTCCTCTCTATGCGTCATCGTTGACGGCCTTCAGTTACGCCCCCGGTAACATTTTCAGCCGTGAGTTTGATCGCACCCTAATTCACCATCTAGTCGTGCCCTAACTGCAAGGACGGTTTACATTCGACCCCAGTGTTAGTGCGACTGGTAGATGAAATGCACTGGGTTCGGCGCCGCCCACCTCTTCGTCGTCGTCCATGTACTGCTTGTATCTCTGCTCCATCATGTCCCGCTGCCACCTCTCCTGCTCCAGGGTCTGCTGGATCAGCTGAGCCACCTCGCTCTGCTCCCCTGGCTTCTCCCGACCAATCACGAAGCTGGGAGGAAAAAATCAAGTAAAAAATTTAAAGATTTCAATCCATTCGAGTTCATGCTTCTCAGCATGATAAATATGAGAAATTCAAATGCACGGCAACTGCAAAAACATTATTTTGCAAGTGCACAGATGATGATTTAGATTATTCCAACTGCAAAACAAGATTATTTGCATCCAGCACAAACCTGATAATTGTATCAAAATATCCAATTTATATCACAAATTGGCCCAAAAAACTAAAGAAAACCTTCAAAACCCCCAAAATAAACAGCAAAACAAGAATAATGTATATGTGTGTGTGTGTGTGTGTGTGTGTGTGTGTGTGTGTGTGTGTGTGTGTATGCAGGACAGAGACAGAGTGAGTGAGTCAGACCTGACGGTGCCGGTGGTGTTGCGGAGGACGGAGGCAGCGAGGCTCTGAGTGACGCCGACCAGGCTGGTCCCATCAACCTCCACGATGAGGTCGTTCACCAGGATCCTGCACACACAAGCACAAGTGTGTGTGTGTGTGTGTGGGGGGGGGGGGGGGGAGAAGCACACTACTGTGTGAACGCTAGTCTCACTATCAACTTACATCATCATTCATTTCTGTAAGATTGGTAGAGAGCGCACTCGAGGCGAAGGACTTCAATATTGTTATTAGTAATTAGTGTTTTTTGTATTTTCCATTGTATGCTGTGCATTCCATATATATTGTATTATCTCATTCAAGAGTATTTTCCTTCACAGTTCTTGTGTACCGTGTATTATCCTTATTCTTATGCCCTTGACACGTGAGGATTTTAATAACAGTGGAGTTTGGTCGTGAGGGTTGCTGGGAAGGTCGCAGAAAGGTCGGGTGGACTTGTTACCTGCCGTCCTTCTGTGCGGCTCCTCCGTCGGTCACCGTCTTCACGAAGATCCCCAGCTTCTCCAGACCCATGTCAGCTCCTGCCCCCATACCTATGATGCTGATACCCAGACCGTCGCTGTCTGGAGACACACACACACACACACACACACACACACACACACACACACACACACACACACACACACACACAATGTAAATATAACTGCTGACATCTTTATCGATTACACATTGACTTTACCACATTCCTCCTCACTGCGTGCTTTAAAACGTACACATAAGTCAGGTGGCGTCCCGGACGGTTGCTGGTTCCCATCCATTGCCTCCAGAATTACGAGCTGCTAATTAGGCTAATCCGCGCTAAGTGTAATCCCATAAGGGGATGATGGACTTGTTAGCAGACAGTGTGAGCGTCCAACTACCAGCGGCCTGTCGGCTGTGTGCGTGTGTGTAGTCACACAAGAGGCTTAACTCCCAATGGTTGTAAAGCGGTGTGTGTGTGTGTGTGTGTGTGTGTGTGTGTGTGTGTGTGTACCTTTCTCCAGCTCTACAGGAAACAGGTCCAGCTTCTCCACTCGTTTCTCCAGCTCGTACTCGGCCGACGCCGCCATGGGGTCGACGTCGTCGTTACGCCGATCGTAGTCTTCGTTGGAGTAGGTGGTGAACACCTGGGCGGGGTCAAGGTGAAAGGTCAGTGCTGTGTTAACGGGTGAAACACAAACATCTAGTCTACAACACAAATCCATCATCATTACATTTCATTTAGCTGACGCTTTTATCCAAAGCGACTTACAATAAGTGCATTCAACCATGAGTACAAACTCAGAACAACAAGAATCAAGAAAGTACAATTTATTCAATAAAGTTAAACTACAAAGTAATATCAGTAAGTGACATTTAAGTGCTACTACGGTGCTACTTCCTTTATTCAAAAAGATGTGTTTTTAGTTTGCGACGGAAGACGTAGAGACTCATCAGCTGACATGCATTATATATAATCATTTAATAAATACAAGAAGTGCAGCTTCATTCTCTCCTTTCTATTCTACAGCCATGGGATTATTGCAGTAGGTTTTGTTGCACTTTAGTTTCTTTATTTTGAGAACGTATGTCGCGGTGGACGCTCAGTCTGTTTACGTTGACGTCTCCTTGACTGATCCTTGAAACGGTGTCACCGTGCTTCCTTGCACATCACTAGCATACATGTCCCACAGCGCTCCAGGACCAACGCTCTCAATTTGAGCACCTTTGAGCGAGCGGCACTGGGCAATACATTTCTTCCTGTCCTAGCCTGTCTGCAAAAGCAGAGCTGACTCGTCACATCGCACTGCCCTCAGAAAGAAGCACACGGGGAAACATGCAGTAAATATATATTTGTTAACTCCCTTTCAGAGGATATCTTTTCCCACCTCCATTTCCGTCCTTTCTTCCACTCTCTGTCGCCCCTCCCCCCTCGCTAGAAGGTCAGCAGCATCTGTCTCCCCGGTGACCATCTTCGCGATCACGTGACTTTGTTTCCACGGCAACCGCAGGCTTGCTCAGTGTGAGTTTGGCACTGACCTGCTCTCTCTCTCCCTCTCTCTCTCTCTCTAGTAGATATGCTAATGTGTGAGACAACATACAGAGAGAGAGAGATGGAGCCAGAGGCCTTTTTGTGTAGGATGTGCTTGTTAGAGTATTATTTACATTCCCCCAAATGTAGAGGACGGTGGCACAAACACACACACACACACACACACTCACACACACACACACTCACACACTCACACACTCACACACTCTGACACAAACGGGGTCAGAGGGCGTGATTGTTAAACTGCTTCCTGTCGTCACGTTTCCTTCCTGTTGAGTAACTTTAAAGCTGTGTGTGTGTGTCCATGAAGCTTGAAAGACTTCCCTGGACACACACTCTACCAACACAAGAGCACACAATGAAATCACAGACAACAGGTGGAACGCTCACCACTAAAATGACCAGTGAAGTCAGAGCCCCCTTTCGGTTTGTATCAGCTGGAGTTGTTGACCAATAAGATCCATGTGGAGGATTCACCTGATCAACATAGGTCCCCATCATGGCCTACCATCATTATTTACACTTTATATTAAAGTCAGAGATCGGGTATACTTTTTTATGCTATGTTTAGTATTTAGAACATTTTATTTCAGTATTTCAACTCTTCATCTTCTATTATTGCTGACACTTTTATTTCTTTTTTTTCTTCTTGCTGACAGCTCAATTACTGCTCATCTCATCTCCAAAAAGAAAAGAAAACGAAAGCGTTTACAGTCAAGAAACATTTCTCTTAAATCTGGCTTAGTAATAATTAACAAAAATGATGTCGCCAGTGCTAAAGCTAACGTCTTTATATCAACCTTTAGGTATTACATTTACAAGCAGCAGTTCACCACTTCTTTTCACCTTCTACTGCAACAATAATGTGCTTTTAGTTTGGCGGTGCGGCTCCACTCATGTGGCGCTCCATAGGATGTAATCGGTGCTAAATTTCCCTGTTTTTGACCACTTGGAAAGTGATAGAACTGATCACAAATCCCCCCAAAATACCACATTAAGACACCAAGGCCTTTCAGTAATTGGATGACAGTCAACCCAGAAACCCCCTCACTGTCAACAGACCTGAACACAACCTGCGATGCCCTTTGGTCTCTAGTTCGGGGCTGTAAAGTTTCACGGGGCTGTGATAACCCGAGAGGTCACAATAAGGCAACGTTACACATTGTCACACAGTCACCCACCAAATAAAAGAAATAGTCAAAGTGTGTTGATACGGTGGGGCAATTCGCTCTCAGAAGGATGTCGTGGTTTTTGCAAGTGTTTAGGCCTTTTTACGACGGCATATAAATAAAGATTAAAAAGATATTCTCATCACAGATGATAACCGCTGGCCTCATTGGATCCAGAAGAAGCTCAGCTTTCCAATTTATAACCAATTCATGCAATGTAGGGACCCAGTGTGCAGAATTATAATAGGCGGAAAAAATTATACTGCATGCAAAACAAAAACTGCATATTTCTTTCATGGGATTCATGGGATTAGCATAAAGAGGAGACTTCTGGGCATCCAAGAGCCATTTGTATTCACATATCTTGAGGTGAGAGGTCAAGGGACCACTCCAAAAAAAAATTCCCTCTTGAATAATGGATTTATTAGCTCTTCAAGTTTCATGTGATAACAGTATCTGTGTCGGATTGTTGCCCAACTCCAAGTCACTTGATAAATGCGTTAACCAATGAAACAGCGAGGCCAGTGTTCAGCCCGAGCGCCGCGTGTCTCCAAAGGCACTTCACGCCATAAATAGCGGACTATTTATTGATTGGAATATCCCGGCGAAGGGCATAAAGGACCAGTCATGATCGGTTATACATCGCCACAGGGTCGCCCAGTGTCAGTATATCCTGACTGTGAATAAGATCCCAGATTGGAGCGGACCCAAATACAGGGCGCAATAAATGTCCTGCTGTTGATTGACGACGCTAGAATGAAGCGTGCTTTGAGATTAGCTCGTCCTAGTTTGGTGAAAGCGAGAGGAGCACACACCTGCAGGGATATATTGGCATCTGGCGGCGGTTCGGAGAATGTGAACATATTGCCCAACTATTGCTTTCTTTGAATTGCGCGATTTTTATGATGTAATTCATGCTAACATATCATTTGTGTAACGTTAAAGCGACTGCTTGAATAATCAGTTGAAAAGTCATTTCACAGGCAAAAAAAAGCCTTTTAGTTCCAATTCTCAAATGTGACAATTTGCTGCTTTACTTTGTCAAACTAAACAACTTTGGGGTTTTGAATTTAATGCCGGAAATTGTGCTGAGCATTTATTTATTTCATAGACTTGTTCATGCTGCAGGTGAAAAGAGGCCAAAACCCATCTGAACATTCCTGTCACGACAGAACCCCGATCACACGCCTTCTCTTCTCCTTTTATGATTTCCATCAGGAAGTGATGCATCCCCAAACTCCATGGGAAAAAAAGATGACTTAATTAGCTATTCAGCTCACATCAACACACAAACACACACACACCTGGTGTCATTTCGTCCACACAAAGCTCTACTTTGTGGTTCTTATCAATCAGCTTCCCCTGCCTTTGTGTGTGTGTGTGTGTGTGTGTGTGTGAGAGTACACGTGCGTTTTCAAGGAAAACAAACACACCCAGCTACATTCCAACAGCTTTTTTGCAGACGTACAGAGGTCTCCTTGTAAAGGACTAGACACAGTCCAGGATGTGTGAGTATAAAAGAGAGGCGGGACAACCTAGAGACATAAACCGGTTTCCTCCCGGCTGTGATTGATCAGTTATTACTCTTCACCAATATGTTGCGCAGAGAAAGTCTCAAATGTAGGGCCCTTTTTTTAACAAAATGACGTGCCGCAGGGGGAGGTGGGAGACTTGCTTGGTGCCGGAGAAGGTTTGTGCTCTCATGATGTCAACAACAATTATCAACCAGTTTTGAAATTGCGCAACTGCAGCCAACGTGCCCAGACACGGAGTCTCAGTTCACTGGCTCAGATACCTGCTGGCTCAGATACCTGCTGGCTCGGTTACCTGCAGCCCAACACGTACCGCCACCGTGTCACTTTCCCTCTCATTCTGCTCTCACATCATATTCTGTCATGTTGAGTCCTTTACGGGTGCTTTTAGAATGTAAATCCATCCACCATTAAAATGTGAATTGTGTAGTGACAGTGTAACCTCTTAACATTTACCTCTTAACAAAATTTGACGAAAAACGCCTATCCAGGTATACCCAAAGTAAATTGCAAGCTGTACTTGAACTATTTGGAGTAAATGCATGGTCTTGGTCTCTTTTGAAAGGTAACAATCTGAAGCTTTTTTCCCTCAATAGTCAGAATCACATTAAGTGCTGCTGACACTGAGTTATATGAGTTTGAACACACTAAAGTATAAGGTTTTTATTTCCGTCTGAACATTTCTTTGTAAATAGATGCCTGTAGATGACTATAAATGGGACTTATGGACTGGAAAGGACCATAGCCTGAAGCCTTTTCTAGTCTAAGTAAAAAGTTGATAACAATATCACAGAAAATGAATATTTTACACATGTTTTTCTAATGAAATGTCTAGGCGTTTTTTCATTTTGAGACTGAAAATATTCCTGATATATATATACTATATACCTATTAAAAAGGCTTATAGTCTTGCAAACCTATATAGGTACTATTCATATATACTACCAGCATTGCTGACACAGAGAAAATTAAGTATAAATGCATTTTTATGCTAATTTACACTTCAGACTGAAGCTCTACAGCAGCTGTCTCTTCTCATCAAATTGAAGGCTGTTGGGATTATTTGCCCCCCCTCTTCCCGCCTATCTTTGTTTAGGGAATTTCATTGGCTGTCCGAAACGCCTGTCATCTGACCTGTACGACGCAGCAGACGTGAGCCACGTAAGAAAATAGAGGCTGAGTCTAAACTTCAACGTAGCTTCTGGTTGGGTAGTGTAGCTTGTCAGTCAGGACATGAAGCTCCTATTGGTTCAAGTAGGGTCTCATTGGAAACGTTAGATTTCGGTGGACATTTTGATAGCGAGTTTGTAGCTGTGCTCCCATGCAAACATAACTTTCTGCTAAAAACAACCCTACTTTAGGTCATAACTTTCAGCTGCAATGGAATTATGCAACGCCAGTTGGTGGATATTTATGGATGTAATCACGTGTTTTGGACTAAATCTTTTATGGGATTTATTTTTATTGGACCTTTACGACGTAACAACGCCGTTTTTGTTGGAATATTATGGATTTATGGATCAATATGAGGCGTCATCGGTGAGTTGTCTTGATTTTCAAATCGCTTGTTTGATTGTTGTTGTCTGACAAGTATTGATTGTAGCTGCTGTGGTGGTCTGATCTTGAAACGGAGAGGACAGCTGGAATCACAAGAATCGTAGGTTTACATATGGCACTCGTACCGAACTATAAATAGATGTACAGTGTACAACGGAATGTACAACGGAATGTACAGTGTAAAGTTGAAATGGGCGCCCGCGTGACAGCAGAACGTTAAGAGGTTAAATAGTCAGTTTTTATTCTCCAATTAATTTCTTTGACAGCACCAGTTATTCTTTAATGTTTTAATCATATACCGTTAAACTTAACTTCTCATTCATAAAGTAGTAATTCATATATCATTATTATTTTTAATGTTACTTGAACAAATTCTAACATCAGTATTTTTAATACTAACAGTACTTTTTTACAACGCTAACGTGTAATGCTAAGTTGTTGTTTTATGCTAACATTTCTTTTCTTAATGCTAAGACTTTTTAATAAAATCTACGTTACTTGTGTGAGGTGGGATTTACCTTTTAGCCTGAGCTCCTTGTTGTGTTTTATTTGTTTTATGGTGGGACACGATATTCGCAAGAACTAACGCTAACCCAGACTAAGTTTGAGTATTTTTAGGTCATTGATGTTACTAGCCTCCGTTTCTCACTGGAATTTCATGCGTCACGTTAGCTAGCCAGAGACGGACGGCTGACAAAAGGTTTAGTGTCACATCTAAATGTAAACAATAATTTGAATTTAATTCAAATAAGTTGTTTTATTTCTAGTGACAGTACCCTATAAAGAGACGAGACAGAGGTCGAGAGGGAGGCAGCTAAAAGCTAAAGCTAACAGATCTGAGCCATTGCAAAGCTAGTTTCAAAGCAGTAGCTAGCAAACAACTGAATCATGGTGACTGAAAAGGTTAGCAAGCGATTAATACACTTCCTCTTCAATAAATAGATCGTCTCTGCACGATATTGAACCAAAAGGTTTCCTGAACGAGCGAACAGGTGGTTGCAATGCACATCAGTGGTGGCGGCCGGTTTGAGGCAGTTCGCTAGGCAGCTAACGGCAACAGCTACCTCTGTAGTGAACGCATTGCCTCAGGCCGCGAGTCGACTTTTAGCTGCGCTGTGGCTAAAGAGGTCAGTGGTTAAATGTTTTACAGTCCAAGAAAATGTGAAGAATTCCTTGCCCCTGTCATGAAATGAAACCTGATCCTCCTTATCATCTTCTGCCGCCTGCATTGATAAATACAGTTGGTATCTTATGACATAATAAAATTGGAGAAAAAGGAAGCTGAACAGGTGGAGTGAAGATGTGTTGTGTGTGCGCTGCTGTCTACCATAGCGTGTGAGCTAAAAGAAGAAGAGATTAAGAGAGAAAGGAAAAGATTGAAAAGACGCTCTGACTTCCTCCTCCGTCAACGTCTCACACACACACACACACACACACACACACACACACGGGTTGATTTTACCACAGTGTTTCCTGCTGACTCGAGCTCAAACTGTGTGTGTGTGTGTGTGTGTGTGTGTGTGTGTGTTGGGTTAAACACAGATCTTGATTTAACACAAGCTCTTTTCTATACCGGAAAGCTCGCTTCTCCTACAACCCACCAAACCTCCTTCTTCTCCTCTTCCTCCTCCTCCTCCTCCTCCTCCTCCTCCTCACTGCGGCAGTCAGCTGGTTGTGCATTGTGAAACATGTCTCGGCGCGTCACCAAGAAGTCTTGTTGACACCATACTTCCTCAATAACCGAATACCCTCAAAGATGACTTGATAATGTACCATGTAACAGACGAGATAAGAACAGGAAACGCAGGGTGGTTAACCAGAAACCTGTTCTTCAGCAGCTAAACGCTCCACTAGGCTCATAAAAACATTCTGCTCCCCAGAGGATGTCCGACCATTTACATTACTAAGAACATCACTCACCGTTATCAGCCCAGTGCTGAACTGAATCTTCCTATTTGGTGGTGGGGGTTCCTCTTCCTCAGGTAGACCCGGGATCTCGTGGCAGCTGGTCTCCGGCTGGTACGGCTCCTCCTCCTCCTCATCCTCCTCATCCTCCTCGTCGTCTAGCTGGCTGCCTCCAGAGTCCTCCTCCCCGAGCCCGCTGTACGCGCTGATATCCACCAGGTCGCCCTCCGAGTAATCCTCCTTCCTCGAGCCATCCTCGTCGTTATCCTCCTCCTCGCTCCTCCTCTCAGACTCCCCTCTTTTCTCCTCCTCCTCCCCTGAGGAGGGAGAGGAACCCGGAGGCTCTTTCTCACCATTTTCCAGCGAGGCGTGGACCTCGGCCTGCACCAGCCTGGCTCTGGCCTCAGAACCCCCGGTGGAGCCGTCTTGCTCGTCGGCTTGCGGCTCTTGCTCCGGGGCAGCCACCGTACTCGAGCCCCTGGCTTCAGTCGCTGTTGGCCGGGCCTCCGACTCTGGCTTGACTACGGGAGAAGAGGAGGAGGACGATGATGATGAGGAGGAGTTGGGGAGCTGGTCCTCTGACTGTCCGAACCCTTTCATCTCTTTGCTGGCCGTCGCTTCTCCTATGCTCCTCTCTAGAGTCTCTTCCGGTTCTTCTTCTTCTCCCTGGGTGCTCACACCGCTTGCTGCCATCTCCTCGTGGTCCTTCTTACCTGGAGAAGGCACCTTCCCCTGAGAGAGAGAGAGAGAGAGAGAGAGATCGTCCAATCAATTCATTGTTTTTCCTCCAAACCAGATTTTCTTTTACCTTTGTGATTTCCTGCATTCATAAAAAAAGGACAGTGAAGCAAAGTCTTCTCACCTTCCTTCCGGTAGCGTCCGTTCTGGCTGGAGGTTTGGGCTTTGGTGCCAGGGCCGGGCCTGACCGACGTTGGGGGGTTTGGACATTGTTTTGCAGTTCGATCTTCTCTAACTTGTTTTGCGGTTCGCTCTTCTCTAACTTGTTTTGCGGTTCGCTCTTCTCGAACACGGCGCTGAGCTGGCTCACGGTGGGGCTGACGGCGTCACCGGGCCCGACCGAAGCGGCGGCAGCGGTAAGGGTAGCGGGAGCCGGAAGAGGAGCCGGAGCCGGAAGAGGAACGGGAGCCGGGAGAGGAGCCGGAGCCGGGGGGTCGTCCAGACGGTCCAAAGCCTCGACGGAGCCGTTAAAGCGAGCCACGACATCTAGGCGGCTGTCCTGGAAGCCCGACGCCCGCTCTTTCTTCAGCAAGATCCGGTTGCTGGCGGCTTGCTTCTCCTGTAAGAGACAACAGTCAGTCATGGTTTTGAATCAGAATGAGAACGCACAACTAACAACTAACATGAATACCCTTTCCGACCTGTTGAGTCCGCTGTTCGAAGATCCTCCTGGTCTCCTGGAGTTTGGAGAAGCCCCCAGCCTCTGCGCCCGGTTTAGAGTCAAAGCGGTTGACCCTCTCTGTGACCGTGGCCCCGAGCTTGAGCAGGGCACTGTGGTCGACGTTCTCGTTAAGGCTGGACGCCCTCGGCAGGGACAGTTTCACCGCCTGCTCTACTACGCCTGCCAGAGACAAGAAAGTTAATTGGGGAGATTGTTAAGAGCAAAAATAGAAGAGGTTTGTTAAAGAAAACATTTTAGGTTGCATTGGATTTCGGGGTAGCGGTATTGCTATCCTCCCAGAGCTCAACCGTTACTTTGCTGAGCCCAATTGTATGATAACTAATAGATATGATTAACAACAGTACAAGAAGAAAACCCACGTTGATATTAAACAGATAAAATTGGTCCTCAGTGGGGGTATTTTACTGCTGTCCATTCATTGCACAATGTTATATTTAAAACACTCCTAATAATACGTTTTCTTCTCTGCTACTCTTTTGTTAGAAAAGAGGAAAATGACACTAAAGAATGTTGCAGTTAGTCAGCTGGAGCTCGCTAACTTTAGCTACCTAAAATAACGTTAGCTAGCTGACTTTTTAACGTTTCCTGACTCATTTTAAAAATAAAAAAACCTAAAAGGGTCTTAATAATGCGTTTAAGGGCTACAAACTGTGCTAAAAATGCTGATGCTAAAGCTAACAGCGGTTAGCTCACCAATTGATGCTCAATGCAGAAGACATGGTAATATAAAAAGCAGCATTGTTCTTGTAGAGCTGGTTAGTTCTGGTAATATAAATGTAATGTTGCAAACGCATAACCTTGAAACTCCCAAAAAAACATGTCGATAGCTAATGATGCGCTAACTTTTAGCCTTGGAAGTGGTTACAAAGCAGGTAGTAAGCTAGTTAGCCAGACACGCTAACATTCGCAGCTTACATTCGAGCAGATCCACACTGTTTATTAATTAATTCTGGACATGTTTTTTTTTAAAGGCTAAAAAAAGAAATCTAAACTAACTCTTAAGATACTAAATATTGTTTTTATTACAGCCACTTGCACACTGCTTCAACATGTGGAAAAATCCAAATCATGACAGGCCGGCCTTGCCTTGTTACAATTGCTAAGCTATTTAGACAATTGGATTTGTTGTTCTGTTCAGTGAAGGGGTTTAGTGAGCGGTCAATTCCAAACATAGCTCCACCCAACTCCCACCTGACTCAGGTCTAATCAGCCATAGTCATTTTAGACCTGTGTGGGTGTGTAGGGCCTTTAAAAGCCTGGACCAGGGAGGTTCAAACTGGAGATTAGAGTCATAATGTAAGTAAGTGGGTGACAAAATGGCAACATTATAATTAAAGTAAACATTCATCATCATTGAGTTCTCCTCCACACTACAAAAATATACCATGGGAGGTGAATTACCAATCATTTTGGCTCCGTCCTCCTCGTCGCCAGGAGACTGCATCTGCATGAACATGTTCTTGATGCGGTGAACATTGGACCCGTATTTCCGGCCCCTCCCGGTCGGGCGAGGTAGAGGAGCGGGTTTGGAGACGGGGCCGGCGCCTCCGTTCGCGGCATTGTTGAGGTGGTCGGTGGCCTTCTTTAGCGCTGCCAGCCCCGCCTCGTAGGCGTTGCGGTGGGGCGAGGGACTCCGCAGGTTTGAGCTCCCGCTGCTGCCGGCGGAGGTCCCGTTGCCGCCCGTGGCCGTCGGGGGTTCGGTCTTCATCATGTTTAGTAAATCAGATGCCCGTCGGTGAACAGCGGGTCAGCGGGGACGAGGACGGCAGCATCCTGGAGCTGTTTGACGTTCACCTCCTGAAGCACACAGAGACAGATCGATGGGTCATGTGGTTCATCCTCTTCAAGGACATCTAATCAATCATAACAGATTCTCAAGATGAGTAACCACAACACAAAGCATGGTCTCCAGACTTCTTCCTTAGTCTGACGTTCCAACCAACAAACCCAAGTATTCTATTCTTGATGATATGAAACATTCAAAATGACACTCAACCCTGATATGACTGCAGTTTGTCTCCAGCAACGTCGTGGTGGGCCACCTTAAAGGGCCACGCCACCTATTTTACGCACAAAGGGCAGTGTTTACTTGTCACGAGGAATACTACTGAGCAGTACATTTATATTAATAGGCCTGTCCTCCGAAGAAATTCTTAGTTGACTGACACTCAAAAGATTTTGTCGACAAATCAATGACTTGATTTTACTGACGGATCTGTTAAAATGTTGTTTCTCCACAAAGAATCACACAAAAGCACCACTTTCAATCTCATGTCTATGAGAGACGTGCTCATAGGTTTCTTGGAAATAAGTCATTCTGCAGAAAAAGAGCAGAAAATGACTTATTGGCACACACAAAATTGCCGACTAAGACAAAAGCCACAGATTAGTTGACTAAGAGGGGGTAACATTATTAAGTATGATATATTGTGTGGCTCTTTCTCAACTTTCTCAACTCCATTATCCGGTTATCGTTGATCGTTGAGACTTCAAGAGAAAACCTGCGTGGCAGCCTAAAAACAGATAAAGATCCCATTCTGTTGCACTACAGGAAATGTGAAATGCCGTTTCTCTGCCTCTGTCATTTGAATTTTGACCACTTTCATTCTGTAAGTGCCCCAACTTGGAGCCAAATCGCTAAAGTGGCCCTTTAAGTTTTTCATCAATAATCGAGCATCAGCGGAAAATGACCAATCACAAAAGTGTTGCCAATAATGACATCGCTGTGTATTTCATAACACCCACATGGCGCTCCAGGAGCTGTCAAAGTAATCCAATTAAAATGCTGACGCACTGTGACCTCGCCTCACGTGTCGTGTGTGTGTGTGTGTGTGTGTGTGTCTTCAATGTTGTCACTCCCAATGCCAAACTTACTTTGTGACAAAGTCAGCTCATGAATACAGAGAGCCTCCCGTGTGGTCCCCAGACATCAAGCTGTTTTCTCATGATCACAATCCTATTAACTGGCTGATTGTGTTGGCGGTCCGTGCTGTCAGAGCCACAGTGAAGTGTGACGCTTCCATCAGGCTTCATTTCTAGTTCTGCATTGTACAACAACACCGGCAATGAGAGTAGGAATAAATTGGTACTAAATAATACCAAGTACTAAATTGGTTATAAGCTCTGACCATAAAAATCCCCAAAACTAAATATGAAGAAATGGATAAACAGAGTATGGTTAATAACTCAAGGAGACCAAATGTCAGCAGGTTGTGATGAAAACGTGACCACACATGTTATATCTATGTATGTAAAGATTTCCTCATGATAATTTGATAATGATTATGAGGAAAATCATGTTCCATCTCTCTGGGAAAATGAATAGTATTTGATAGCCACCTGGCTTTCAATGTTTTAATGCCATGCTAGCAATTTAGTGACGAGCTTACAGAGCACAAGAAAGACTTTAAAGGAATAATTCGACATTTTGGGAAATAAGGTTATTTGCCTTTTTTGCCATAGAGTTAGATGGATATCACTCTGTCTCTGTTACAGTACTGTAAATAGGAAGATACAGCCAGCAACTGCTTAGCTTAACAAAAAGCTTTAATACAGGGCATTTGGGGCATACTTAGTCATTTGGGGCCCCAGGCAAACGTTGTCTTGTTTTACTTTTCACAACTTCTATGACTGGGAATGTTGGTATTGGCAGAGGTAGTAGAAGTACTCACCTCAAACTATTAATTGTGAAATGATAAATACGGCACAGTCAAGTGAAGTACTGGAGCTTTCGATTCTAATATAATGCTGCATAATTTAACGAATAATAATGTTTTTTTTTAAATTGTTATATTTTGTGAGTCCAATCTGAATCTGCAACATAACCTGTAATACTTCTCTGTCGGTTTTTTTATTAGTACTACAATGTTTCCTCTCAAGTTGAAATCCACAATATGAATTATACAGTTCAGATGCATTGTCTTTAAGCGCTCTGGGGGCCTTTTGTAAGTTATTTCAGGGTACATTGAGTTAGAAGAGTGACATAGTACCTTGCCTCACGATAATATCTTCCGCTAGTGTTTTCTCCCGTTGACCAACGTGTTTCTGACCGTGAGAAGCCGTGATTTGGGCGTGCGACGCAGGTATGCTCACGGCAGGTGAACTGCTCATGACCCAAGGGACGACAGTTTGTATGAGCGGTTCTCGAGGAAGCTGAAAGCCGCAACACCGAAGTATCTAACGTACTAATGACACAAGAATCTGGCTGTTTGCCACTATGAAACTATTACTTAATCGAATGTGGACTGAGCCAAAGACACTGTGGGTTTTGTGTGAAAATTCACAGCGGAGGTGTGAGGTTCCTGATACGTGCCTCGTCACACTGACACAGCGTGTGCTTCTTTTGATTCAACGCTCCTGGATAAGTGTACAACAAACACAATCTGAAGTCGTCCGGTCGTGCTCAGTCTTGCCCTGTACTTTGTTTCCCTGAGTCTGAACAAGCCAAACACTCAAGTTGAATGCTCCACCCCGGTTGGAGCAAAGAGACCCAAATGAGGGCGCCCTGCAACAGCGCTGTGTGATGTCATCACTAATTGATGGTGTCTCGAGTTGTTCATCATCGAGCCGCAATTAAGAGTTTTGCCCCAAACAAGCCGGTACACAACAGTGAAACTTTCCATCGGCTTTTCAGACCTGTGGTTGTGTCGGGACGAACAGACAGTGCAGCAGTGATGCACATTACACGCTTTGAGTCAGTGCAGCGTGGAGCACATGTTGCACCGTTTGACATATATTTATATAAATCAGGGCTGCAACTATTGCTGATTAATCTGGCAATTATTTTCTCAATGAATAGTCTATAGTCCACAGTCACAGTCTGTGAGGCAGTGCTTTGAGCTAAATGTTAGCATTCGCTACCGCTAGCTAGCTAGTGGGGCACAACAGAGAGCCTTAGCTTATAAGCACTACCGTGCACGTGCGACCGGTCCAGATACGTAAACAGAGACGGAGAAGCCTGGAAGCGCTGGTATATCTTTACAAATGGTAGTTTGTTGCTATATTAATGCTCTGAATCCCGTATATAGAACCTCAAAGATATTGCTGTTCATCCTGAGGGGAACATGCACCACATTTCTCAGCAATTCTTTGAACAGTTGTTGAGCCATTGATCTAAAATCCATAAATGTCAAACACACGGAATGTTATTTTGTCTAAAAAGGAATATAAAAATAAGTCCAACTGAAAGACTTCTGTCATATGAGACGAAGCAAATGCTCTCAATGTATGAGCTGGAACTAGAAAATCCATAATTTATCAAAATAGTTGATAAATTTTCTGTCACGTTTCAGCTTTGCACTCAAAGCTCCACTCCTTCATCGCAGTGGCTACTTTGCACACAAAATACGCTGCAACACGCATCCGAACTGAAAGTGGATTAAAAACATGTCGGCTCATGTTGCTGTTTTGCGTGGTAGCTTGCATCCTTTACCATGGCAACGCCAACAGGCTGGATGTTGATGCTGCGTCAGACTTCAATCACACAAAATCAAATGTGGTTGAACACAGTGCACAGGGGCATTATGGGGGAAATGTAGGAAAGATCCAATCGTGTTCCTGCCTGGGCCCACGCTGACTCCAGATGACACAGCTGACCACGATGGGACCAAAACACACACACACACACACACACACACACACACACACACACTGTGACCACGGTAGGTCTTGTGACACCGTCTTGCCAAACATTAGATTCTGACACACTGATCATGTGAACTTATAAGCGAGCAAATCCGATGTAAAGCGAAGAGCCTTATCAAGACGCCTCACACACACACACACACACACACACACACACACACACACACACACACACACACACACACACACACACACACACACACACACACACACACAAATGAAGGCGGAAATGCCGTGCAAGGTTGCAAGTTGCTCCCTGACAATCGACTCCCAGCGACTCTGGGTTTCGATGTCTTGCACCAAGGGACACTTTGACGTGCGGACGGAAGGAAGCCGGGGATCGAACCGCCAACCTTGCAATTAAAAAAAGGACGAGAAAATCTCAATTAAAACGCAAAAAAAATTACGTTGGTCCACTAAATGATGCTGTGCTTCTTCCATTCTATCTTGTAACCAGATAAAAAAATGCAGTGTGTTTACCGAGAGCGACCTTCCTTCTCCTCCTCCTCCTCCTCCCACGAACGTGACACACACACACACACACACTGTCTCAGTCGGGTCAACACAATCTAAAATAAAACCATGGCAGCCCATCCACTGCCTGCCTTCACCAATAGTCCTCAGAATATGGAGGTAAATCACTATTGATGGAGAAGCAACCGCTCCCATCACTAAATACAGGTGTCACACACACACACACACACACACACACACACACACACACACACACACACACACACACAGACAAGTGTTTGGGTGGTAACAATGACCTTCATCACATACTGGAGGACTGGAGCTGTGTGGAGCGGAGCCCAGTCTGTGGCCGTGCGCGTGCGTAACGGTCCAACGCTCGAGACACTCTCTCTCTCTCTCTCTCTCTGTGGATGCTCCCGCGCGGACCCGGAATGTGCTCGCCCGGTCAGACCCGGGTTCATAATAATGGAGCCCTTAAGTCTCCGTCTCGCACAACATATCTCGTCTGTGTGCGTCACGCGCGCCGTTCAACAGAAGCCACATTATGGACAAATTAACAATGAGTCCCGTCTACTGGCTGCACAATCCCTGCATCTGTCGAGGAGGACACTCCCGGGCCTGGTGAAACAACGGTTTCTGGCTGGCACACACACACGGAGACACACACACACACGCGCGCGCGCACAGTGCGTGCTCCTGCTGCTGGCTAGAGAGAGGCTTTGTTGGCATACGCTGCTAGCGCCGAACTTCTTTTGAAAAACGTACTATTTATCGTCGCGGCGCTTTAATATCACTAAATGAAGCTTCGCCAGATAAAATGTTTCGTCTGCTGAGAATCGCCGCGCGACGAGGATTAATTCGGCGTGCGTTTCACACACACAGCAGCCTTTAAACACAGGCAAGATGTCAACTATTTACCATGTCTTCCGTCTAAACTACACCTTATCGGGAGGCGCCGCGCGCTGTGCTCGCGCATTAAGGTTCCGCTCGAACTTGAATTAAAATAGGGGTTGTATGACTCCCTCGTGCGCCCGAAATTGCCAGAAGCCGTCGAGGTGTCCGAATAATCATTTATTCTCCTTCTTTTATGTGTTCACTTCGACATTTAAGCTCGAGAGGGTAAAACAGCTACATTTCAAAGGGAGTTCGGCGCGACGTTCTTTCTGGAAAAGAGACAGAACACACAGGCGCGCGCATTCCGGATGTGTTTTTTTTTTTTGCTTGTTTTTTTTAAACTCTGCTGCGACTTATCAAGCAGAATAAATGCAGCACATACAGACAATAAGATGGAGCGGTGGCAGTCGTGCCGGCGTTATAACGTGTCACCGGCCGCTCCGGGACCCGCAGGCGGGCGGACGGCGCGGCCCTGCTGGGTGTCTGCTGGCTGCTGCTCTGCGTCGCTTCCTTCCTGCAGCTTCTCTCGTCTTTCATAGACAAAACCCGCAGATGTGTTTGTTTTTTCTACCGCAGGATAAAGCCGCGCTAGTCATCCATACCTCGTATTCCAGTTAGTAGAAGCAGCCCCGGTGCCCGTTAGGATCCGTAGGGGAGACTGTCCATTGTCCTGCTGCTGCTGCCGATTCCTCCTGCCAGAGAACAGACTGAGCCAGCCTCCTTCTGCTCCTCCCCCTCTCCTCCCCTCCCTTCATGCTCCTCCATCCTTCCTTCTCTCTCTCCTCTGCTACTCTTTTGCGTCCTTTCCCCTCATTCGGCCCCCCTCCTCCAATCTCTGTCTTTTTTTTCTACAAATCTCTTTCACTTCACATCCTCTCACCCTTTCCTTTCTCCCTTCCTCTTTTCGTCTCCTTCCTCCTTTATAGCCCTTTCCTGGCACTCTGTTCCACCCTTCAGAATCAGAACCATTTATTTGCCATGTATTTGTTTTCACATGCAAGGAATGTATCCTGGCGGGAGGTGCATCACATTGAACATTTAACAATAAACAAAGAAAGCATTTAACAATAAACATAGTGCAATAAATGGGAGCATGAATATTTACAATTGAGTCTACAGTATAATTAAAAGTTAAAATAAAGTGCATGGAATGTAAGTGTTATGTGAAAGGGACAAGTGTATGATAAAGTGGCAAGTGTATTTAAATATGAGATGTAGAGGGATGTGCAGGGGAAATTGTAGGAAGTTGAAGGAAAATTGTAGGAAATTGTAGGAATTTGTAGGGAAATTGTAGGAAAATTGTAGGAAATTGTAGGAAATGGCCCCCCTCCCCTCCCCTCCCCTCCTCACCATCAGGTATATTAGAAGTAGTTCTCCCCCTCAGTAGATGCAGATTGGCATCATTTTATGTTTACCTCCCCGATTAATCCACTGACAGACGGCATTAAATCACGTGTAGACAGTCGATTGGCCTCATGTTACCGCATCCACTTACTCCCTGTGTGTAACCTTATTTTGGTGGCTGAGGACAGGTCAGTGAACGTAGCATGTTAGTTACAACTTGGCGACCTGTCGGCCAAATCTAAACTACATCACGACTACTACTATAGTAGTAGTGCACTTAGTGACACCACAATGCATTTTATCAAGTAAAACTCACAACAATATATATTACATATAACACTTATATTATATGTATAATATAATATAAAATAAGATAATCCTTTATTAGTCCTGCAGTGGAGAAATTGCAGGATTACAGCAGCAGTGCACACAAGAGACACTTAGTTAATTAAAAAATTAAAAAACAGTAAAGAAGAATACAATAGCAATATTAAATACACAGACGGAATAAAAAAAAGTATATAAAAGTACTTAAATGTATTATATTGCACTAGATGAACGTAATTAAAGTGGCCAAAAGTGATTAAAGTGTTATAAGTGTGTAATAGTTATATACAATATATACATAATATATGCAGTATATACTATATATAATATTATATCATTGACCCTGTCACATGACAATCGTACTGGTGTAGACGAGGATTCACGCGCATATAAACAGTATTTAAGACAAATAAATAACTTTTAAAAAATCACTGAAAATTAAAATGATAATAATAAATAAAATAATGAAATGACCTGTTCCTAATCGTATACTTTTTTTTCTTTTGACTTTTAGTACACACTCAGTATGCATTATATTGGGACATGCTACTTCCTCATAGCATGGCACCTTGTGCTTTTACCCACTTGCTCACATATCTGCCGTGCAAAGGATTGTGGGTCGGAATAGACAGACAATACCTCCAGACATCTGAAACATGACAAGGAGCCCTGACTTACACGGTGCAGCAGGGTCACAAGCCAAAAAGTTGGGAACCACTGGGGGAAAAGTATATTCCTCTCTAAGACGTAGTGAAGTTATATGATAAAAGGCGTTTAAAATGCTTAAGGAAAGTGAGTAAATGTACTGGGATACTTTTCTGTAGCGTACCCCTCCGACAGATGGTCTTGCACTTTGACTGATGATTTTAAATGTGTTTATTCATTCCAAAACCAACATAAGAACTGTGTAAGGCACAACAACAAAATGTGTTAGCATATTCCTCTAGCATTACTAGCATACATACATAGCCAACACTTATGCTAACTACCTTAAAGTAAACACAGTTATTACAATTATTACATTTATTCCAACTTAAACTAACCTTGTGCTTCTTCGGGGGAGTGCTAATACCGTTTATTTATCTAATTTGTATCCATATAAACCGTACCTTTAGACATTAAACTGCGCACTATGCGACTTCCGTTTCAACTCCGTTTTCCGCCTTCAAAATAAAAGCACCATATCTCAAAACAGGAAACCAAATACATTTTGCTTACTGCAGACACAAAACATGAGACAAACCAACAAAATTGGTTGACAAATCGTTTCTAACTTTAGAACACATATTGAGTTACTTACATTTTCATTGCTGTGCTTTACATTTTGCTTTTGATTTGAGGTTGTACAACATTTTAAGTTTAAGTACTTTTATATATATACTTTTCTATTCAGTCTGTATATTAATATTCTACTGTTTTGCTGCTTATTTATATTTATTTATATTACTTGATTTTATTTTATTATTCTTATTATTCTTTATTCACTTGTGAGCAGTGCTGCTGTAATCCTGTAATTTCCCCACTGAGAGACTAATAAAGGATTATTTTATCTTATCTTATCTTATTAGCAGCAAATATTAATACAAATATGTGAAACCAACAGAACTACACTATGCGAACATGACTACACAGCTAGTGTTTAAGGTAATCCTAAACGCAGATAAACCGAGATAAATAGGTGTACTTGCCATCATCACATTGCCTGCTGCAGATTGCCTTTCACAATAAGATAAGAATACGAGTCTGTTTTATTTTGAAAATAAATTTCCACCGGAAATGGTAGGTTCGTGTATTGACGTTCCGATGAGTCGACATGAGTGTAATTGAATTAGTGTTTACTGCCCTCTAGTGGGGACTCTGAAGAATTGCGACACAGATTTAACTAATACACGGTGCTCGTATCGGTAACGTTATTAATGTAATCAAACAATTACAGCTAAGAATACATGTATATATATATATATATATATATATATATATATATATATATATATATATACTGATTATTATAATTATTTAGAAGTATCAATAATGATGTTAAAAGTCATGCGAGTGTTTAGGACAATTTTTTTAAATATATATATAGTTATGTGCAACTTTTATGTAACAATGTATTTTTATCTATCCATTTTTAATTCTAGTCATTTGTATGCTCTTTTGTGAAAATTAATGGGAGAATGTTAGCAGAAGATACTTCATGACCTCTGAACTGTGTCGAGTTGTAGTAACCAAACGTGGCCAGAAGAGGGCAGCAGACGGAGGTCTATCTCAGGTCTGGTCCTGAGGAATCCATCAAACGTGGGACACTGAATTTCAGATTTTTTTATATATACGTTTACTGGACTTGTGTGGCATTGATGATGGTTATCATGTGTCGACACTAAGCCTGCTAAATATTTTAAAAAGTAGTTTGTGCGCGTTTTGTTAATGGTCCATGTTTTCTTTTTGTCACTTAGATTTTTTAATAATTTCAATATAATGGTCCAAGTTAAAACCTTAGAAACCCCAAATAATTCTTCATCAGGAGCTCTCCCCCTCTCTCCCTCCCTCTCTCTCCAGAGTATGTCGTGCATAATTAGGTAGCAATTAAAAAACAATACAAATCTGCACTAAATTAATTACAAAAATACTTTTCTTTCCTGTGTTTCCTGTGTTCAATCAATAAACCAGTAACACCTATACTGCTATATGAACCTCTTGGACACAATTAGAGTGAAGGTGTCTGATGCAGCATGACACGTCCTCTCTGGAGAGCAGCTATTGGCTTATTTTGTGACTGTAGTCCTTATTTTAAAGTCACTGGACTAAAGAATCACACACATTTCAGCTGCTTGATGCAAAGCCTCCCTAACTTCTCCTTCCTAAGATCATAGTCTACTCAAGGGTCAGTTGAGGACCCGTCTTAAGAATCCTTTTTTAAAAAGGAGGTTATTTCCTCGGGGGACAAAAATGTTTGTCAAAAAAAAAAAAATTGCCATGAAATTATAACTTTCACAAATGACACTTACCGGATCACTTTCTTTACAGAATTTAAATCCCATACATTTTATTATTATTTGCTCACTAAACACCAGGCAGGATTATTTTTATTTTTTTATACTTCAGCGCTCTATAATACAGCAGAAATAACCAGAGTAGAAATCAGGAAACTAGCATGGATTCAGTCCAATAGGGGGAATAGTGGAAAACTACAATTGTGTAGCCTCAAAAAGGCCTGATATAATATACATTTTGTCTTTAAGAAACAGCGTCTCTGTATTTTGGTTATATAGTGCATTAAAGAGCTGAGGTTGAACTTCCAAAATAAAAATGAGGAGAAAACCTTTCTAAAATAAAGCAAAATTAAAAAAAACATTTGAAAATGAAAAAGCTCAAATGTGTTTTATAAACACTCTCCCAGTTCACTCATCTCCAACTCTAATCACAGTTTGACAAAGATATTCATCCCCCAAAAAATTAAATAAATGCAAAAGCCACCAAGACGTTCAGGTTTAAAAAGCTTTTAATTCGCTCGTGAAGAAACCCACACATGATGAAACACAGATGACGAGTAGGCACAGACAGAGCACGGCTCTCTGGTCGGAGGAGGCACATGCAGCACATGGAAGGAGCAAGACTCCAAGAAGACGTCGTTCCAGGGTCTACGCACGCAAGCAGGAAACCTAATGTTACAATGTCTTCCTATAATAAACTTCTGTTCCACCGTAATCATACATCTATTCATTTAGCAGTCAAACCAGCCGTTTGAACTATTCATAGTCCTCTATGTCCACATAAGTGAACTATGAGATGATTAATACGTCCGATTCATGACGTCACGTCTCTTTTGTACGTTATCGACCCTCAACATCAGTCCTCCCCATCCCACCATCCCATAATCTACTACTCTGACCCCAAACTCCCTCCTCCTCCTCCTCCGGTGCTCAGCTGCTGACGACGCGCCCCGCCCAGGTCTCATGCTTGCTCCCGGGCTTGAGGTGCGTGATGGTGACCTCCACCGCCTGGACCTTCTCCTGCTTGGGGGGGATGCAGCAGACTTTGTAGCTCACCTCGTCGCCTTCCATCGGCACGTACTCGCCCTCGATGCTGGAGGAAGAGGAGGAGGAGGAAGGCAGAGTTCATACGGTTCATGGAGAACTAAACGCATAAAGAGGCCAACGCACTCTGGAAAACACACTTTCCAGTGTGCGAACAAGAGAAAGCTCTTCACACGTCATACTGAGCGAGTCCACTTACAAACATTTAAAAAGGAAGATAGAAACTGAACTTTTTCACAATACACGTCGTGCAGCTGTGTTCAAAGTGTGTGTGTAGGCGTGTGTGTGTGTGTGTGTGTGTGTGTGTGTCTATGGGGTTCAAAGCCTGTGGCTGATAACAAAGGCTCCACGGTGAAGGTCAGCAGACATTCTGCTGTCCTCCTACACACTCCTGCAGCTACTGCCACTTGTGTGTGTGTGTGTGTGTGTGTGTGTGTGTGTGTGTGTGTGTGTGTGTGTGTGTGTGTGTGTGTGTCGACTCCTACACAGTCCCTGACATTCTTTGCGGCCAGTGATTGAAGCAGCCCTCTCGTTATTCATTCATTCATTAGAACATAATAGATAAAGAATAGAATGTAGATTCATTGTCTTCTCTCCGTAAGAAGCTTTCATACAAACACAGGCTCGCTCTTACTCTGAGATGTGGACGAAGATGTCGCTTCCCCCGTCGGACGGCGTGATGAAGCCGTGGCCCTTGGAGCGGGAGAAGCACTTGCACACGCCGGTAAACGCCGGACCCTCGGACGCAAGAGCCGTCCTGCACGGGGGGAGAGAGAGAGAGAGAGAGAGAGAGAGAGAGAGAGAGAAAGAGAAATAGTGAGCGTCCTACTGTCAGTGTATCAACCAAAAGACACCGATTGACAATTCACTGAATTGTCCCTCCAGGCTTCCTTACAGCCAAGACGACACCGACCCGATCCCAACAGTTAAATGTCCAAACAGCTTCAGTAACTAAAGGAAATGTGTGATGAATACATGAGGTCTGCAATATAAAGTCTGTGTTTATATGTTCCACCTTAAATACTCAATGTGCACATTTATGATTACACATGGGCCGTCCTCTTCGTTTTCCTTTTATTATCTGTTTAACGTCCCATTGCTATGAATTGTGGGTAATTCCCTTGGGCAAAGTCCTACCAGAAATGCGGACTTACGGAAAGTGCTCATAAAAGAGCTCAACATGTCTGACTGGAACTCCTGCAGGCGCACAATGGTGGGGTTTAATTGTGTCGTCTCGCCTTTTCCGTTTCCACCGACTGCATCTGAACTAGCGATCGTTAGCGGGGCAGCGGATCATAAAGCTCACGGATCGTGTAACGGATCAACACAAAAGAAAGAAAAAGGGAGCAAATAGAACTTTTAGAGATCCCTGATCACGTTACTAATTGATGATCATTGATGATCCATATTGGCAGACGCCGATACTTTGGTTGTTGTTTATTAGAGCAGCTGGTCTACAAGGATCATCCGTCCCAAAAATCATTTCAACTGCTGTTAGTCATTTACCGGGTTTTTGTGGCTGATGCACGTCACAGCGTCCAACAGAGAGCATAAGAGTGTGTGTGTGTGTGTGTGAGAGCATAAGAGTGTGTGTGTGTGTGTGTAAGAGCATAAGAGTGTGTGTGTAAGAGCATAAGAGAGTGTGTGTGTGTAAGAGCATAAGAGAGTGTGTGTGTGTGTGTGTGTAAGAGCATAAGAGTGTGTGTGTGTGTGTGTGCAAGAGCATAAGAGTGTGTGTGTGTGTGTGTGTAAGAGCATAAGAGTGTGTGTGTGTGTGTGTGCAAGAGCATAAGAGTGTGTGTGTGTGTGTGTGTGCAAGAGCATAAGAGTGTGTGTGTGTGTGTGTGTGCAAGAGCATAAGAGTGTGTGTGTGTAAGAGCATAAGAGTGTGTGTGTGTAAGAGCATAAGAGTGTGTGTGTGTAAGAGCATAAGAGTGTGTGTGTGTAAGAGCATAAGAGTGTGTGTGTGTAAGAGCATAAGAGTGTGTGTGTGTGTGTGTAAGAGCATAAGAGTGTGTGTGTAAGAGCATAAGAGTGTGTGTGTGTGTGTGTAAGAGCATAAGAGTGTGTGTGTAAGAGCATAAGAGTATGTGTGTGTGTGTGTAAGAGCATAAGAGTGTGTGTGTGTGTAAGAGCATAAGAGTGTGTGTGTGTGTGTAAGAGCATAAGAGTGTGTGTGTAAGAGCATAAGAGTGTGTGTGTAAGAGCATAAGAGTGTGTGTGTAAGAGCATAAGAGTGTGTGTGTAAGAGCATAAGAGTGTGTGTGTGTGTGTGTAAGAGCAAAAGAGTGTGTGTGTGTGTGTGTGTGTGTGTGTGTAAGAGCAAAAGAGTGTGTGTGTGTGTGTGTGTGTGTGTGTGTGTGTGCAAGAGCATAAGTGTGTGTGTGTGTGTGTGTGTGTGTGTAAGAGCAAAAGAGTGTGTGTGTGTGTGTGTGTGTGTGTATGTGTGTGTGTGTGTGTACTCACGCTGAGCAGGTCCGGTTTCTGCGCGTGGGCAGCGGGCTGGGGATGAGGTAGCCTCTCAGCGGGGACGGGGAGCGGTCTCTGTGTCTGCAGGCCGGGGGACGCAGGGACTCTGGCGGGACAGAGGACAGTGTGTTACATCACGACAAATCACACACACACACACACACACACACACACACACACACAGCAGGGGTTTGGTTCTATTCAATTCAGTTTATTTTGTATAGCCCAAAATCACAAATTTGCCCCGGAGGGCTCTACAATCTGTACACACATAACATCCCTGTCCCAGGACCTCACATCGGATCAGGAAACCTGCGGTTGAAGGGAGAACCAGTGGTTTAGTGCCTACAATACAGAGTTGGGGGACTTGAAGAGGAGGAAGTAATGTCAGAATCGAGGCAGCAGAGGCCGATTATATCTGACTTATATCTGATTATAGCTGGATTCTTTCCCATGATGCAAGTTGATAGCATCTTTCATTAGATGCAAATATCACGCACCAGTTTGTAACACTTTCTATATAAAAATATGAATTCAAGCTTGGCTTTGTTTTCTGAGACTTCTCATCCACAGACTATTTTCAAAAGTCCGTGGCCTGCCCCTTTAAGACTGTTACCATGGTCATGGTACGGTACATTTAGTCAGAAAATAATCTGCCTTTACCTGGTGACGCTGGGGAACGTGGGGATCCTGCAGAGGTCAGCGGCGGGGTCATGGGGCGTGACCCCTGGAGGGGCGTGGCCTGAGATGACATCGTGAAGGAGGAAGAGTCAAAGGGCTGAGAGGAAGGAGTCACTGAAGAAGACGATGTAAACACCTGGGGAGAGGAGAGCGGAGGAGACGCCTTAGAGTCCTCGAACATGAATGCACACACACACACACACACACACACACACACACACACACACACACACGTCTTTGTTCAGTTTATTGAAACGCGTCATCTCTCCCTCGGCCCAGAAGACAAACACTGAGTCGTTGACCCGCCGGAGCCAATCTCGGAACCCTCGTTACCGTGGCAACACTAGTTTGAGGGAGAACAGTCCCCTCTTTCACCTCGAAGTCATGACAACAGGGGCCACGTCAACCAATTAGGGAAAAGAAGGACAGAAAATCCCCATTCAGTGGACTTTCCATAACGAGAGAGAGAGAGAAAGGAGACAATGACGGAGGCAGCAGGGCCGTCAGCTCCTGGACGGCAATACTTCAAGTTTAAAATCACGAGTTTGGATGAAAACAAAGATCATTTCACTTCAGGGCCGTTTGTGGGTCGGTCCAACTCTTTGGTTCACAGACATCCATCTCAACATCTATTGGACAGATTGGCATGATGGAACTCAAGGGGCGGGACTTAACGAAGGGTCAATTAGCTCATTTTAACGGCGCCTTGTTTTCTGACTTTTTTTTGCCATAGAGCTTGAAATGAACTGTCTCCTGACGACGAAATGAAATTGAAAATGGCAATAAAACTCATCAGGAAAGATGTTTGACGAGGATCATTTTCTTGAGGTGACTTCAGTCACAGAGCAGCACTGATGGGAGGAGACCCAGTCCGGCAAAATACAGGCCCGATCAAACGGAACAAAGGCAGGTCAATGTCGTTTAGATCTGGTTTTCACGCTCGACGAGGACTCTTTAAAAGATCCGAAGAGGAGAGCGGATCCCGAGCGGATCTCAGTGTAGGAGTCACACACACAGCGGGAGCATGTTGTGATTTCAAAAGCTGAGCGTCTGATCCATCTTAACTCAATAGACGTTGAGGGTTAATGAAATCACAGCCTCTTGCTTCCTCCCGGGAGAGAGCAGCAGGGCTCACAACACACACACACACACACACACACACTTTTCAATCATTTATTCTCACAGTGACGAGCCCCACACTCGGCATTTGGGGACGTGGATCAACTCCAACACCCTCACGGTTATCAGTTTAAAATGACTGAGTGAATCGAGACGCACAGACCATGAACAGGCCTGGAGAGAAAACAGCTGTTTGAGAACCACAACGGGGTCTTTGGACGGAGAGGGAGGGCGAAGATAAGCAAGAGATGATCCACGAGGGAGGCCTGGAAAACATGACCGGGAGAGGACAGATTTAGCCTGTCCAGACTCTTTACGGGCGCTGCTTTAAAAAGAAGGTCATAGTGAAGGTCTGCCATGTTTTGTTTTGTCTCATCTTAACGGACTACTTTAAAAAAAGAGATGCGTTAACATGCGTTGTGGAATAAGGAAAGCAGAGTGTTTAGAGACTGAAAACACAGGACGAGATAAAAGAGCAGGGGAAGATAAGGAGGAGACATGATGATGTCATGCTCTGCGTTTGTAGAAGTGAAGACTAACTAAACCCAGACGACATCAACATGGCGTCTTTCTTTTAAGCCTTCAGGAGTTCTGGAAAGAGTTTATAATGTTGGGAGGACAGAAACGATGGCAAGCAGGACAGTGAATATTTGTGTATACTATACATGTTGATATGGAGCAGCATCGAAACACACACACACACACACACACACACACACACACACACACACACACGTGTATTGTGGCATCGAAACACATGTGTATTGTGGAATTTTCCAATCCCCATACCAGGGACCGTGTTGATACAGCAAATACCAGCCCAGTGGGACACGGACACGGACACACACACACAGTGTTGAGGCCATTATTCCATATAACCACAGTCTCTGCAGCGGCTGCAGAATACATTTACAGACTCCATTCACTGGTTTAGAGTTTCAGTCCGGCACTTTCTGCGAGACCGGCTCCATTCACCCCGAGCCGCGGTTTGTAAAGGGGCAGTCCTCGACGTTTCATATCAGAGATCGCGTGTGGCGTTACTTCATGTTACGGGTTCATGAAAGACATGCTCTGTCCTCAACACAAAGAGGTCTTCCGCCGCGGAAATGTAAAGAAAAAACATCTTATATGACTGTAGGGAACTTCTGGTAATGGACCGACCACTCAGAGCGCTTTAACACTACATGACATCATTCACCCATTCACACACACACTGATGGAAGGAGCTAGCAAGCATTTTTATTTTGGTGTATATTGAATAGCGAGGGATCGATGAAAGATGGTGTTAACACTCTGAACCCCAAAACCAGCAGGCGGGATTGAAAAGCAAGTCTTCTTTAAACAAATTGGCAAAACTACATCGCGTATCAGAGCCAGAAGCTGTAAAAAACTGCATTAGCGTCAGATTTCCATCTTTCCGATGGTAACTGAACACATCATGTGAGACGAACGCTTCAGTCAGATACTAAACCGTTAAGCAGATCCCTTTAAAAAAACATTACATTCCACACCAATAGCAGTGGGCTTTCGTTGCTGCAGTCTTTTATTGTCTGTAAATATATTTTACGGTCTCTTCTTATATTTCTCTTCTCATATCCTGATTGGCTAACAGACAGTTGGGTTATATCTGTGGTCAGCTGCCACTCCTGTGCTAATGAAGCTCAAAATCACACGTGTCAGTCTCTGCATAGTTCATTTTTTTAAAGAATAGAATTATAAAAGGAACACAGGAAGTTGCACATCATAGCTAATGTGGTGAGAGAAAAAGGGAGTGAGGAAGCCGTGTGAGGAACTGAAACTTTTAACATCCCAACCCCTCTCGTCTCTGCAGCCTTTGAGGTTCTCGGTCCTCCGTCTCTCTCCCGTGTTCACTCAGTTCCTCGTTCGCCTCCGGGAGGAAAACAGGGGAGGAAAGGTCAACAAGGACGAGATGTCGAAGGAAAGAGCCGAATGTGAGACCGTGAGAGGAGAGTCTCTGAGTCACTGTGGGAGACGACCTGGATGTTTCTAAACTGTACATTATTTTACCTAAAGGCAAGTTCAATTCATTTTGGGAGATATCCCCTTCGATGAGAAGACTGCGCAGTAAATGTGAAGCTACAGCCGGCAGCTGGTTAGCTTAGCTTAATCTAGTTAAACCCAGATTCAAATTTCATTAATTTTATATAGTACAAAATCACAAATTTGCCTCAGAGGGTTTAATCTGTCCACTCTGTCCCAGGACCCTCGCATCGGCATGGGGGAAAATACCCCCCAAAAAGGAAGAGCCTTTAGGGAGAGCAACAGAGGAGGATCCCAGAACAGCAGATGTCATGTGTACAGAGTTACAACACACTCAATGCAAATGACATAAAACATCCAAAACATAAACAAAACCCGGCGTGGTTCTTCTCCAGCACATTAAGCTCACACCCAAGTGGAGCAGCGCTCCTAATTTCTATTCTCATTATCGATTTCTAGAATCAAAATAACTGTTCGACCCATAAAATGTCAGCAAAGTCGTGAGCCCGTCTTATTCTCACCAGGAAAGAGGACTGTGAGCCTCTGATGGATCCCCCACCGCGGCGCCTCTTTTGTGAAGCAGCTAGTTAACGGGGGTCGTTGACGGCTCCGGGCCGGTTACTGAGGAGAGCGGCTTTAAACACATTATGCAGCCGGGGTCGAGCGCCGGCGGCAGAGCGCATTAACCTTAAACACAAACAGCCCATTACATCGAGCCTCTGTGTGCCTGGTAAGTCAGTGCGGGGGCGCGTATGTATGTGTGTGTGTGTGTGTGTGTGTGTGTGTGTGTGTGTGTGGGTTGCAAGGCTAAAAGGTGTCATGCATTGGTGACAGACAAGAGATGGCCCTTATCCTACAATTTGATGACTCGTCCTCCGAAGTGCGTCAATGCAGAACCACGCACAGGTTGGTGAGGTCTGAACAACGCACAGCCTTTTGGGTCGTGTCCTTTTGCATTCACCGCTCCAGATAACTGGGATGCAGCTCGCTCCAAATGTAAAATCTGATGGGGAGTTTACCGCACGTCTTAGCTACTGTGTGATTGTGACTCTTTTCCGGAAGAAGACCAACAGCCAGGTTTACCAGCAACAGTTGGACATTTCCTGCAACTAAACCAACTGCAGTGTGTAGAAAATCTACTTCCTGTTTACACCGTCACGCCCCGTGTACGTGAATGGTCATGCGATACGCGTTTTCAAAAGGTTACCGTGTGGACGGAGATCGTTTTTGTTTTAAAACGTATTAGTGTGGATGGGCATGAGAGAAACTACCCGCTCTTGGAGTCACGTGAGAAGAAGAATTCTCCCATTAGCCAACGCTGGCTGGCAAGTTTTGTTAGCTTCTTTTTTCTATGAACAATGGCTAAAGAAAACCGATTGTCCAGTCACTCACTGTCCGGGACCACAAGTGTTACTTAAGGAACTTAAGACATTAAACGGGACCGGATCGGCCGCCCCTACACGTCGGCTCAATGGCCAGAAGCATAGAGACGGTTCTGTAGTTTAGACTTAGCAGAAGGCTAAGCTACATTATTAGCGACATTTTCTCTCCATCTCTGAAATGCATCATCAATGTTGTAGCTCTCAAGAGCCGACAACCGGGCTGTCGTCTCAAAAGGTGTGCGATACGACAACAAGACGGCGAGGTGACATTTCCGGTGTGTACCTTTAGCCCACTACTCAAAAAGAAACCGCAAGGTACCCGGTTTGATCCCCAGTCCCCCCATAGCTCACATGTCCAAGTGTCCCTGAGCAAGACACCGAACCCCCAGCTGCTCCCCGGGCGCCTCAAAGGGCCGCCCACTGCCCCCCAACCAGGGATGGGTCAAATGCAGAGAATAATTTCCCCAAGGGGACTAATAAAGTGCACGTTTCTTCTTCTTCGCTTTGCCTCCTGACAATGTGACGTCATCATGAGGTCGGTCAGGATCTTTGAGGCTGATCAAGTCCCTGATTCTGCTGATTTTAAGATTACCGTTGTCTTAAAATTCTTTTTTGCAGAAGATTCAGAATCTGAAGGTGTAGTTGTGGAACGGTTCGTTGTGGGGTGCTTTTCTTAGCGCCCTGCTACTCGTGCCTGGGGACGGGTCTACTTCCTGGTGAACGTGCAAGAGCACTATGCCTCAGGCTTATTAATGGTGTTTGCGTTCATTGTCGTCACCCGTTTGTTTCGTGTCGGACTTATTTTGATCTTTTAGCCCGTTTGGAACCGTCTCATCTACTGCGTGGCCAAATGTGGACCAAACCAAAAGCAGTTTAGAAGCTCAAAACTAGAAGGGCACTCCGACCGAAGACTTTTGAGAAAGCGGTTTCCATGACTGAAGAATAATAATGCGTGAAACCGCCCTGTGATTCTGAGCCGCTCCAAACTGGTTCTTACTTTAACCTCAAATGTTGCTTCTTTTGTCATCAATATTTATGATTGAGAAGAAAATATTCAGGGACTTTGAATGGCCGATCTACGTGATCCAAGTCTACAGATGAGGAAGATTCATGTCAAACATTAACAAAAAAAATCTAAAGTGGTGGTTCATTTGAGCAGGTGATTTATTCATACCTTGTGCTCAGTTAAGAAGAGGCGTGGAGTCAAAGCACGGCCTTTGATCAAACTATTTTTTTTATTGCCTCATCTTTTGTTATTAACCTTTGAGTTCATGGAAATTAAACTCCTTTGTGCCGACTCGAAACAAAGCAAAAGGAGTCCGGTTACACGGAGAGACACGCTCTTCACCGCCCTTATGAATCCCTTTGGCTTTCAAAACCAGCTTTTGGTTTCACAATAGCAGAGTGTAGAGAGCGTGCGTCTACTTTTCTCCACCATTCAAGCTGGACAACAGAAGGACGTGCTTAGTCGCAGCTAGGCTTGCCAGCTGTTGGTCATTCTGTTGTCCCGTGATGTTTTTGTAATTCAAGTTACCTCAATGACAGTCCAACAACGTGGGAGGACACGAGCGCGCCGCTCTGCTATGCTTGCTGCAGTTCGAGGAAGACAATGTACGTTACACCGAGCTTCCTTCTCCTACGCTCTCCCCGTTTGTCAGCCATGTCAGTCCCACTTCCTGGGTACAGCAGGAAAAAGGAAGCAGCCGCATCTCATCCTGTACCAGAGAGGGGAAGCGATTCAGTAGCTGAAAGGGTGTGGTTTGCTTGTTTTGGGGGTTCTCTTTCAGCCCCTATGCGGAGACTTCTCTTATCATTGTCCAACGGTATTGTCAAAAAAGAAAGAAATATGGAAGATCTTTTCAACATGTCTCACACACACATTTGCAAATGCTGCCTTGATGATGCTTCGGACAGACAAAATGTTCATGACAAAAACAACCGTGACGTACGTGGTAGTGACTAAGCACCGGGGATCACTGGGTCCGTCTGAATCAGATGTGGAGAGGCGATACCGGTGCATGGGCAGAGCGGCCACACTGAGGAGAGAGTGATGAATCAGAGTGAAAAACACGGCATTGAGAACAAGACACGGAGGGAAGAGATGAGAGAAAAGAGAGCGCCGCGGTCCCTTCATGTGTTACTCAATAGTGCGCTTGTTAAGCAGCATCACCAGAGCCTCCCATCAGGCACTGCAGCTGACTGAGTGTAAGATGACAATGGCTGCTCTCTTCTCCTCAGCGTTGCGTCGGCCGAGAACGAGACGAGATACTAATGATCATCACCGAACAATGAAGGAGCAGGAGTTAAAAGAGCGGTGGCGCTTTTAAACTGCAGCAGATAAACCTCAAGGTTTCCTCGTTTCGCTTTCGAAAGCTCTACTCAACGTCAACACGTCCAAACAGCGTTGTGGAATCATTGACTTTTCTTCTACATGGACTCAAGTCAAGTCAGGGTGACCTCTGACACGGTGCCTA
This sequence comes from Taurulus bubalis, assembly GCF_910589615.1. Lineage (NCBI taxonomy): Eukaryota > Metazoa > Chordata > Actinopteri > Perciformes > Cottidae > Taurulus > Taurulus bubalis. The sequence goes on from NC_136605.1 coordinate 4,821,157, forward strand.
CGGGAGCGATGGAGCGAGACACAAGCAGCGGCAGTTCAACCCCCAACTGCTCCTAAAAACTAAATAAAACACGCCGAACTACAATAAACGTTCTTATTCCCACCGTATGGCAGTAGAGCGGCTTGAGCATGTCAGCACTTTGACCCTGTTGGTCAACCGGCCAGCGTTGCACAAACCCTTTGCACACTGAAAAACACATTCCACCAAGTGTGAGCCACAGTTCAACGCACCGATAAAAGTGACATTTTGGACAAATACAAAAATGTTAAAACACTTGCTGGAACTCGGAAAGCTGAAAGCGAGACTATGGAACTTTTAGACTCGGCCACTGAGGACGCATGTGAGAGTCATGGGATGAAGCTGAGTGTTTAAAAATGTATCGAACAGTTGCATTTTTTTTAAAAGCCAACATTAACTACTATGAGCAACGGGTCACACCAGACCAACAACGGCTGTCGCAGAAAAACCTCAGAGTGTTGCATTGATGCGTTTCTACGTCTACAAACTGCAACTAATTTCTTCAACAGCACATTGTCTCGCTGGAAGAATTAAAAGTTGTTTATTCAATTTCTTAGGACTTAAAAAACTCTAGAGAGTACATCCTGGAGGACTACACAGTGTCCACTTCAGCTCAGCCTTCGGTCACACTGTTAGCACCGTTAGCTTCTAGCCGCCGGCTTAGCCATCACCAAAGTTGAGCAGCTGCATTATCACAAACTGCTGACATTCAAATGGAGCATCTGTCAAGTGCAACTTTGATGACGCCGCCTTTATAAAGAAGGATTACTGCACTCCAGACAGTGTGCAACTCCTTTTAGGTATTCTCGTATGCAGGTCGCGTGTTCTGTGTTGTTCCTGCTGACAGAAAACACACACACTCCCTATCACAATGAAACCTGATCTGTGCTTGTGTCCGGCCCCCAGTCTTGTGCCGTACCATCATACGCTCACTTCTACTTTACTACATGTGGATGTGTTTACGGTGCAGAGAAACACCTCCCCCCTCTCTCTCTCTCTCTCTCTAACAGAGTAATACGACACCTCTGGTGGTAAAAACCCTCAGGAGCTAAAGGAGTTCTGCACCAAAGAGAAATTCAGGTGGATAACCGTGGCGTCGAAACTCAAAGGCTCAGCTGATGACTTTAATTATTATTCTGTTACGTATACAAAAATTCAATTCTATTGTGAAACCAATTCTTGAATATATACATTAAAAAAAAGGCGAGCATTATTAGGCAAGGGTCAATAGACAAGCATTACATGTGGTGTACGTTGCACCTGTATGCTCGGCGTTGATTGTGTAAATAACTTTGAAAGGGCCGGTTAGACCGATTCAAAAAGACTTTTGCGAGCTCCACCTTCCACACGACTGAGAACTGGTTTGACACTGAAACTGGAAAGCTGCTCTCCCTTCTTGCAGGAGAAAATATATGCAGCTATGCAAGCTCCCTGCATAACTTTAGGGATGAGGCCAAAGCTTCTAGTAAGAATTAAATTGCAGCCGCATCGTTTAGGAAATGAAAACCCAATGTTTGCTCACTGACTTCCAAACACATGCTGCTGGCCACCATTTTTGTCTTTATTTGTTGTTTGTTTCGTGTTCGTCATTAATAGAAATGACAGGACACATTAATCAACATCTAGAAAGGACAGAATTAAGTGCAGCGGACTTTGGGACGATCACTGATGAACCTGCCGGACCAAACGGCTCCAAACTGCCCCAGGGAGCAGAGGGAGATGGAAGCTAAGCTAACCCAGCTAGCACCTGAGGCTGCTCCACTACCCAGCATGCTGCTGGCTGTCTGATGCCCGGTCGCAGAAAAGCAAGATGGCAGAAAGTGGTGACTGTTGAGCCCACATCGTCACAGAGAGCTGGGTCATGGTGCTCAAACCGTCAGAGTTGATGGACTGTGTTTTTCCTCATGTAGAGTTATGAATGTGACGATGTCGACAATATTATCTGCCCAGAGAAATGTTGTTGATGCGGTTTACATTCCTCATGATGCCAATTCAAAAGAATCGCACGACAGGAATGTAGCACTATTTTTGTTTTGTCTGTCATGTGTTGTTGTGTCACACACAGACTGCTAATGACAATAAATGATGCTTGAACATTTCAGTCTACGATCCACAATTGCTGTTTTAAAATGGCCCCTGGCCGACTTTTAATTTTTGTTTTGTAAACACCCTGAGGGCAGGATGAGTCATCAAATATTTAAAGACATTTTACAGAAGAAAAAAAGACAAGGATCTGATGGGGATGTACACGTTTTTTTTGGACAAATCTTTGGCATAACAAGAGACACGTGGATAACAAACCCAGGGTCGAAACTGGGAAAATGTGTTTCTCAGTTCACTGGGACTCTAAATCCATCACAAGTTCACTGTGATGAGGGAGCAAGCAGAACAGACTGTTCTCTCGCTGCATAGTCAACCAGCTAACCAGTTGCACACAGCCTCTGAGTTCCTGTTGGTTCTTCTCTCCTCTGGTCTCTTGTGTGCATGCAAACTAAAGGCAGGTGAAAGACGTTGCACAGTGTTGCTGCTGAAGCTCGTTTCCATAGCGGCTATTTCTCGACATGCAAAGTTGGAGGGTCATCGCCGCTTCATCGGCATATTCACATTTAGTCTCTTTTACCGGGAAGCCGGCTTCACCTTCTGAACGAACCAGCAAGCGTTGCCATCAAACTGTAACGCGCTTCCATCAGCCGACGCATTGTGTGCTCTGGTTGTGCGTCAGTTCTTGTGAAAGCAATGTCTCAGGAGGAGGGAATTTCCAAATTGACTTCACTTTACTGTAATGCAGCCTTTAAAAAAAGAACACGCACGCCATAATACGATATGCAAAACCAAAGAGGATATCTAGTCTCATATCATATTGATATAATGTCGTTGATGTTATATAGATATAGGCCTGTTGACCAGCCAAGTATTAAGTTACTTTTTCCTCAAACTTGACACTGTTTGAAATGTTAAGAATGTGGTGGTCAAAAGGTCACAACACTAATTATGGCAATTTCCACCAAACGATGAAGGGGTGACATTTTGAGAGACATGGATGTAAACCGCAACATGACTGGTTGGTGGAGGTATACACTGAGAGGCAGTAATTATAGTTTATTATAATTTAGATAAGAACAATGTTTGACATTACATGAATATTTAGGGATTTTTAGATGTTTGCTTGGAACAAAATAACTAATTCTGATCACCAAGATCAGAATTGAAGCTAAAGCCTAGCCGTAGCTTAGCATAAAGACTGGAAACCGCTAACCTTGCATTATCCAAAGCGACTTGCATGTTTGCTCTATACAGCGTAGACACAGCAATGGGGAGCAGGTGTCTTGCTCAAGGGCACATTGACGTGGGCCAGCGGAGCCGGGGCTCCAACCACCGATCCTCTGATTGAAGGGCGGGCATGCTAACCACTGAGCCACAGTCACCCCCCATTGCACTGTTATCAACACAAGATCATTAAGTGTAAAAATAATATCACTACAGCGTAGAAACCTATTTCAGACAATGTGTGATTCCAACTTTTTCCAGCAGTTTGAGGCCCTGAATCTCCCATTCAGCCCCTCCCCCTCCCTCCCTCCACCCCTCCCTCCCCCCCCCCTCATGGCTCTGTTGCCCACGGGGGACAATCACAGCAGATCTTATTACAACAACATGTCGGGCCTCCACAACAAGCTCCAACAAGCTCCAAAAGAGTTTGCAGTGTTTTCACACACCAAGTGACCACACTCACGATGTACATTCTTCTCCCACAATGCAACGCTCAAAAGGTAATGGGGGCGCTGCTCACAGCTCGGGAAAAATAAACAACAATGCGGTGGGGTTGTGAAACAGCTCCCAGAACACTGCAGAAAACGAAAGCATTGTGCCGTCTGCCCGAGGAGTTTGATTGGCAGTTTGATTAATTACGCTTCGAATAAAACTCTTACGCATGTCAATGTTTACCTTTTCAAACCAACACGATAAAGATTAGTGTGTCGCACACACACGGCATACAGCTAGTATGCCGTATCGGAGCAAAGCATCGAACTGATTCTGTCCACAATAATGCCCGTTATTCCTAGCGTGGGACGCCTTCAGGCCGCAATGCATTCTGGTCAATGCAGACTATTTGCTTTTCACATCAAAGAGGGACGGCCCCGAATGTTATTTTAAATGGTTAAATATATCTTCTGTTCAACTTTTTCTTTTTTAAAGGTCATTCCGGCTCATTCGTGTACACGCTCAGGTCTGCTGGAATTACAAATATGCGCTGGCAACATTTAACTTTAGCCTCGAAGTCGGCCTGAACAAAGCTACGTAAAGTACGCATGTAGGCTTTCGACAACAACCCAGTTCAGCTGAGGGGAATCGGTCACAAGCAGCCGGACGGTGTTCAGACCTGGGGAGGAGGGAGGAGGAGCCTTCAAACCTTTAGAGCAGCCACATCCTGACTGAATCTGTGTCATGACCCCCATCCCCCAACCCAACCCTCTGGACCCACACACACACACACACACACAATTTGAACAAACAGGCCTGTACCAGAACTAAAAAACATGGGCTTTCCCTTCAACGTCTGCTCTCCGGTGTGTCTCTCTCACACACACACACACACAGTTTGTGTGAGAGAAAACCTTTTGAACACGTCAACACAACAACTATCTGTCTGTCTGTCGTTGGCTCGTACTGTCTGTCTGTTGCTGCTCGTGTGTGGCCCCCCGGTCCCCCAACCTCCAAAAGAAGTGCGAGAGGCCAGTCATGGAAAAAGAAGAGCGTGGAAATCAGTGGACTTGAACGGCAATAAAAAGTTGCAAAGAGAAAGAGAGTTGAACCTCGACAGTAACCCTGTTGTCCACTTTTACTACAAATAATAATTGATGACGTTTTGTAAACAGGGTTCATACACATTTCCATGACTTTAAACCACATTTCCATGACCAAACATTTTGTGAAATCTGGGTGTAAACATGAAAAAATGAGTAAATGTAGTATTTAAACTAATGAGAATACAAAGCATACAGTAAACCTTAAATGACACAAATGAATGAGACAATAGTTTGATTAAAAGAATAAACATTTATATAGATGCCTGTATGTATGCCTGCTTATATTTTGAGCGTCTTTCTTTTAAAAGCGTATTAATTATTTCAAACTCAGCGTAAATTAACGCCATGAACACATGAATATAAACACTTTTACATGACTTTTCCTCAACTTTGGGGATTTTATTTGTATTAAATAACTTTTCCAGATCTGGAAATAACCATTTTTAAAATTCCATGACTCTTCCAGGTTTTCCATGACCGTAAGAATCCTGAATAAACCAAAATATTCACTTCAAGAAACCGCATCCTAAAACCGTGCGATAACAAACATAAGAAGTTATCTCACGAGGGAGTGAGGCGTTCACGCGGTGTCGTTATTTTGTGTTGTCCGAGAGCATCGCTCACCTCGTTTACCTCGTTTACTCCAACAGTTTCCCGGCTGAAGGACGTCCTCGACCCGGGAGAAACGCGTCCGACCAGACGGAAAAGGAAACTTCTGTGTGGAGTTCAGCGTCGGTTGTTGTGTCAGTTTGTTCCGCCGCCGGTGGAGGACTCGTCGTGTGTGAGACAGACTCAAGATAGCGCGCGCGCTCTCGCTCTCGCTCTCTCTTTCTCTCTCTCTCTGAATGGGCGTGACTGTTTTTGAGGTCGCACTGTGACGTCAGTTACGGTAAAGAACTCACAGGTGACGCTGCGGTGACGCGGTGCACCGTGAATAATAATAACGCTTCCAATATTGACTTATGGGCCTAATGGCGATTTTTATGGAAGCCCAGTCGACCAGGAAAATAATAATAATGAAAAAAAAAATCTGTATTGTGCAGTGGGTAGAATATTTTTTATGGAATACATTTAAAACAGCGTTACTTGTTGTTCCTTCTGAAATATGAATGTAAATACATAGATAGATAGATAGATGGGTGAATAAGAGTAATACATATTAAAACATCACTATATTTCTCTGATATGATGTTTAGATTGCATTGGATGGATGTCATGTGGGTCAGCCAGTTGATCATTGTTGAAGGTGATCTTGTTATATCTTGAAATAATTCATAGGCAAAGTTGAGGTGGCCTGGGAAGGAAAGAAGTAGAAGGAGGTAGACGACTCCCAGCAGCCTCAGCTGAGCGAGCTGAGGCTGCTGATGTGATGGCTGGAAGTAGACAGCTGGGGGACCTGGCATGCAGGTTCCAACTGCTGCTCCGGGCCGGAGCTTTAATCAAAACATATCAGCAGGACAACCAGTGGAAGGGCAGGAACCGTCTTGAACGAGTTACTTTAAGATGTCTTTATTTCCTTATAACTTATAGAGGGTTTGTGGTGGTGCATCTGGTATACCTGTAGCTACACAGGAGCACATGAATAGACCATAATGCAACTTTACTGTTGCATGTTCTAATAGAATGTTCTAAGAGAAATAACCCGGTACTTAAACTGGTTGAACTGGAAAAGTGACACGGTTCATGGGAAGCACCTCATTCAGCAGAGGGAGACATTCCTGCATTTAAGATGAAAGAAATGGGACCTGGATTTTCTGTTTAATGATTTCTGTAAATCTGTTTCTACATAGACGTTTACAATTTACTTTGTGTAATGGGACGCTGATAAAAACACAACGCCCAGCTCCAAAAATTGCAGAAATAATGCAGCTGTGCAATGGAATTCCTTTTTTAATTGGTCCCTTTTATCACCAGCAGAGACTGCTGATCCCTTTTGTGCAACTCATGAGGAAAAAAAACAAAGCGAGCAGAGCAGAGGCGTTAGCAGGAACAAAGGGTGATGAAACATATATATAGCCACAGATATAACCGCCTCCCGTGCGCCCTTCACCTGGACAGAGGTTAGCCGACAAAGAGAAAACACATGACCTCGTGAAAAAGACTATGGTTGACTTGCAAAATGCAGCAAAAAAACCCATCTGACTGACAATTTTTTTTATTTTTAAAGCAAGATGAGAACTAAGAGAACTCTAAAGAGACAACACTGTTCAAACTGTGAGAAGAAAAGCGAAATATGAAAGCTCAGACTGAAATATCCCTAAAATTGGGTGGAAAGAGTACTTCAAGGATTCTTGAGTGTTAAACAGGGAACACCCACAACCCCCCAAACACAAGCTTGTGAACCTTTGATGGTTGTTGGGTGCACCAACAACTGCACCAGTTTAGGTCCGGCCCTTTTTCTAGATAACACCCTTTGCATATAAAGGGATCTTGGTAAGTCTGCCCTGGGAGGGTTCTAGAAAAAAACATGGAATGTAAAAGGTTCTTGAAACACTGGGTGGGTTCTGGATGAAACCTTTGGAATACAACGACTCAGAAAGTCTTTTGTTCCAGCAGCAGTTAGATTTTTTTTATGACCTTTAGTTGTGTTTTTTTTTTATTTAGCATCTTTCTGATGTCGGTCATGTGTAATGTTTTTATTCATTATT
>NC_136605.1:4831127-5056127 GCF_910589615.1 Taurulus bubalis
GGCTGGCCAGGGCGGAGCCGATGTGCTGGATATAGTCAGTGGGACAGGAAGTCAAAGAAAATGGGAGCATTTATATTTAGAGATGAAGTCATCGTCAGTTCCTTGGCTGAATCCGTTTTTTCCCGATTTCTTTAAAAGTTGGACAATTACAATTGTCTGTTTTTCGCCACCATCCCGGAATATAATTTAAATTCTTCTGAAGTCGGTGAAAACCATATATTTTGTTAAATGATATTGTTTTACTTTGTTATTTGCACAAAACACACCAATTAAAATGATTAGGAAGTAAATTAATGTATTTGCTTTGATAAAAAAACAAATCCTGTCATCGGTAGTTTTAATTATATCTAAAATAAATTAAATTAAAAATGATTAAATGAATTAATCAAATAAAAAGATAAAAACAGCTTAGACCTGCTGCTCTGCAGTTGAATTCCCTCTCTAATATATATTTTTAGTGCTGTGAAAGCATCTCCTTGAAACAACTGGATTTATCCAAGTTTCTCGTCAAAAGCTACACTTTACATGATTACATTTGAACACATCACGATGGCTTATCATTTTACTGAGTAGAGCTTGAACGCATCAAAATACAAAGTCAATGCAACTTCCGTTAACGTTAGCCGTTTAGCTCTGGGATGAATTAATAACAATATAATCAATGTCTGACTAAGTTTGTTGTTCCACATGTTTTGTAGGTTTTTCCTCTACGGCTTAATTTCGGACTTGCAGTCGTGACAAATTGCCAGCTTTGTGTCTTCTTCGCTCGCGCCGAAGAACGTCCACAGATGACATGACGCGTGTGTGTGGAAACATGAGTGTGTGTATATTATCTCCTCATTGCTGCGTCCACAAAAAGGATATAATATCGTCCAGGGCGGATGACCCCCGTTGATGTAGAGCACGTATGTGAACCCGTCTTTGAGGACGCCTCGTATGGAGTAGTAGTAGGGAAGGTAGTGGTGCTGCCGGAAGTCCCTGTTCTCGTAGAAGTGGATGGCAGTGTTGTTGGTGGTGAGCACGTGCAGGTAGATGGCCTTGCAGTGGTCCTGGGCCGTGGTCGAGATGTGCTCCTTCAGACTGTCCAGCAGTAGGGAGCCTGGATGGGTAGAAAGGAGACGCACAATTAACTCAATTTCTGTTGGCCACTGGACTCTGAAACTTTCCTTTTTATTTAACCTTTACAGTAACAGATAAAAACTAGTTGAGATAAAAACACAAAACAGAAGAGATTACATTTTAAAAAACGGACGATTTATGGTAAAAGCTTTGGTCAACTTTTGTTTAAACCTGGTTGGAGAGATGAGGGAGTCTAGATTTTGTCTAGTTTGGGTGTCATTCCAAGAGCCAAAATAAAAACAGTCGGTCCACAAAGGTGGCACTGTCGATTATTAGCTCTGAGCCCGGAGGCATTCTGAACAAATACAAACAGAACGTTCTTGTAATTCAAAATATAGCGACGCTGCATCCTGTGCACAGCAAGTGAAGGCCGACCGATGTGCTGGAGCCAGAGTTTCAAACACACCTCAAAGCGGCACGATGAAGTGGGTCCAGTAAGGCAAAACGTGGGACATGCAAATGACTTAATGGTATCACTGTAGTCCGGCTGTGACAACCAGACGTTTGCGATGCTGTCGGCTCCGTATCATCTGATGTGTGCTTTCACATTTTAATTTACAGTCTGTCCTCGGTGGCGTATTTATTTAATATATAATATAAAGGTCTGATAACATTGGCTGGACCAGTATTTCAATACATTTAAATCCGCTCAACCGTCATCATTTTGACATCCGTCTATGACTGGGGGCCTGTTTGTTTGTTTTGTACCGAAAACGTAAAACGTTGATGATTCTCAGACAAGTTGTGAAGTCGAGTGGAGTGTCTGTTACTGAACGCATTTACGGGCGAGGATGAAGTCATCGTCGGAGTCACGTCGTCGATAAGCGGCAGAAACGACAACGACCAACTTCCAGTGGGATTCAGCGGTTTGTGCAGGCTGTAGGATGCTCGTTTGAGCAGAAGTGCCAAAAGCGATGCATATCCAATGCACAAAGTGTGTGTGAGAGCCGGTGGGGGAAAGGTACCTATGCCATGTTTCCTGAAATCTTTGACCACTCCCAAGCTCAGGATGTAGGCTACCTGTGTGTCCACAGGGAAACTTGAGGCCAGGATGTCTCCATCCTAACACACACACACACACACACACACACACACACACACACACACACACACACACACAGAGTGAGAGAAAATCACAGATCAAGATGCACATTACAGTTTTCTTCTCCCATCCAGACTTTTCAATTAAAAACTACATTCAATTCAGTACTAATCCTCTCAAAAGGATCTTTCAATTGGCTCAGTCGCTGTCCGCCTTAATGAGCTTCTGTGAGCTCCCTCATCAGCACACCATCTTTATCCGGTTCATCTAACTACAGTCTTAAAACAGATTCTACGATGTGCACGTGTCTCAATTCAGACATTTCCAAACGGTGCAGACTGAGAGCGGATAAACTGAACTAACGACACACTCAATGAGGCCACTTCTACAGAGCACATCCTGTGTGTGTGTGTGTGTGTGTGTGTGTGTGTGTGTGTGTGTGTGTGTGTGTGTGTATCGTACCTCTTTGTGTACTTTGGTCCGGCCTTTGATTTCGGCCACAATCATTCCCACGATGCCCCCTCTGAAGGTGGCCGCGAGGGAGAAGAACTTCTTGTTGGAGGTGATGTCCTGATACCATGAGTCTGGGTACCTGCGGGCGAAGGTCAGAAGGGTAAGTGTTCACGCACGAATGAATCCCATAATGCAGAACCATAGTTCATAAGCACAAATTCTGGCAGGAAACTATGACATTGGTTGTTTAATTTAGTTGTTTCTGAGCTTCTAACTTTGTCTCAAAAGTCTGGATATACATATATTATATAGTAAGTAAAGTTAGTTATGTGAATTTGTGGTGTCTTGTAAGCACATGCAGGTTTAATGCTTAACACAATAATAAAAACTTTTTTAATTCCTTCCTCTAGTCCAGGGGTGTGCAAACCTTTTGTGATGAAGGGCCATTATTAAATGTTCACGTTAATCTTGTTTATTTAACATTAGGTTTAATTATGACACCACATCGAAGATGTTTTCTGGTAATTCAACAAATAAATAGTCTATTTGAAATTGTTTTGTATACCTTTGTGTGAAATAAGTACTTGACAAGTAAAAAGTACAGAGTATTTTCTCATTTTAATTAAGAACTAGAGTACAAATTAATCACAGTCTGATAAATCAGAGTTAGTATTTGTCCATTATTATCAATAAAGAGGACACAATTGTGTATGATTCCATTAAAAGACGATAAACTGTCATATTGAATTATTGCCCCAACTACAGCGTGCCGGGGGTGGCACACCAGATGTTTTCCAGTTTTCCAGTGGCCAGCATTGTGAACGCCCCAAAATACAATCAATATTCGTGCCATCGTCAACTAATGTGGGACACGAGTGCAGTGAATAAGCGCATATTAATTTTGTTGTGTGCCTACGACGTATGTACAAATGTTCAATGACAATTAGCACTTTCGGACCTCGATGCAAATCTGACAAATTATTTTAAACGCTGACAACTCCCAACCGGGGCGGTGACCTGTGACTCTTACTCGATTGGGAACCAATCCCCACAGAGCAGCTTGACATTCTCTATGTCATCCTGGCAGAGGAAGCGGAGCTGGACTTCACTGAGAGCTGTGGGAGACACAACGTCACTCATTCACACCTGCAGGGACCGACAGAGAGCGGGGAAAGGTTTGTTAATAGGTGTGTTTATGTAGTTTCACTTGTGATTAATTGAAATACAAAGTATCACTTTGGGGGTGAAGCATTCCTTTAAAAAATGTCAAGGATTTTCTAAATATTCATTAGTTGCAACCTCAATCTGTACTGATAACTCTTTTTTGTACTACTATAATAGTAAGGCTGCAATTAGATGAATGTATGTATTGTTTGGGGCCATAATGACATCAAAATGTGTCACTAGAAATCCACCACAATGCAAGGAAGCACAGCTAATTCTTACATGCTGCTCTATGTAGTGGTTGGAGTGCAGCATTTAGAGCATTTATTCTACATCTACTGACATGTTGTTTATGGTGTCGAACAGATTCACAGACTAGAAAAAAGTGAAGAGACACCAAATCAGGAGTGAATGGTTATTGACAGCACGCACAAACAATCAATCCTATTAATCCTACTGAAAGCATATTGAAAAATAAACGTCACCAGAGCATGCATTGTGTGCATCTCGAAAAGAAAACAGAAATGATTTCATACAAAACCAGTCCGACTTAAATGAGTCACAATATCACGAGCCGACAATCCAAATAAACGAGCATATTATTTCTGACTACATTACCCATGTACCCCAAACTATCATTATAACGCTTCATGTCATCAACCCATGTCCTATTGTGTTGGTCTGCTTGTGTTACTAGCAACTAGTAATCCTATGTTTGACCTCCACGTCCATGCGTACAACTAAAACGACACACTAAAGCTCTGACAGCAACCAGGCTAACCCTAGTTATAGCTAGCGAAGCTAACATACCTCGTTTCAACACTCGCACCGGAGGAAAGTCGAGGAGGAAGATGCTCCCGGGGTGTCTGGCGGGAATGGCCGCTACTCCGGACACAGCATGACCAAACACCAGTTTGTTCGCGACTCTCAATGCCGTGTCATTTCTGTGGCGGTGCTACACGGGCTGCTAAGCTAGCCGAAAGCTATCCCCGCTTAGGTAACAGCTGGATGTTTTCTTCCTGTTTGTGACTGCTACACGACCGACGTCACGCGGGGTTCTTCTTCTACGCTTAAAATCGGTCGGTGTTAAAACACAGGAGCGCTCTATCGCCACCTACTGGCGCTGAACCCAAATAAATAGACTCGCTTGTCCTGTTTCCTTATTGCTGTGCTGCAACCGATGTTAGAATGAGTAATACTCAAATATTGTTTCTTGAGTACAAGTAGAAATACTGTTACAAGAAAAAAATCCTGCATTTAAATTAAAAGTAATGAAATTGCCAACAAAAAGCTCACTTTATAGTCCGATATAGAACTTTCTAGACCAGGGGTCGGCAACCTTTCCTATCCAAAGAGCCATTTTGGTCTATTTTTCACCAAATAAAATGTGTGTTATTTGCTATTATATCACACCTTATAAAGTTGTATCTATAGTCATATTATATATACAAAAACTATAGTTTGTTGTATTTATGAAATGATAGAACAAAGGTAAAGACAATTCTTGACATTATTGCCTCTTATAACAATATCAAACTCGTATGAAGAGGAGAAACATTGAGGTCAATTAAACACACAACTATGCAGGTCTCGACCCCTCCCCATATTTGTGGCTCATGGGGTAGAGTGGTCATCCTGTAACAACAAGGTAGCAGGTTGGATACCTGTCCCCACAGTTCGCATGTTGAAGTGTCCTTTAGCAAGACACTGAACCCCCAGTTGCTCAACATTAACTATTTTGTTGGTCGCTCATTTCTCACCACATATCAAGCATACAGGTCAGCCATTGTTGGCAGTAAAAGCAAATTAATACGTCCACGCAGAATGAAACTATTTTTCTCCGTGACTTTTCTTTTTTCATTTATTTATCCATTGACAGTTTACTGAGGGCAGGACTCTGCAAATCATGATTAGCAGTTGACGGCGACGTAATAGGATGTGATGTACATTTTAATAAAAAGAATATATGTACTGTGAAAAAATAAATTGCATGCAGAGCTATGGATTACTACCCCTGAACCACATTATTTGATTCAGATATTGTCATAGTACATGCTCTGCATTTGAGTCTGGCATTTTACCAAACTTGGAACATTAGACGATACAATACCAAACCTGGGAGGAAATACAGAAAACTGGACCACCAAAAGAGGACGTACCTATTGCCACAATAGGAGCACCCGCAGGACAACCAATGGGGAGAGGTCCCAACACTACTCGGCAGACACCCTTATCTAGATATGCCACAGTAGAAACCAGCTGTTTCCAACAGCGGCAGGAACGCAGTAAGCTGCAGCTTAAATGACCGATCCAACCCCCCCCCCTCTACAATTCCCTGTTTCCCTTCATTTCAATTACTTCAAATTATTTTCCTTTTATTCCCCAAGACACCAATGGTGATTAGCACTGATGCCCAGACCTGGCTGTTTGGGGTTCATGTTCTCACTATTCGGTTGATCCGGTTTCCTCCCGCTAAATTAATCTAGATTTAGATTAAAAAAATACTCTATTTGTGGGTTTACTCCAGGTGATCTGGAAATGAAAATGAAACAAAATGAATCTAGAATCTAAATCAAAAGATGAATCTAAAAATAAAAATGTTGTATGGACTTCCATTTAATTAAAGCTATTCTGATATCTGTGGCCACCCCGATGTTCAGGCAAAATAATTTAAAAAAGTAGATATCTACAAATCTGAAGAAGCATTTGTTTGTGTCCGGCAATGTGATATGTTGCAGCAAAGTGCTGTCCCATTAGTATTTACATCATTTCGAGCCCTACAGTTTCTCACACGTCAGTAAGTCCCTGAGGGTTCAGGCTTTTAGGCTTTAAGGGGAAACACACAGGCATCCTGGCAGTCTGGCAGTCTAGCATCCTATCAGTCTCTCTTATCACATATTTTCATATTTCAACAGTCTTACAAACAAAATGCAACTTTCTTGACTTACAAAATGGTCTTAAATTGACAAACGTCATATGTATAAATGGCACAATTGAAACAGGATTAAATAATAATTTGTCTCTCGCCATTGACTACCATACATATTTTTCTTAAGTAAGGTCTGTGATGGGCTGGACTTCACCCTCTACTCAACGTTGTGAAAAGGTGAAACACGTGGTTAACGTGTGCAGTTTTTGGATGTAAACCGAACCGTGGAGCTTCCTTTCCTATCCTCCCCCAAAAATATCCCACTAGATATTATTACATATATATATATATATATATATATATATATATATATATATATATATATATATATATATATATATACACGTATATATATATATATATATATATATATATATATATATATATATATATATATATATATATATATATATACGTATATATATATATAAATAAACATACATACATATCCATCTATATACAAATATACATACATACATACATTTCATTTTTAAAACGATTGCTTCTTTTGGAGTCCATCCACTACATGTGTTTTATGGACTCAGAAGCTCATTCAGTGAGAGACTCTGAGTTCTACTGAACCACTCAGAAGGTTTTTTCTTCCAGCAGCAGTTGGATTTTTGAATGAACCTGTAGATGTGGTTTTTAGATTTAGCATCTTTCTGATGTCAATCATGTTTCATATGGCATTTCTTTTGTTATTTATTCTTTGTAATGTGTTTTTTGTCTGTTGTGCACGGTGGACTGTGTCTGTTGTTGAACAACATTCACTAATTTTCACTATGTTTCAATGATGGCACACCTGCTGTTTACCTGCATGATAAAGTCCTTCCAAACTGTTGACACAAAAACAACAAAAGGATCTCCTCCATGTTGAAGAAATGACATTTACTACTCAAAACACGCATACATGTAAAAATACTTTTTTTTAAATTTTATTTCCATTTTTTTTAGACCAATCCATTAATATAATATTAAAACTGAAGGCCATTTCTCGACTCATCTCTGCCCAACTTTTGAAATATGAATGAATTGAACGTAAAATGAAATTATGAACGTAGCTTAATAAATAAAGTATAATATGTTTTACAATCAAATAATTATCTTTAATTACTTTTTGTGAGTTGTTGGTGAGTTGAATAATTCTAGAAACTAAATCGAATCAAAAGCAGAACTTCTTTGAACTTCTGCTAAGAACTTCTTTGAACTTCTGCTAAGACAATAATAATAATATAATAATGCCGAAGGGCCTCCTTGACCTGAAAACACTGCTGAGAATCATAATTCGTGCAGAGTATTCAACACTATGCACACTTTAATGCAGCTATGTTATGTTACAGTAACATATGTTGGACAGCCTGCTGTTTTGATGTGAATCTCTTATCAGGTGGAGCCCTGGCCTGTCACTGTCAGCTTTAACAATAACAAGCTGCAAGGCCTTGCAGTGAGCAGGCCTCAGCCTGACACAACAGCAAGGCAGAAGTCGAGTATTCAGGTTTGGGGTTCTGCGGGGTCACAGGGATGTTTGTTCAGGGGTGGTTCGATACTCTTTACAGTTTAAAGAATGATATGTGTGTGTGTGTGTGTGTTTTATTTCTTTAATATAATCTAGTGATGCTCAGGGTGGACGAGAACGTGTCTGCTTGAGACCGTGATCCACCTTGCATAAGAGTACAGTATATTGAGCAGATACTCTTGACATATAATCAATGCTTGGCAGGTGTTAATATATAACTTGAAAAGGGTTATAACTATGGTGTTTCTTCAAATAACTTTTTGTATTAAAGTGATGATAAAAAGTTGATTTATACCCTGTACATGTACGAGGACTGAGAGGATGAGCGGAAACGAGGCTGATAGGACTGCGGTGTAAAAAAGGAGAAGTAACACAGGAAAGTGCGGGTGTTCAAGAAAGCCCAGTGCTTCAGCCTCTCAGAAACGAGGGGGGTCCGAGTTGAAATTTGGAACAGAATAATGCGTTTTAGTGGAGTTGCGTTTGAGCGAGTTAGGTGAATAGACGTAGCAATACTTTGGTGTAGTGGAACCAATTAGTTTTGTTATTTGTTGAGGTTGCATTTGTAACTTGTAAATCCTTTTCTATCTTTGGTGAAATAAATATTGATTGATATTGAAGTTTAAATCAGGTCCGCGCGTCCGTAGCCCATTTCTTTGATCTCCTTCAATTCTTGGCATCGAGCCATCAAAAGAGCTCGAGGCAGAGATCCACGTCGACCCGCCCCGGCAGCCCCCGAGGTAAGTCTGAGGTTAATGCATCACGGCTACACACACTGATAAAGATACAGGACACACTTACATCACAGCCACATATTCTTTGTAATGAATTAGAGAGAGCGTTACGGTGACTGGTTGACCTCTGACTGTCCGCTGGACACCGCTGGGTGTCTACGGGTAGAAAGCGGGTTTAATACGTATTAAATCCTCTTGTAAGAGTTTGTCATACATGTATTAATTGTTGGTGGTTTGAGAACAGCCGAGCCGCGCACCTGTCCCCTGTCGAGCCTGGATTCGAGCTTCTCTCTCTATCCCTCTTGTGAAATTAAATCCTGAACGTATTTAATTTGTCTATTAAAATATATAAAATAAATAAAGGGTTAACTTGCACTTACACTGCAGTGATAAAGAGCCCACCAGCCTAGACTGTTTAATACAGAGAATACGTTTTTACTCTGGCTGACTAAATGTAACTTACAGACACATTTAATGTCAGATCACCAACACAAAAAGCCACCACACTGGAGTTGATGATGATATTTTACGACCTTTGCACTCGGAATCCCCGCCGGACCAGTGTAACCACAGCAAAAGGATAACCTATTCTCCTGCAATGCCGGAGCAATATTTACCCAGGAGGATCCCCTCATGAAAGGACTCGCAGCTCAATAAACCTGCAGGAACAGGGATCCTGCTGTTGTGTGTCCAGGGGCGTGCAGTGTTGCATGCGTCTCTGATTCCCACCGGGCAGAGAGTCGTTCAGGCTCCCCGGCATGCAGTATAGCTGTTACATGCTGACGGTCCATGTGTCATAAATCAAGATTTACAATGATGTATTTTAAATATCCACATTAATCTGACCTCTTTGGCCCAGGATGCGTTGGGTGTGTGCGTTGGGCGTCTTGCTGGCGCTGCTGCAGCTGTCTGCCTCCCTGACGCTGGGAGCCTTCAACATCCAGGCATTTGGGGACAAGAAAGCTTCCAACCCGACTCTCATGGGTCTCATCAGCAAGGTCTGAACTGTTTTTATCTTTTTCTTTTTCTCAGACTGTGCCTCATTACAAGTACTCACATTTGTAGTGTGAAGATGATACATTTTGAACGGTGTTGAGTAACTAAGCAGCTAGGGGTTAAGTGTCTTGCTAAGGGACATAAGACGTGAACAATGGAGGACTGGGGATAGAACCGGCTACCTTACGGTTACGGGACAACCACTGATCCCCCTGAGCTACAGCGCAGATATTTTGTGTAGATATCCTATTTTACAAATATTACTGGGTAAATTCCATAGCTCAAAAACACAAATACTGACAATTTGTATAATTTATTAATACTATTATAATGTTTTCTTTGGTGGCTCAAGGTGGGGCCAGGCCCCGTGGCCCTCTATTAGCCGCCACTGTACAGCTGTTGAGAGGTATCGAGAGTACTTCCCATGAAGGGCTAGAACAGGGGTCAGCAACCTTTTCTATCCAAAGAGCCACTTTGCCCTTTTTTCCACAAAAAAAAAGTGTCTGGAGCCGCAAAAGCTATTTGATATCAAAGCTTAAGAAGTTGTATATATAGTTATATTATATGTACAACAAACTATAGTGAAATTATAGTTTTAGGTGTTATGAAATTATAGAACAAGAATCAAGACAATTGTTGACATTGTATTGCTATTTGACCTGTTTATAACTATCAAACTCTTAGTCAAAAAAATAGTCATGTGTAGTTTGGCTACATTAAGGTCCATTAAATACACAACTAAGCAGACCTTGAGTCCTATCCATATGTGTGGCTCATGGGGTAGAGTGCTCATCCTGTAACCACAAGGTAGCAGGTTTGATACCTGTCATCCTCACGTGAGGCTTACATTTTAAACGCATATCTTTTGCTACGTTACACTGAGCCTCCTCACTACGGACTTTTAGAGCTCCGCAAACGGAGGAAGAGGATCCGTCTTCACTAGCGGACGCCTCAGTGTCTCATGAGCTGACGCAGAACCAGCAGCAGTAGTTTTGAGTTTGGACACTTGATCCACTTCCTGAAAGTATATCTACTTTGCTCAGTTTGCTGCAGCAGTTGATAAATCGCTCTTCTGCAGCTTGATACTGTTCATCAGATGCTGTGTGCTTGTTCTGGAAGAGTCTTTCAACATTAAATGTTTTGTTGATGCTAACTCCTCGCCACATATCAAGCATACAGGTCAGCAGCATCGTTGGCAGTGAAAGCTAATTAATACGTCCACGCAGAATTAAACTACCTTTCTCTGTTGATAGTTTAGCGAGGGCGGAGCTCTGTGAATCACGAGTAGCACCTGCAGGGGAAGCTGACGTGACAGGATGTGACGCACATTTTAGAATGTTCGCTCTATTCGAATTGTTGTTTTTCGATAACAAATATAAACCTGTGTATGTATACTTCTGTCTATCACGGTGGCCTAGTGGGGGCATAGCGGGTTGGCACGTGAGCGGCCTGGGCTCGATCCCGGGCCCGGACACACTTCAGCTCTCCAATAGACCCAATAAAGGTCAAATAATGAGAGGCAGTGAAGACCAACTCTGTGACCTGACACCTGTGTCTGAGCAATTGCCACCGTGATAGTACTTTTCTTCAGTTGATATATCATTTTTTTTTTTTTTTTTAAATGTACACTTTTTATTGTATATATCGACTGAATTCTCTCGTTCAAATTACACTTTAGTGTGCTCATGTCTCTAAACTAAAAAATGTCACATCAGGGTTGTCGTGCTTAATTAGGTAACAAAATATTTTCAGAAATTCTTAAAAAAAGAACAATTAAAAAAATCTGTATTATTTTTTTAATTGTTCTTTTTTTAAGAATTTCTGAAAATATTTTTTTAAAGAATATTTATGTTTTATTTACTTATTTATTTGACACAAATATAACAAGTAAATGCATAATGACATAACTGGGTTGCAAATGAAACATGAACATTAAAAACCAGAGAAAATAAACAGCATTAAATACGTCTGTATCAATAACCTAGATCAAAGACACAGGTAAATATAACACCTTTACTCTGCGTCTCCTCATGAAGACACGGACCCTTCAGCTGCAGCAGACTCGTGTCTCTGTATTATTAGCAATAGATTAACGCCTGTTGGAGCCAAAATGGGGTTTTATTGTTTGAGGGAATCACGGGGTGGTAGTGGGGACATGTAGTTCCTTTATTTGGACACAGGGTGGCACATTCAGTTAAAAGAGTATACAGGTGAGTGGAACAGGTGATGGGAACAGGTGATGTGAGGCGAAGTAGTTTTCGACCGTGGTCGAGACAGCTTCTCCCTTTCAGCTAATTGTCGTATCCTGTCTCGTGGTAAATTTTCGGGAGACTAATGTAAGATACCTTTAAGCCATGGTGTCACGGATTAAATGTGTGGAAAAGAGACAGTGCTGGAATGGACAATGGATTTGTTTGTGGCAGAACACGCGTCCGAACTTGTTCTCCCGTCCGCCCCCCTAGTGACTCGAATATTTAAATAGGTTAAGGTTTGAGCCTCTACAATAAGTCGAAAACTAAGCTTCATGGGAACGCGTATGGACCGTCGTTCATTGGAACAGGCTGGATTGGAGGCGCTGGACTCAACAGCTGATCAAACGTCACGTGATTCAGCAGCAGGTAGACTTTGCTGGATTCAACCTGCCATGACCAGTGAACTTTATTGTGTAGAATGACCAAAGTAGCCCTTTACTACCTACATTTAATTATGATGAAAAATAGACGATTTGGTGGCTCACCTCTTTAGGTTCTGTTTTCTGCTCGTTTTAGGGGCACGATACTTGATACTAATATAATAAGACCAGCTGCTCCGAGAACTCTGAACTCTCATCAGGTATGTGTTGTTTTGTGTTTCTCAGATTGTCCATCGCTATGACATCATTCTGATCCAGGAGGTCAGAGACAGCGATCTGTCGGCGACCAAAAAACTCATGGAGCACGTCAACAAGTTAGACTGCACCAAGCAGAGCACCAAGCAAAGCACATATGTTTAATGTTACGGTAAAGATAAACAAAAGGGTGTGTGTGTGTGTGTGTGTGTGTGTTTTCGTAGAGATTCTCCTCAGTTCAGGTACATCGTCAGCGAGCCTCTGGGTCGCAGCACCTACAAGGAGAGATATCTCTTCCTCTACAGGTAAACACACAGAAAGGCCAAAACAAGCGATCTTCTGTAGAAGGTCCTCCGTTGAGGCCTCACATCGATGAACAGAAACTGAACTATTTATCCTTCAAAGTTCCATTTATACTTCAGATTTGCACAGTGTCTTTGTCCTTATTGTGAGCGATGGCCTCTGAAGTGAGAGGTATTTGGTAACAGAAATTGGAAACACTCAAATACCTCAACGTGCCTCAAAATTAGTGACATATACTTAGTTACTTCCCACCACTGGTTTAATTAAAGCCGGGTCCAGATACATATTAGCAAAAAAAAAACGCTTCACTTTTGACAGCTTTTTGTATCATTGAATGCAATTCTCAACGAATTCACTTAAAGGGCCAGTGTGCCGTTTTTAGTGGCATCTTGTGGTGAGGTTACAGATTTGAGCCACTGAACACCGCTACCGTCACAGGCGTGTCTCTCTCCAGTCTCTCCCTAAAGCCGATGTTTGGTTTGTCCGTTCTGGGCTTCTGTATAAACATGACGGTGCAACCGAGCATCTCAATATGTAGACATGAAGGGCTCATTCCAAGCTAACGCAAACACAATTCTTAGTTCACGGTGCTTATCCATAAATGGAACTATGTCTGCCAATAGATCTGCTAAATCCTACACACTGGCCCTTTAAAAAAAAAGAAATCACTGTTTTGGGGAAATGAAAATGCATTTATGATATGAAGGGTCACTAAATACTTTATACAGCCTGTAATATATATGGCATACTTTCAAAACAATACTTTTGTACCATAAAATTCAATTTCTGCACAAACTGCTGGCAAATGCAGAATAATCCTATGAAAACTATACCTAAATTATTTTCCTTGGCAAAAAAAGAAGAAGAAAAAAAAAAGGCACGACACATCTGCCCACCACATTCACCAATGGTCAAGTAGTATCTTTCCTCTGCAGGCTGCCATGCATGTTTACGTCAGCCAAATAGTGTTGACATCTCTTTTCTGCAATATCCCAAAATCTAAACTTGTGTCTCCTTTCCTTCACCCGTTTCCCCCCTTCATCCACTCCTTCTTCCCTCCTCCCATTCCATAGCTGTGAGGAACTTTGTTCTGATCCCCCAGCACACCTCTCCAGACTCCGCCGTGAAGGAAGCCGATGCCCTCTATGACGTGGTGACCGATGTCCGCGCCCGCTGGAACACCAATGTGAAGAAAACACACGCAAAATCAATCGAAAAACGAAAAGAATGCATCGGATATTGTTACATATATGAGATGGGGTGTGGTCGAAACTGTTCCTGTCTCCCTGCAGGACATCGTGCTACTGGGCGACTTCAACACAGGCTGCACTTACGTATCCGGCTCCAAATGGCAGAAGATCCGCCTCTTCACGGACAAGAGTTTCCACTGGCTGATCCCCAACGAGGCCGACACGACGGTGTCAGGCTCTAACTGCGCTTACGACAGGTGGGGACACATGCATGGGCACTCAGATGCGCACACACACACACACACACACACACACACACACACCACATCTTTACAAATACCTGAGAAGCTCTGCATACTGTATTTTTCAGACAGATAATGCTAAATCAGATTTCACCCCAGTCATCTTCGAGCTGGTCATCATTTATGTCATCAATAACCATCGTTTTATTCCAACCCTCTTCCTGTATTTGCAGGATTGTGGTCACAGCTGACATGGTGAAGGAAGTGGTGCCCGGCAGTGCTAAGGTCTACAGCTTCATGGTGGACTTGAATCTCAGCCTCAAAGAGGTGAAGACAACCTTTGCTTTAATTCTCCTCTATGATAGGATTCCCATCAGTTGCGATGCAGTAAAAAAGAGTCAATGTCCAAAATGCCGAACTCAAGGCTTCAAAGCGGCAGTCCAGAAACTAACGGGTGACATCACTTCTTATAGACAGTCCATGACCCTGACCAACGGGCCATTCTGACTCTACCGAACCTCTTAACCAATCTGATGATAAGTTAGCAAACTCACGTTGCGTTAGCTAACATTACTTGCGCTTTTGATTTAAATGAAATGTCCAAACGGGAATAATACTTGTCCGTGAACATGATTTCAGATTCACGTCAGATGGCAATGGTGGTTGTTTAACAATGAAGACAACTCCCAAAACAATCTCCCTCTACTTCTCAATATCATTTTGCTATTGATTTGAGAGACTCCTGGATAATTACGTAATGTGTGTTTAAGTTACACTCAACGGTATCGTTCAAGATTTGGGGAAATTATTTGCTTTCTGATGGAGGGTTGGATGAGAAGATTGACTTCACCACTGTCGTGTTTTACAGTCGATATGCAGCTGCAGCCAGCAGGCTGTTAGCTTAGCTTAGCACTAAGAGTGGAAACAGATATCAAAAGTTAGCCTAGCTCTGTCCGGAGGGAACAAAGTCTGCCTCCAAGCATCTGTAAAACTCATTAAATAATCTGCTGGACTGTTTCTTTCCTTTGAGCACTTGCTGGGAAACCGAAGGAGACCCAGACCAGCTGAGCAAATAGTCAAATAAAGCATCTAATCTTTTTTTTTTTTAACCTGTTTTTGTTTGGATTGTTGACTATTCTTTTTTACTTGCACACATACATGCTTGTAATATAGTCAGCAGTTTTGGTTGAAGGGTTGAAACATGCAAAACCAGTACTATATATAGTCCTTTAGCGATTTTGAGGTTTACAACATAATAAACCATTTTGTTTAATCAAGACAATCTTCTGTATGCTTAAGATAGACTAACAAGAAAGGCAAAGGCAAAACCTACTGCATTTTCTCTCTTCCTCTCAGGCAAAGGCTGTCAGCGACCATTTCCCCGTGGAGCTGGAGCTGACTGGCTGAATCTTCACTCCCACAAGTGTTGCAGAAACCTCCAGGCTAAACTGGAATCATGAGCGATCAGTGGGGGTAGCCTTTGCAATCCCACAGCATTAAATTCACAAGACTAAAACAAACTAATAATTTCTGCTATTTTATTATTATTGCTGTTATTTAAAAAATAAAGTTTGATGCAGCACAAACAGAAGTCCGTGCACCTTTTATTGTATCAAGTGGCAGCACAATTTGTAGTGGTAGGTATTGAAATATATTGCACAAAAAAACTGAAGCTTTCTGCATATCATGTGTTAGAAAAAGTGTTACTCGACAGCGGTTGTAAAATCATTAATCAGGCCATTTATTTATGACTTTGTTTGTGTGTGGAGACACATACGGAGGAGGCCGTCTCCCGTACACCACATTTTTGTTCTATTTGACCAATCAAAAGCTGGTATCCTAAGACTGACAGCTTCCCATTAAAACACATGTTTTCCTTTCGCCTTCTTCTTAGGTATTTAACGCTTCTCTCATTTTGTCATATTTGATCTCTGATTTGGGTTTTTCTTCCATTCAGATTAAGCCTCCTCAAAATGTTTTCAGAACAAAATGTTGCTGTACTGCCTGGATCTAGAAAAGCATATGTCTGTATGATTTGGTCTCCCTTATTGGATTTCACCTGTATTGGTACAATGGGTAGAATCCCATCACTTTTACCGGCCCCCGTCTGACCACATGCGTGTAGCGAGACGTGTGCTACTCAATGATGGTTCCTTAAGGTGTCTTGAGTTTGTGTCGACTAATTTCTCTCTTTGGAGGATGTGAAGAACACTGGGATGGTTTAGGCTGCACACCTTGCAAGTCAAGCGCCTATTGAAATCTTTGCTCATATGCCCAACACAAAGGCAGCCGAAACAGGTTCCATTTTTCTTAAGAAAGTTCATCTTGTGCCTGTGTGTCATCTCCTCCAATCGTGGACACATCTCCAGTGTGTGACCTTGAGAGCAACACAAACAACTGGTGTTCTTTGCAGATGAACTCCTTTGTCCTTCTGGCTTCTTCAATGGACGGGGTTGCAATGGGAACAGAAGTTGCAAAGCTACTTGCTTTGAATCTTGGCTGCAGTTCCGATTTGATCCTGTTGATATCTTTGCCTACTGTATGCAGTTGTGTATCCTGAATGTCGCCAAAGATTGGATCAGACACTGTTTTGACTTCATGCTCAATGAATATGACAATATCATTGAAGTGTGCCCTGCGTTTGAGGTTTTCCAGTAGCTCCCATGCAGAGACTCTCCATTTTTCTCTTTGCTTGTATGGAAGCTTCAGAATCACTGCTCTCATAGTCGCTGGCATATCCAGCTCTTTCATGCACTGCATGTCCTCCATTACATTACAGCACTCACGCAGAAAGAGGGCAGAGGCTTGGAGCGATTTGACATCCTCAGGCTTCCCAAAGTGTTCCTGAAGCAGATCCTTGGCTGTAGCATAGCCTCTGTCTGGAGCCATACGCTGACGCACCAGCATGATTTGCTGGTTCTTGAGCTGGTGTGACTTTTTCTGCTTGATTTCCGATTAGAAACATTGGTTTCCACATTGGAAATACTGTTACTGGGTTTTACTTCACTCGCATGATCATTTTCACCATTTACAACCACTTATTCACAGCATCACTAAATTCATGAACACTCAACATTTTTGCTTTGAACCATGTCTCATGTTTCTCCCTTTCTTCATGAGGCAAGATTTGTGACAGATCGATGTTGTTCCTTGGCTTGAGTTGTGTATTTATCAAAGGTACATTACACCTCTGTTTTGTGTTCTCTGTCATGCATTAGGTCTTGAATTGTCCTTTTAAGGTCAGAGGCTTTGTTTAATTTAGCCTTCCGAGTCTTTTGCAGCATGTCCAGTTTGCCCATTAATGCCTTATGTGTTAGTTTAAGAGAACGTTTAGTGACAGATTGTGTTTCCTTTCCACCATTGGCCATGGTGGGATTTGACTGTTTCAGCCATGGTTGGCTCCTTAACAATGGAACCTTAATTTGATACGTTCAGGCCTATATCAGAATCCATCATACATTAAACAATTCAAAATAAACCACCCGTACAGCTCTTATATTTGGCCTACAAGATGGAACCAATGCATTGTATTTATACACAAACAATAAAAGTGCGCACACAACTTTAACATGTCCAGCATGGTAGCGCCACATACCTCTCTGCCTATTCAGAGTTTCTATTGGTCCAAATCGTACCTTGCGTTACGGTGGTGAAGATCAGTTGTCCAATTATACTTCAACGCAAACACCACACACCTGTTCCCATCACCTGGAACTCACCTGTATACTCTTTTAACTGAATGTGCCACCCTGTGTCCAAATAAAGGAATAATACTAATAATACAGAGACACGAGTCTGCTGCAGCTGAAGGGTCCGTGTCTTCATGAGGAGACGCAGAGTAAAGGTGTTATATTTACCTGTGTCTTTGATCTAGGTTATTGATACAGACGTATTTAATGCTGTTTATTTTCTCTGGTTTTTAATGTTCATGTTTCATCTGCAACCCAGTTATGTCATTATGCATTTACTTGTTATATTTGTGTCAAATAAATAAGTAAATAAAACATAAATATTCTTTAAAAAAATATTTTCAGAAATTCTTAAAAAAAGAACAATTAAAAAAAAATACAGATTTTTTTTAATTGTTCTTTTTTTAAGAATTTCTGAAAATATTTTGTTACCTAATTAAGCACGACAACCCTGATGTGACATTTTTTAGTTTAGAGACATGAGCACACTAAAGTGTAATTTGAACGAGAGAATTCAGTCGATATATACAATAAAAAGTGTACATTTAAAAAAAAAAAAAAAATTATATATCAACTGAAGAAAAGTACTATCACGGTGGCAATTGCTCAGACACAGGTGTCAGGTCACAGAGTTGGTCTTCACTGCCTCTCATTATTTGACCTTTATTGGGTCTATTGGAGAGCTGAAGTGTGTCCGGGCCCGGGATCGAGCCCAGGCCGCTCACGTGCCAACCCGCTATGCCCCCACTAGGCCACCGTGATAGACAGAAGTATACATACACAGGTTTATATTTGTTATCGAAAAACAACAATTCGAATAGAGCGACGGGACCAAGCCGCCATTCGGAGGGAGGGAGGGAGGGAGGGAGAGAGAGAGAGAGAGAGAGAGAGAGAGAGAGAGAGAGAGAGAGAGAGAGAGAGAGAGAGAGAGAGAGAGAGAGAGAGAGAGAGAGAGAGAGGGGTGAGGTGAGGCCAGTGACCCGGCCCGGGAGTCGGCCGCACAGGGAGCCGAAGACCGTTTGCCCGCCGTTGTTAGGCCGGTCACGGGCCGGTCTTCAGACCGCTTGGTCTCCTTCGCGCCGGCTCCGGTCTTCTCTGAGTCGGGTTGTTTGTGAATGCAGCCCAAAGTGTGTGATGAACTCCATCTAGTGCAGTAAACCACTGCGATCATCAGCAGACACTCGGGTCTCTGAGGTCACATCAGCTGGAGAATCTGACGTGAAAAATATTCAAACGGGCGGAAGGAGTCACGGGACCCAACATCCGGTTTTCTAAATACTAACTGATATGAATGTGTTCAGAACATTTCTGACCACATCCACATATCTTATGTTGTAATATGCCAAACACGATGTACTGGCCTAACAACGGCGGGCAAACGGTCTTCGGCTCCCTGTGCGACCGACTCCCGGACTCCCAGGCCGGCTGTCACTGGCCTCAGCCCGCCCCTCTTTTTTTTTTTTCTCCCCAGAGTTTGAAAATTAAAATATGCTTAAACAATAAAACCAAAATACGTGTATATTCAACATACCTGTATAATCAACGTCTTTGTAAAGTCAAACACAAACATAATCAGGGAGGAGATACGTTTCTGATCAAACGTAATTGGGAATGCGCATTAGTTCTGGGGGAACGTAATTTTTAGGAGACAGGGTTGCAACGCCTGGAATCCAGACGAGAGCAGGCGGGAGCAGCAGGAGGCGTTGACAAAAAACTGTGGTCAAGTCGGACAGTTTTCCGCTGCCTTCAAAGTAGACACAGGAAGTCACAGAAAAAATGACTTCCTGTTAGTTCCAAACTTTTGTCTACTTGTAGTTTACAGATCACGTTTGGATTCATTCATATGCGTTTATAAATATATATTTATGTAGAAATGTGTGTGTAGCTGCATCCTTTGTTCTTTTTATGTCTGCCTGTGAAATACATTACTACTGGTTTTGATGTGTGTTGGATAAATACGATTTTGTATTAACAACCACACAAGATGTGTTTTTCAATTAAACCGGAGACTAATAGTCAACAATCGAGCGTTGAGTATTACAACTAAACACATCAAATAAGAATGTTCTACAACACGTGGTGTTTGCTGTCCAATCTAAGAGCCAATCAGCTCTCTGGTGTGGCGACAGCAAGGCGTTTCCCATCATGCACTGGGCCACGCAGTCGGTAGAGAGCTACTGCGGCGCCTGGCTGCATCGGCGGCCGCCTTGCTCTCGTGAGATTATCGTTGACCACGTGTGCATGACGTCAGAGCAAGTCGGGACCAAGTCGGACACAAATCTACCCAGCATGCATTGCGCGCTGATCGCCGGCGATCAATTCTGCGCAGAACTGGCTCATCTCAAACGAGCCTAATAGCAACAGCAATCAGCTGTTTTGGCATTGGCAGAGAGATTTGGCACATTTTTCATGGGCGCAACCCACATCCTCAGCTGTGCTGCTCAATGCATGTTCCTCACAAATGAGGCACCATTTAAAAGGGAAATAAACAGGCTTTCCAACGGCATAACCTTTATTGACAAGAAGCATTGTTAGAATAAAGAAATAATCTAGCAAACACAAATTTCCGAGCTTTTTGTTCGTGTGTATATTTATTTTCTGTCACAACAGAGGGGCCGTGGGTTACGACCCCTGAACCACAGAGGTTGCCAAGGTGATCAGCTTGTGTACAGTTTGTGTAGACCAGTGATGTCACAAGAATGTTGTGATGTCACCAACTGTCACAAGCCTGTTCAAATCTTTGACCAAGTTAGATTTGTTCTTTTAACATTTGTTAAACCCCCATTTAAAATATTTTAAATCCCAAAACAAAAACCGGCAAAATGCACCCCAAAGTCCACATGCGTGGCTCCCGTTCTGTTTTCGCCGTGTTCAAACCAACAAACTGGGACAAATCACGTGGGTCTGGCATTTTTCCAAACATGATGGCAGAAATGATACAATACCAAACCATGGAGGAAATACAGAAAACTGGACCGCCAAAAAAGGGTATTTTG
Organism: Taurulus bubalis; assembly: GCF_910589615.1. NCBI lineage: Eukaryota > Metazoa > Chordata > Actinopteri > Perciformes > Cottidae > Taurulus > Taurulus bubalis. The sequence continues at coordinate 4,852,325 of NC_136605.1, forward strand.
TCCAGGCCTGAGTGGGACAGACTGCGGTCCACAGAAAACCAGTCTGGGGTCAAAAAGATCACCAGGCAGGAATCGTTGGAGATTAACCCAAAGCAGTTCTCCAGAGTGGAGGTCAGACGCCGGACCGAACAAACGGAAAAGTGTCAGGAAAAAAGGCTGGACGAAAAGGCGAGGAAGCGTGAGCTGGAAGCAGCTTTGAGACGACAGCTTACCCAGAAGGCTCTTGCAGACTATTATCACCTTCAGCAGATGAAGGCGAAGAAGCAGCTGCTACGACAGAGACAACAGGAGAAGGACGAGAGAGACGGACTCCGGGCACTTCGTCAAGTGTTTGCACAGGGGCAAAGACGCGAGGAAGCCAAGAAAGCGTCGTTAAAGAATAAGAACACGACAGATCGGCTTGAGATCGCCGATCAAAACCGTCTGAGAGAAACGGATGCACAGAGGTACATTATTGAGGAGATGGAAGGGATCGAACCAAAACCAATACGCAGACCAGCCAAGGAGGAGACTGGTTTACTGAGGCGTGTGGCGAGGCCCCAAATCTACTCGGCTGACACGGTGACACCTTTACCTCAATACTCCACCGCGGAAACCCGGCGTATCAAACGGCGACAGGATCTCAATAAGCTGCAGCTCTCGAGGGCTTGAATGGCCGATCCACACCTCCCCCCTCAACAATTCCCTGTTTCCCTTCATTTCTGTTTATGGGCTATAAAAAAATAAACTGAATTGAATTGAATTTCAATTATTTCTAATTATTTTCCTTTTTTTCCAAGACACCTATAGTGATTAGCACTCAAGCCCAGACCCGGCTGCTACGAGTTCATGTTCTCGCTATTCATGGTGGTGCAGCGCCATCAGCTGTTAAACTAAACAGACAGCAGGCGTAAATGCCAAATCCACGGCCCGCCACTGTACATACATACATTTCAATTTTAAAATGAATGTTTCTTTTGAACACATCACATACATATACACATACACACATATACATACATACACATACATATAAACATTGATGGCCAGTTTGTCCCTGACACCAGGCTGAAAGTGTTGGATTCCCTGTCTGCTCGTAAGTCTCCACCCCCGGTTTCCGCCCACTGCCACGCCCCTCTCATTCATCCCAGCTGTTGTGCATTGCCTTGATCACCGGCAGGTGATTTAGGGACCACTGCGTACCTGGCTCATTTGTCGGGTTGTTCCAGTTCCAGTCTGGTTTGCTTCTTCAGGTGAGAGTGGATCACAAGAGCGGTTGAGTTGCCCTCCCGACTCTGGAGCGTAATCCGTCCGGCGTGCTTCAAGAGCAGCCTTCACAAGAGCGGTTGAGTTGCCCTCCCGACTCTGGAGCAGGGGAGGTGGATCTCCTGTGTTCGCTGGACATTACCGTTGGTATTAGTCTGTCTATTCGTTGTGTTTTGTTTTGTCGCAATAAAGTCCACCCTTGGAACTTGAACTGCTGCGTCTGCATTTGGGTTCTCAACACCACACCCCTTCTAACAGAACAACCCAACCAAAGATGACGGACCCAGCCGCCGCAGCAGCATCGCTTGCTGCAGATCAGCTGCAGGGGGCAGTTGCCTCGCAGGGCGCTCTCCTCGGCCAACACCAGCAGGTGTTGCAGGTCTTACTGAACTCCCAGCGTACCATCGGGTCCCAGATGGAGGAGATCGGAGGCTTGTTGCACAACCTCTCGTTGCGCCGCCCCGCCGCCACGGAGCCGGTCCCGGAGGACGAGGAGTCCGCCTGCACCCGTGAGTCCTTTGTTCCCTCTCCTGCGCCTTATGGTGGCGCGTCTGGGGAGTACCGAGGGTTCATGCTCCAGTGTCGGTTTGTTTTCACCCAGCAGCCCGCACGTACGCCTCGGACAATGCGAAGGTGGCATATACGGTGGGTTTGCTACGTGGTAAGGCGCTGGTCTGGGCTGAGGCGTGGCTCCACAGACGCTCTACTCGGGTCTCCTACGAGCGCTTCAAGGAGGCTTTCGAGAGCGTATTCGACCACCCGGTGTACACCCGGGACGTTGTACAGCGCCTGCTCAGTCTCCGCCAGGGGTCCACCAGCGCAGCGGAATACTCCGTGGATTTTCAGATTCTGGCGGCGGAGTCGGGATGGGGGAGTGAGGCGCTGAAGGGAATATACCGCTGCAGTCTGTCGGAGCTTCTGAGAGATGAACTGGCCGTCCGGGACGAACCGGATTCCTTAGAGGAGCTCATCGCTCTCACAGTCAGGATGGACAACCGTATTCGGGAACGCCGTCGGGAGAGGCACTACCGGTCTTCCAGTCCGGTGCGTCAGTTTTCTTCCGCTCCCGGCTCTCAGCCCCCGAGCCCGGTCGGACGGTACGGCCAGGCGCGCGCCCGCTCCCCTTCCTCGGCCCCTCCCCCGTTGGAACCGGAGCCGATGCAGCTCGGGCGGATTCATCTCTCTCAGGAGGAAGGAGAGAGACCTCCGCACAGGAAGCTGCCTGTACTGCGGGGAGTCGGGACACCGCATGGCCGTGTGCTCCGCTCGGCCAAAAGAGAGAGCTCGTCAGTAGGAGTGGGGGTGCTGGCGAGTGGGTCAAGGAGAATTCCCCATTCTGAGTCTCGGTCATTGTTTCCTGCCACCCTGAGGCTGTCATCAGGGCCTGTGCACCTGTCAGCCCTCATTGATTCCGGGGCTGAACAGAACTTTTTGGACACTGACTTCATTAGGAGTCAAGAAATTCCTGTGGAGGCGCTGGAGCGCACTCTGCTGGTGAGCGCATTGGATGGCAGTTCACTGGCAGAGATAACACACTGGACTCAGCCAATTTCCCTGCACGTGTCTGGCAATCACAGTCAGAATACCCGGTTCTATGCGTTTCGGTCCACCCAGACGAGACCCGCCAGTTTGTCGTCGAGGTGGACGCCTCGGACACCGGAGTCGGAGCTGTACTTTCCCAGCGGTCCGCTTCCGACTCCAAGCTCCATCCTTGTGCCTTCTTCTCCCGCAGATTGTCCCCGGCGGAGAGGAATTATGACGTTGGCAACCGCGAACTGTTGGCGGTCAAGTTAGCCTTGGAGGAGTGGAGGCACTGGCTGGAGGGATCGGTGCTTCCCTTCATTGTATGGACCGACCACCACAATTTGGAATACATCCATTCGGCGAGACGCCTCAATTCCCGCCAGGCCCGCTGGGCTTTGTTCTTCACACGCTTCAACTTCACCATCACCTTCCGGCCAGGGCACAAGAACACCAAGCCAGACGCACTCTCCCGTCAGTTTGCTCCGGAGGAGGGAGGTTCTACTCTCGACACCATCCTGCCCGCCTTGTGCGTGCTGGGTGCAGTCACCTGGGAGATTGAGAGGGTGGTACGTGAGGCCCAGCACACCCAGCCTGACCCCGGAGGAGGTCCCCCGAACCTCCTGTTTGTTCCTGAGGCCGCCCATTCCCAAGTCCTGCAGTGGGCCCACGAGTCCCGTCTTTCGGGCCACTCGGGCATCCGCCGAACTATAAACTGGCTCCGCCGCATCTTTTGGTGGCCGTCCCTCGAGGAGGATACGCGTTCGTATGTGCTGGCCTGCACTACGTGCGCCCGCAACAAGGCTTCGCATCGACCTTCCGTGGGGTTACTCAGACCACTTCCTGTGCCCCAATGCCCGTGGTCCCATATCGGTGTGGATTTCGTTACTGGTTTCCCTCCATCTGACACCAACACCGTCATTCTGACGGTTGTGGACCGGTTTTCAAAGGCTGCTCACTTAATTCCCCTGCCCAAGCTTCCATCGGCCCGTGAAACCGCCAATCTGCTAGTTCTACATGTGGTGAGGCTTCATGGCATCCCGGCGGACATAGTTTCGGACCGCGGTCCTCAGTTTTCATCCCAGTTGTGGAAGGCCTTCTGTCACACCCTCGGCGGCACGGCCAGCCTCTCCTCAGGATTCCACCCACAGACTAATGGCCAGACTGAGAGGATGAACCAGGAGCTCGAGGCCATCCTCAGGTGTGTGTCCGCCACCAATCCCTCGTCATGGAGCCGTCACCTTCCGTGGGTCGAGTACGCCCACAATTCCCACACATCTACTGCCACCGTGCTGTCCCCATTTGAGGCCTCTTTGGGTTTTCAGCCTCCCCTGTTCCCCAGCCAGGAGGTTGAGGTTGCCGTACCTTCGGTCCAAAGCAATGCCCGTCGTTGTAGGCGCGTGTGGAGAGAGACTCGGGCCGCTCTACTTCGCACAGCAGAACAGAACAGGAGATCGGCGAATCGACGGCGTGTTCCAGCCCCGGACTACCGTGTTGGTCAATTGGTGTGGCTTTCGACCAAGGACATCCCCCTCCGCACCGAGTGTAGGAAGCTCTCCCCCAGATATGTCGGCCCTTATCCCATCATCTCCATCGTCAACCCGGTGTCGGTCAAACTTCAGCTGCCTCGTTCCATGAGAATTCACCCAGTATTTCATGTCTCTCTCCTCAAGCCCATTGTCTCCAGTCCCTTAAATCCTCCGTCTGTACCCCCTCCACCCCCCCGTCTCATTGAGGGGGGGCCCCGTCTACACGGTCAATCGCCTCCTGGATGTCCGCCGACGGGGTAGGGGATATCAGTAACTGGTAGACTGGGAGGGGTATGGCCCAGAGGAACGGTGCTGGGTGCCCCGTTCTCGGATTCTTGATCCGGGGCTCATTAGAGACTACCATCGACAGAACCCTGGTAGATCCGGTGGTTCGCCAAGAGGCTCCCGTTAAGGGGGGGGGGCACTGTTGGATTCCCTGTCTGCTCGTAAGTCTCCACCCCCGGTTTCCGCCCACTGCCACGCCCCTCTCATTCATCCCAGCTGTTGTGCATTGCCTTGATCACCGGCAGGTGATTTAGGGACCACTGCGTACCTGGCTCATTTGTCGGGTTGTTCCAGTTCCAGTCTGGTTTGCTTCGTCAGGTGAGAGTGGATCACAAGAGCGGTTGAGTTGCCCTCCCGACTCTGGAGCGGAATCAGTCTGGCGTGCTTCAAGAGCATTGACTACAAGAGCGGTTGAGTTGCCCTCCCGACTCTGGAGCGTAATCCGTCCGGCGTGCTTCAAGAGCAGCCTTCACAAGAGCGGTTGAGTTGCCCTCCCGACTCTGGAGCAGGGGAGGTGGATCTCCTGTGTTCGCTGAACATTACCGTTGGTATTAGTCTGTCTATTCGTTGTGTTTTGTTTTGTCGCAATAAAGTCCGCCCTTGGAACTTGAACTGCTGCGTCTGTGCATTTGGGTTCTGAACACCACACCCCTTCTAACAGAGTCAGTATTTGCATCCATACACGTCTGTGCATTGACTTTGTATGTAATCTACTCGCAGCATGATAGCATTAAAATAGTCTGTTTGAAATACCCTCATAGCTTCACTATGTTGAATGGCCTATTTTAAAATAATATACATTATATGACTGGATTATAACTAATGATTTATATGCAAGTGTCACTAACGTTGCAGCTGGTAAAGGCAGAGATAATATTAACACATTTATATATGTATAGCTTTATCTATAAGACAGCATCATTTATTAATTGATTTTTATTTATATTAATAATCAAAATCTACAAGGTATTCCAAAGTTGTCTAATAAACATAGTAGAGTAAAACATGTATTTCTGAATTGTAGTATAGTAGAAGTATACAGTAGCAGAAAATGGAAATACTGAGGCCCACTTAAGTAAATGTTGTCATTTTAGCCACGAGCTGTGACTCCCTGGTTCCATCCATCACGCCGCAATAGAGCATGTCTGAGGTCTCAATGATGGCTCACCTGCTGCTTACCTCCAGGATAAAGTCCTTCTAAACTGCTGACACAAAAAACACAAACATGTTGAAGACATGGCATTTACTACTCAAAACATGCATAATGTGTAACAAATGTCATGTAATATTCCCATAATGAGACCAATCCATTAATATAATATTAAAACTGAAGGCAATTTTTCGACTCATCTCGCCCAACTTTTGAAATATGAATTAATTTGTAAACAATTTGAAAGTAATTTAATAAATAAAGTATAGTATGTTTTACAATCAAATAATTATCTAGAATTACTTTCAGCTTTCATCTTAAAATACATGTTCCACTATGATTGCTACATGACATTGATGTTCATGCATATATGACGTAATTATATTTACAAATGTATCCACTTCTGAAAAAGTAAGTGTATAATAAGTCTATCCTTCAGAAAACAAGTATATCCTCAGGCTGTAGTTTGGGTCACCTTATGGCTCAATACAGGAGAGAGATTTCCTCACACGCGACCTCAAATCAACTCCCATTATCACATATTCACGCCATCTGTTTCCTTCTCACTGCTACTGTGAACGCCGCAGGTGAAAATAGCCTCTGTTGACCACCTGCCCACTCTGGTTCAAGAGGTGAGTTTGACCAGTGGAATTAAACGGATAATAATCCTTAATAACCCGCCTCAGGTGGGTTGTTGGTTGAACAATTCTAGAAACAAAATTGAATCAAACTTCTACTACAAGACTGACACATTGCGACACATAAAACCACCGTGAGCGGCAACAATGCCGAAACTGGGCCTCCTTGACCTGAAAACACAGATTCCCCACCTCCTCCCTTCACCCCTCCCCTCCCGGTCACATGCGCTGTGCAGGTAAATAAAAACCTCCCGAGAGACACCGCCGATGTCTCTGCTCAGACGTTGTGGAGGAGCTTCCAGGGATTCACACACGCGAGACTCTGTGCCCCGCTTACAACAGGCCTTCTCCTTGACCACACGACTCAAGAAGCAGGTAAATATGCACCTTGGACTCTTCTTTCATGCAGAAAGGGTGTTTTGTCACAATAACATGGATGAATGATTTAGTACAACAATAGTGTAAACCTGTTTGCTGCTGCGTAGAATTATGATGTAGAGTATTCAACAATATGCACAGTATCTGTAATGCAGCTATGTTGTGTTACAGTAACACAGAATACGGTTTTTACTCTGGATGACTAAATGTAATTTACAGACACATGTAATGTCAGATCACCAACACAAAAAGCCACCACACTGGAAGCTGATGATGATATTTTACGACCTTTGCACTCACAATCACGGCCGGACCAGTGTAACCACGCAAAAGGATAACCTATTCTCCTGCAATGCCGGAACAATATTTTACCCAGATCCCCTCATGAAACGACTCGCAGCTCAATAAACTTGCAGGAACAGGGATCCTGTGTCCTGTGACCACACTGTAAAATGTAATAGTGCCCCAGACTTACATTAAATTAGTTAACTTTACTTGGCTATCAAAAATATCACTTCTTACTAGTTTTTACCAAGTTACAGTTTCTTGCAGGTCAAAAATAACCAATTTAATAATTGTTTTGAGTAAAGATAACTTGATAGACTCAAGTAATAAATACCGGCTGGGGTCTGAGCTCGTGCAGAAGCCAACATTCAGTCAAGACACGGTGGATCTAGTGGATCAGAAGCTGAGGCAGAAAGACAGCTTGGACTTTGAGTCTCATTTTTTCTTTTGAAGAACAATAAGGTAGGTTATTAAGCAATATAACTGTGTGTAAAATATTGAGTGTGTCTTCCTGCTGCTAATGTTGAGAGACACTTCAACATGTGAACCATGGGGAGACCAGGGATCGAACGTGCAGTGCGTGTTAAGAGACATATTTATTGTTTGTATAGCCAACAACTGATTCCCTGGAGATGTGTTGAAGGTTTGCAAGAGGCTGCAGCAACCGTAAAGTAACATTTACCCAGCATGCAGTTCGGCGGTGTAATTTTATAAATGTACAATTATTAGTGTTGCAAATTGTTTATGTGTCACAAACTGTTGTGTCGTGGTGTTTTGCCCTGTTAAAGAGTGCTAGTTGTGGGTTATTAATTGTTGTTATAAAGTTTTAACCATGACTAAAGTTAAAACCATGACTAAAGCTATAACTTTGACATAAGTAGCTCAGACCACTGTGCCAACACTGTGAACATTACATTTTGGTGCCTGCCCAGGAGGACTGTGTTACGGCTAAGCACCGTATCAGACATGTATCAGATATGTATCAGATATGTCGGTATCAGCACAGCCCTAAGAATACACACAAAGTATATTTCACTTGAAATAATTTAGTTAGAAAATAGTAATTTAGTTAGAAATAGTAATTTGAAATATACTATACTAGTCAAAAGTGAATCTTGAGTAAAGCTTTAAGTACTCCTTACTAATTATTTTTAGTTACTTAAACTCAAGTGTAAGTATACTACACTAAATAAACATGTGTTAGTACAACATACAATACATAGTCAACTTTACTTGCCTGTAACAAGTTTTTAACCGAAACTTGGTTAGACTAAGATAACAGCAGCTGTTCTTATTGAATCAACACCTCCCAACTTCAGTTTCCTGAGTGAAAGAAGAGCGCATAAGAAAGGAGGTGGAGTTGCTATTTTATTTAACCCTAGAACACAAACGTTACAAATAGTCACACTATCACTAACGTTGGGTATATTTCACCCGATATAATGTACCTGATAAAATATACTTTTCATCAAAATATATTAAAATACAACAATACAAGGCAAGTTGAAGTATCATGGGGTGACCCTGAGAAAAGGCTCAAAATATTTGTTTTGTCCTGTGAAGGAAAAGTCTCCCTTCAATGGTCAGTGTTGGGGGTAACGAGTAACAAAGTAACGGATTACAGCAACGTAATTACTATTATAGGCAACGAAGTAAAGTAACGCATTACATTCAACATATTGGTAACTACACTACTTTACTAGACCTCAGTAACGCGCGTTCCTGCGTTACTCAAGACATTTGTACCAGTCCGAAAAGTTTTCTTTTAGTGGCGCGCGAGTCACACGACACTTCCTGATGAACAGTCTGTCACAGGTACGTCCCAAGTCTCTAAACTGCATCCCCGTTTCCCTCAACCAAGCGCGGAGAGAAGACGCGAGGAAATATGTTTTAATAGACATGAGACGTCCTTTCCTCTGAAGCGTCACTGAAGCGACGTAGGTTTCTGATGACTGCGACCGACTGACAGCGGATCACATCTGATCAGCGGATCACATCTGATGAGCTGTTAGTCGCTTTAACAGCTGACGGAGGTTTGTCCGGAGAGTTTTTAGCGAACATTCCAATAAAAATGCACTTAAAATAGCTGATTTAATGGTGTTAAACTACTACTTACATTATGAAAGACACAGTTATCATGAGTGTCAGAGTGGAGATGTTTGTCTGTTACCGTTTAATAATCTGCATTGAGTATTTATATACTGTGATGTGTCCTGCTGACACGCGCAGGATCCATTTCTACTGGCGGAATGAGTCTGATTGTGACATCATTATGAAATAACCCACAATATAAATATAGTTTCTCTTCATTACATGTTGTAAAAAGTGTTTCCTCTCTCCAGCTCTCTGATTTTAATGTCATACATAATACAAGTTATTGAGGGAAACAACAGACACAATCTTAGAAGACAGTAGTGTGTGGTCCTTTTGTGGTTCAGACCTACAATGAACATATTTTAACCAGATGGTGAATAAGAAAACAGATTTAATATATAACTTGAGTTTAATCTGTGATCGTCTTCACTCTGGTATGAAACTCCAGCGATCAGTCCGCTCAGCTGCAGCGTCCAATCACCAAAAGTACCATTTATGTTTCTATCTTTCTTAAACCACTACAATGATTCCTATAACAAGCTGGTTTTGTTCTTAAACATTTGGTTTAGTGGGGTCTCATGTTTCCAAAAGCCTGTTTTCAATGTGTTCTGCTGTTTGACCTGAATGTCCCCACTAAACACAGCCTCTTGTATCCTGTTGTTTGTGGATTTTAAAGTGAGGCATATTTCTTTGGTCAGACAGTGTGAACAGGGTTAATGTTCGTTCAAGTTAATGGCTGAGTTTTATATGCCATTTTGTTTTACATGTTTACAATTACAATACACTATGTGGAAAGGCAAAGGGATGCCCTTTATTGAACATTGAAAATAAAGTGATGAAAGGGCCATGATGTTTGTCCATGTATCCTTACGGTTAATTTGTACATTTGCTTAAAAAAATGGAAAGTAAAGTAACTAGTAGGGTAGTTACTTTTCAAATGCAGTAACTAGTAAAGGAATCTAGTTACAATTTTCAGAAGTAACTAGTAACTTGTAACTAGTTACTTTTTCTGAGTAACTACCCCAACACTGTCAATGGTAAAACCCATCTGGAGTTTTTTCACCCTCTATCAACGTAGGGTGAAAATCACCCGAACACGTGAAGGTTGAGCAGAGAGACACGCCCACCTCCCATAAGACATGCCCACCTTCAATAAGACACGCCCACATTAAATAAGGCATGCCCGACTTCAATAAGACACGCCCACCTTCACTAACGTCAGTGAGCAGCATGAAGCTACATAAAGACCCACGCAACTCAGACAAAAGCAACACAATGAAAATAACGTAACCACAATTGCTTTGGTGAAAATCACCCGACGTTAGTGTTCTAGGGTTTAATGAGTCTCAATGCAAGCAGATGTCTTTTGGTCATTTTACTTCCTTTGAATATGTGGCTCTGAAATCTACTCAAGTTTTATTCCTCAACATTTACAGACCACCTAAATACTGTGCAACCTTCTTTGATGAGTTCACTGAACGGCCGCCTATAAGCTGTATTGATTTTGATTGTGTTGTCATTGTTGGTGATTTTAATATCCATGTTGATAATCCCCAGGACAGAGGGTCTATAGAGCTATGTGGCATCCTTGATAACTATGATCTGACTCAGCATGCAACAGGTCCCACCCACAACACACTCTGGACCTAATCATCACCAAAGGTCTGAACATTTCCAAGGTTGCTGCGACTGATGTTGCATTCTCTGAGTGCAATGTCCCTGCACACAAATGTCCAAACCGAGGTTGTGACAAAGCGTTACATTACTGAAAACACCAGTGAGTGTTTTCAGTAATGTAACCAGTTCTCCTCCACACCAGCCCTCTCTTGCATCTCAGTCATTGAGCTTGTGGATGGCTTCAATTCCAAAGTAAAACATGTTAATGATGCCATTGCACCCACTAAGAAATGCTAAGCCGGTCCGAATAGAGAAAATAATGAAAGATTATTGGCCAATATCGAACCTCCCATTTCTAAGTAAAAAACCTGTTGATGTCTTCCAGTCCGGCTTCCGTCAGCACCACAGTACTGGAACTGCTCTTGTTAAGGTTTTCAACGACAACACAGACCGTGGCAGAACTTCAGTCTTAGTATTACTGGATCTCAGTGCTGCATTCTGCTGGTTTATAAAGCACTGAATGGTGTAGGGCCTAAGTATGTTTGTGATCTGCTGCTACCTCATGAACCATCCCGACCCCTCAGGTCGTCTGGGACGGGTCTACTTTCTGTTCCAAGAGTCAGAACTAAACACGGAGAAGCAGCGTTCAGCTTCAGGTTCCTGAAAGCTGCAGGTCTCTGAGACCCTCAGCTCCTTTAAGTCCACATTGAAGACTTTTCTGTTTGCTGTTGCCTTTAATTGAACCAGATTCAAGGATTTTAATACATTTCTGCATCTCACTACTGCATTTTATTTCTTAAACTGCACTGCAACTTTTATTCTTTTTTTTGCTTTTTGACTGTTTTTTTTATATTTTAAAATGAATGTTCTTAATTGTTTTTAAATCTTGTTTTCTTCTGCATTATGTTTTGATGCTTTTAATGGTTTTATGTGAAGCACTTTGAATCGCCTTGTTGTTGAAATGTGCGATACAAATAAACTTGCCTTGCCTATTTAATGCTGACGTAATGTGTCATAAAATCAAGATTTACAATGATGTATTTTAAATATCTACATTAATCTGACCTCTTTGGCCCAGGATGCGTTGGGTGTGTGCGTTGGGCGTCTTGCTGGCGCTGCTGCAGCTGTCTGCCTCCCTGACGCTGGGAGCCTTCAACATCAAGACCTTTGGTGACAAGAAAGCTTCCAACGCGACTCTCATGGGTCTCATCAGCAAGGTCTGAACTGTTTTACTTTCTTTCTTTTCTCAGACTGTGTCTCATTACAAGTACTCTCATTTGTAGTGTGAAGATGATATATTTTGAACGATGCTGAGTAACTAAAATACCACAAAGTTGACCAACTCCCAATGTAGATCAAAGGGGCACTCACAAAAGGAAGATTAAATAAAACAATGTAAAAAGGATTCTACATTTCCCACAATGCAACCATTTCATAATTTACCCAGACCCTCCTCGCCTGGTAAATTCCCGTTGCTTTTAAAGAATACTTTTCCAGTTTGTAACGCAGGTTTTCCATTTCTACTGTCCAAGCCCGAGCTCATATGACCCTAATGACATCACGGTGACATCATAGGGGTAATGTTCTCCTCCAGTGCCACTGAAGACATTATACAGCTGTTTTGAGAGGTATCGAGAGTACTTCTGCAGGGCTAGAAGGATTCTCTAAAGGGACTCTGGTCCTCGGAAACACTACCACCTTTGTCCACAGGGGCCGCCAAAATCAAAACAAAAATAAAGTTTCTTGTAGTAGCTTTAAATAAAGAATCAACACAACAATACACTTTGGTTTTTGTTGTTATTTTATAACCACTAATAAATAAAACACTTTGTATCGGGGCGAGTAAAAAACAACATTAAAGTTGAAGCCTGCCATGACCAGTGAACTTTATTGTGTAGAATGATCAAAGTACCCCTTTACTACCTACATTTAATTATGATGAAAAAGAGACGATTTGGTGGCTCACCTCTTTAGGTTCAATCAACTCATATAATAAGACGCAGCTGCTCCGAGAACTCTGAACTCTCATCAGGTATGTGTTGTTTTGTGTTTCTCAGATTGTCCATCGCTATGACATCATTCTGATCCAGGAGGTCAGAGACAGCGATCTGTCGGCGACCAAAAAACTCATGGAGCACGTCAACAAGTTAGACTGCACCAAGCAGAGCACCAAGCAGAGCACATATGTTTAATATTACGGTAAAGATAAACAAAAGGGTATGTGTGTGTGTGTGTGTGTTTTCGTAGAGATTCTCCTCAGTTCAGGTACATCGTCAGCGAGCCTCTGGGTCGCAGCACCTACAAGGAGAGATATCTCTTCCTCTACAGGTAAACACACAGAAAGGCCAAAACAAGCGATCTTCTGTAGAAGGTCCTCCGTTGAGGCCTCACATCGATGAACAGAAACTGAACTATTTATCCTTCAAAGTTCCATTTATACTTCAGATTTGCACAGTGTCTTTGTCCTTATTGTGAGCGATGGCCTCTGAAGTGAGAGGTATTTGGTAACAGAAATTGGAAACACTCAAATACCTCAACGTGCCTCAAAATTAGTGACATATACTGAGTTACTTCCCACCACTGGTTTAATTAAAGCCGGGTCCAGATACATATTAGCAGACTGAAGGTGGTGATCGTGTGTCACGTGCTGTGCTAGAAAACGCTTCACTTTTGACAGCTTTTCGTGCCGTTGACAGCAATTTCTCAACGAATTCACTTAAAGGGCCAGTGTGCAGGAGATCCATACAATGGCCTTCAGGGAACATGAATAGCGCAAAAGTCTCTCTCTAGAGCCGATGTTTGGTTTGTCCGTTCTGGGCTTCTGTATAAACATGGGCATCTCAATATGTAGACATGAAGGGCTCATTCCAAGCTAACGCAAACACGATTCTTAGTTCACGGTGCTTATCCACAAATGGAAACACAGGACTTACAGACGTGCTCAAGTAGTATCTTTCCTCTGCAGGGAGGAGACGGTGTCCGTGGCTAAAAACTACACCTACGACGACGGCTGTGAGGCGTGCGGGACGGACACCTTCAGCCGAGAGCCCTTCGTCGTCATGTTCACCTCCAAACAAACCGGTAGGCCCTGGGCCAGTGATGTCGATTGCCTCGTTTGTTAGGCGATCGACTGAGAACTAAACACCAGACTTGTGTGAGATTCTGAGGTCAAAGATCTGTTGGTCACCAATGACCTTTTAAAAACCCCACAAAGACTTGTGAATTCTTGCTGCCATGCATATTTACGTCAGCGAAATAGTGTTGACATCTCTTTTCTGCAATATCCCAAAATCTAAACTTGTGTCTCCTTTCCTTCACCCGTTTCCCCCCTTCATCCACTCCTTCTTCCCTCCTCCCATTCCATAGCTGTGAGGAACTTTGTTCTGATCCCCCAGCACACCTCTCCAGACTCCGCCGTGAAGGAAGCCGATGCCCTCTATGACGTGGTGACCGATGTCCGCGCCCGCTGGAACACCAATGTGAAGAAAACACACGCAAAATCAATCGAAAAACGAAAAGAATGCATCGGATATTGTTACAAATATGAGATGGGGTGTGGTCGAAACTGTTCCCGTCTCTCTGCAGGACATCGTGCTACTGGGCGACTTCAACACAGGCTGCACTTACGTATCCGGCTCCAAATGGCAGAAGATCCGCCTCTTCACGGACAAGAGTTTCCACTGGCTGATCCCCAACGAGGCCGACACGACGGTGTCACACACTAACTGCGCTTATGACAGGTGGGGACACATGCATGGGCACTCAGATGCACACACACCACATCTTTACAAATACCTGAGAAGCTCTGCATACGTAAGACAGATAATGCTAAATCAGATTTGACCCCAGTCATCTTCGAGCTGGTCATCATTTATGTCATCAATAACCATCGTTTTATTCCAACCCTCTTCCTGTATTTGCAGGATTGTGGTCACAGCTGACATGGTGAAGGAAGTGGTGCCCGGCAGTGCTAAGGTCTACAACTTCATGGTGGACTTGAATCTCAGCCTCAAAGAGGTGAAGACAACTTTTGCTTTAATTCTCCTCTATGATAGGATTCCCATCAGTTGCGATGCAGTAAAAAAGAGTCAATGTCCAAAATGCCAAACTCAAGGCTTCAAAGCGGCAGTCCAGAAACTAACGGGTGACATCACTTCTTATAGACAGTCCATGACCCTGACCAACGGGCTACCTTCACCCTACCTAACCATCTCGGCCTTAAACAGCTATGCCAAGAAAAGTAGTGGGATTCATAATACCAGGCAGTGAACTCATCTGATGATAAGTTAGCAAACTCACGTTGCGTTAGCTAACATTACTTTTCATTTCAGTGAAATGTCCAAACGGGAATAATACTTGTCCGTGAACATGATTTCAGATTCACGTCAGATGGCAATGGTGGTTGTTTAACAATGAAGACAACTCCCAAAACAATTTCCCTCTACTTCTCGATATCATTTTGCTATTGATTTGAGAGACTCCTAGATAATTACGTAATGTGTGTTTAAGTTACACTCAACGGTATCGTTCAAGATTTGGGGAAATTATTTGCTTTCTGATGGAGGGTTGGATGAGAAGATTGACTTCACCACTGTCGTGTTTTACAGTCGATATGCAGCTGCAGCGAGCAGGCTGTTAGCTTAGCTTAGCACTAAAGCCTAGTTTATGGTTCTCCGTCAGGTCGACGGCGTACCTACGCCGTAGCTACGCCGTCGACGCAGACCCCTACGCCGTAGCCTGACGCGCACCTCCAAAAAATCCTAACTACGCGTCGCGTTGACGCGGACCGTAAGCGCTGTGATTGGTCCGCTCAGAACGTAATTTCCGGCTGTTGCTTTTTCCCAGCCTCGACCGGTTTAGTGGTCGTACAGACCACCTCCGCAAACGTCTTCTCTGTCGCCTGCGCTTCATCATTTGCAATATAAGCATTTGCTCTTCAATATTGATGAGCTCCAACTTTAATGCAGCCGCTCCAACTTGGTCGCCATTGTTTACTGTGACCGGAATTCGGCTATAACCCCTGAAACCACACAGCCACAAAGGCACACCCCTGGCGGCATGGCGGTTAATTGCAGAGCAACGCGGTCCCTCGACGCAGAACTTCGAATGCTCAACGACGGCGTGACGGAGAACCATAAACTAGGCTTAAGAGTGGAAACAGAAAAGTTAGCCTAGCTCTGTCCGGAGGGAACAAAGTCTGCCTCCAAGCATCTGTAAAACTCATTAAATAATCTGCTGGACTGTTTCTTTCTTTTGAGCAGTTGCTGGGAAACCGAAGGTGACCCAGACCAGCCGAGCAAATAATCCGGCTCAAAGCCCCAAATAAAGAATCTAACTTCACCAGTTTTTGTTTGGATTGCTTGACTATTCATTTTTACTTGCACACATACATGCTTGGAATATAGTGCGCAGTTGAAGGGTTGAAACATGCAAAACCAGTACTATATGTAGTCCTTTAGCGATAATAAACCATGTTTTTTAATCAAGGCAATCTTCTGTATGCTTAAGATAGACTAACAAGAAACTTCAAAATGTTCTCTATCCCTCTCAGGCATTGGCTGTCAGCGACCATTTCCCCGTGGAGGTGGAGCTGGTTGGCCCGGCTGCTGCCGCCTGAATCTTCACTCCCACAAGTGTTGCAGAAACCTCCAGGCTGAACTGGAATCATGAGCGATCAGTGGGGGTAGCCTTTGCAATCTCGCAGCATTAAATTCACAAGACTAAAATAAAATAATTTCTGCTATTCTACTATTGTGTCATTACATTTTATTTTTTAAAGCAGCATAAACAGAAGCCCATACACCTGTGTTGTATCAAGTGGCAGCACAATGTGTAGTGGTATTGAAAAATGTTGCACACAAAAAATTAAGCTTTCACGTATCATGACAGCAGCAGCAGCAGTAGTAAAAATGTCTCCGTTGCATTCAAAACAAAAGCGACTTTATTTCTCAATTTGATCATGGAGATAAGTTTTTAAAGATGAAGTACACAGACAAAACTGAACACAAGTAATGTATTCTTTAATCACAAAAATCAATTATCTGAACACATAAAAACCCCCAATGCTTCAGAAATTTCAGGCTAAAAAGCAGTTCAGTCAGGTTATGTAGATTAATCGGTCACAAAGACATCAACCATGGGCTGTTCAAATGCACCCAAGGTTACTTTCATTAGTTATGGTTTTTAATGGTAGGCACTCGGTAGAGACCGGGTCACAGCTTAGCAACCGTAACCGAGCAGGGTAGGTTTGTGAAGTTTGGGATTTCTCTACATTTCAAAGCAGAGTATTCCTTTGTTTTTCTGCTTTTTCCATAAACTTCAAATGTTAGCATGTTCCGCTAACTAGCTTAGTAAATACATCTCAAAATAAATGGGTACGTGTTGATGCTACTTTAACGAAAACTCTCCTCTAGCTCTTTCTCTTTTTAAGCATCGCCATGTACATGCCCAGCGACTTCTGAATGGAGTCTTTGGTGATGAAGTTAACAAAGTGCTGGATGTCGGCCTCTCTGTTGGACGTCAGCTTGTCGATGGTTGGCTTCCTCATCATGGACTTGGTGATCGTTCTGGCGTGGTCTGTGAAGCGGACAGATGAACCATTAGGCTCACCGATTCCAAAAGTGGAGTAAAATAGTATTTGGCTTTTCGCCCCAACATTAATGCAACATAACTGGTACTTTTAGCGGTAGCATCGATAGGGAGCAACAACCCAAAGTCTTACATGCGACTACTCACACTGAAGCTAAAGTGTGGCTGGACTGGCAAGTTCACTGATCATGCATGAAAAGGTGCCAATATACCTGGAATAGCCAACCACTTGGTCATGGTCTGCGTGGCTGTGGCGAGGACCTGGTCTTCAGGTACCAGCTGGTCCACCAGGCCTATCTTCAGGGCCTCTGCCGGGTTGTAGAGCAGCCCTAACTGCAGAGCCAGCTCTGTGGTTCTTTGGCCCACTGTGTTCATCATGGTGTCCTTAAACCTGCAGACAGCAGCAATTGAGTATTTGCGAAACTGCAGCCTTTTGTTGTGAGCTAATCAGTCAAGCTTCCAGTGCTAGCGTGTAGCCCACACTGTCACTAGCTGCATTTCCTGAAGAAATATACATTTTTTGGGGGAAAAGGGTAAATGTCCGTCAAACCAGAGTTAGCGATTGTTGAGAAAGTGGAAAGATGAACCAAGGCCGTTTGAGAGTTTGATTTTCTGTTGAGTTTGAATGAAGTGTGTTTTATGAAGTAACTTTTTGGTCAATGGAGTCTTGCATATTTGGCTTCTACAGCTGCCGTTTCTGGTTAAACAAAAAGGATTGAACTCGTTAACAAAAAGAGGTAACACTAGTTATTGGTGTGCTAACATACTCTGCTAACGTTAACGCAACATGTTTTTACGTAGGAACGTAACATTTTAGAAACGTACATCCCCTTCCAACCTCTCCGTGTAACAAATACCACCGTTACATTTATAACGTTTAACAGAGGCTTCCTCCAAATGCTCAAAACCAGCATGAACATGAAGATCATGAAGGTCGGAGCTGGCCTGGACTTAGCGAAGGGTCAATTATTTCCGACACTCAATCAGGTGGAATAGTGCAGAGTTGTTTGATTTTCTGGAGTCATCCTATAATTCCTTACCAAAAAGGTGCTACGATGCCCAGCTGCGTCTCATTAAGGCCGATGCTGTAACGCGGGTTGTCGGCCATAATCCTGTAGTCACACGTCATGGACATGAGACAGCCGCCTGCAGGGCTGGAACCCTGCGGAGGGAGGGACAAGGTAGGCTACGAGGCAACCTGCGAAACGTTTGATTTATCAAGTTTCTGATGAAGGTGTTTGCGTACATTGATCGCAGCTATGGTGACCATGTTGGAGCCGTAGATTTTCAGCCACATCTCCTGAACGGCTCTCCAGAACTCTCCACAGCGCTCTGGACTCTTCCCGTACATCTCTGTGATGTCCAGGCCGGCTGAGAACACCTTGGGCTGGCTCTGGATTAAAACACACCACACACACACACACGCACGCACACCACACACAATTGTCACACAGTCCAGCAACAAAAATGCTAGCCACACAAATTAAATAACATTCTAAAACATGAAAGAGTATTTACTATAATGCAACTCCAAATACTATTTCTAATGTCATACAAATACAGAGCAGAAAGTTAAGACTGTACCGAGGTGAGGATGAGGCCTCGGCAGCTCTTATCCATCTCCAGCTTCTCCACGCCGATGCAGAGCTCCGTGAGGAAATCTAAACTGAGGCTGTTGACCGGCGGACTCTGCAGGCGCATCACAGCCACACCTACAGAGAGAGAGAGAGAGAGAGAGAGAGAGAGAGAGAGAGAGAGAGAGAGAGAGAGAGAGAGAGAGAGATGCTGGTCTATTACATCAATACCTTTGACATCACTTCTCTGCAAATTCATGTCAAAAGGTAAATAAATTACGACATGGAATGTCAAGTATTTAAAGGCAGCAGTATCTAATTGACATTTCACTGTCACATTTAAGTAGGGAGCTGGACAGCAGACTTTATTGGCTCATCTGTTGGCAAAAGGTTTACCAGTGCTTTGGTCAAAATTCACGTCGATTTTAGGCGTCGAGGAGTTGTTCCTCCGCTGAGCGGCGAGGACAGGAGTTGCACATACTCTGCCATGACTGCTGCAGGAGGATCGCTGGGAAAGAAGACCTGCGCACACGCACACACAGACCCCCACACGCGCACACACACACACACACACACACAGGAAGATCTGTTACAAGAAGTGCATATCCACTAGACACCTACGCAAATCAGAAACAAATTTAAACTTACGATTTAGCTAAAACTATCAACGCCTTACAGTCGTATTATTACAAACTGAAGGTGGTTCCAATTCTTTACATTACACCAATATGTTAAAATAAGGTTGTTGATGCCGTCGCATGTTATGATTAGGTCAACATTATGATCAAGTTACTAAGAATTACACTCAAGACTGTTGGAGTGTAAAGGTGTGATAAGACAAAAAGAGACAGTAAAGTCTAGGGTCGTCTCTAGGAGAGTAAGTCTATGTGCAAGTAGGAAAAACCCTACATCTGCATTATTATTTTTTCTGCAGAGATCGATTTAAAACATTTTTGAAGCACATCGTATTTGGGTGAAATCTTTAATGTCTTCGGTAATGCATAAGCTTAAACTAACAACAATCTAATGGATGTACATCATATACGTAGATGCATTCATAGGAAAATGGTTGGGTAGAAAAACTAAACTGGAGCCGATCAGAAATTCTGGTGCTGATGGACGAGAAATTGACAACACGTATGAAAAGTGATTGCGAACAAATTACACACACGCTTTATTCTTGTACCCCTTATAAATGCAAGAAGAAAAGGGAAACACTGCAAAAAATTCTGTCAAATCAAACAAATCAAAAAGATCCACAATTTAAAAAGCTTTTGTTTTACTGATTTTTTTTGGGAAATAGTTTATTTTTCGGTCATTAGTTAATCAAACAATGAGATAATTAAACTATTTCACCATGAACAATGAGTTTTACATTATTATTTATTTATGTTTTTTCTTCTTCTTTTCTTTTAACAATAAATACAAAATATGTCCAAAAAAGGGTGTGTGTCCACCTCGAAGATGTTCTCTGAACCAATTAAAAGAGACCTGGAACTCTTAAATGTAAGAGCACGTTTTTTAATTTTTAAGTCCTTAAGTTTGAGAATGTGCACGAGCAGAAATCGAACCTGGCTGACCTGAAATGCCCTTCAGCGCGTTACTTTTAATAAGATACGACACGCTGTTGACAGTGAAAGGTACGGCATCGAAGCACAAAACACTACATTATTTAGTTTGCATTAATGTAAAGAAAGGTGCGCATTAAGACCCAACAGGGGGATGTGACCCAGAAGGGAGCCGCAGAAGGCTCTTCTTCGTGTGACCTTTGCTCCAGTTTCTATAGAGACGGCGCTCACGCGCTAACACGGCAGACACGGCGACGTGGGCACAAACCTGACAAGACGCACTTGTTCCTCAACACAGCTCTCAAGGCCATTTCGTCCCTTCAGTGTCTGGTTCAACTCCAAATTAAAGACAAGAAGGAAACACCTTCCGTCTTCTTCTTCTGCTTTAAGTTCAATGGCGGCTTGCAGCTGTCGCTCGTGATGCACTGTCGCCACCTAGTGTCCCGGAGTATGTAGTACTCCCTGGATTACTTCATATCACGATTAGGTAAATAAAGTAATGATTAAATGATAGTACGAATAATAAAGAGGAATAAACACTATAATATACATATATATATTTATATATATATCATATATATATATATATATATTTGAGGGATATATATATATATATATATATATATATATATATATATATATATATATATCCCTCAAATATTGAGTTATCTGTGTGTAATGCTTCTCATCTCCTGTTGTTCCAGAACACCCTCAGGGGCCTCCTTCCCACCTCCCCGTACCAATATTCAGAGCTTCACCTTGTAACTCTGATTGCTGCTGCCACAACCAAATTTCCCCTTGGGGATGAATAAAGTATATATCCTATCCATCCTATCCTTTCTTCCATGTATTTCTGGCAGTGCATGAGAACAAAGTGCCGCACCTAAAAAAACACACAGCAATGTCACAACCCGTCCTCTGCCGCGTTGTGTGATACACTAAAGGGGGCCTTGTGTCTCTGTATCTGCATGACAAAGCAGAGGTGGGTAAAGAAGTGGCCATTAGACCCAATGTATTGGCTTGGGATTACACATCCATCTTTGACCCAAATGCTCTTTACTGACACCTCGAAAAGTCCTGAACACGTCAAAATAATAAGAAAAGAAAACATACAGGCGAAGAGCATACGTCTCTGCAGATTAAGACCCCGCCACAAATGTATTGTGGGTCATAAGTGATGATTGACAGAGATTATTTTTGTCTATGCCTTTGTTTTGTTTTAGGAAATTCCTTCATATTATACATTTAAAGCTCTTGTATTGTAAAAAGCAAGATATTTATCTTAAAAAATAATAATAAGCAGGCCTAAATTCTATATAAATACTGTGAAAGTATCTAAACGCTCAATCCATTGAAAATACACACAGGCGTACCTGATGGTGATGGTGCCTAGCATAGAAATGCAGGAGTATTTTTATATTGCTGCCTTGTTTTTTTTACAAAAGTAAAGGGTCTGAATACTTCCCCCACCACTCCCTATTGTTACACCGTATATTAAAGGAGTGTCTATGTCATGGAAATTAGTTAGCGAGCGTGAAAACACAATGAAAAGGTAATTTTGCAGGCATTTGCGATAAATAGGCCATTTGGCGAACATTTCTTCCGATAAAGTGACGTAGCTTGAAACAGGTAAAGTGCACGGCATCGAGCAGGCGGTAA
Source organism: Taurulus bubalis (assembly GCF_910589615.1). Classification (NCBI taxonomy): domain Eukaryota; kingdom Metazoa; phylum Chordata; class Actinopteri; order Perciformes; family Cottidae; genus Taurulus; species Taurulus bubalis. The sequence continues at coordinate 4,874,456 of NC_136605.1, forward strand.
AAGATGAGACTGAGAGGAGGAAGAGAGAGGAGTGAGTGAGGGGAGAGATAGATGTGTGTGTGTGTGTGTGCGTGTGTGTGTCAGTCACGGCAAAGTGTGTGATCGCGGCAGAGAGACCCACCGCCCAATGAAGCTCCTCTCAATCAGTGAGTATGCTATTTTACATTACGCTAAAGTGTGTTTCATAGCTGAGAACACTAACGTGCAGTTTGGGGTCTGGATTGTTTTGTAGGTGGTTGCAAAGAAAAGTTGTTTTGAATTGTTTCATTCTTATGGATATTGATGGTTACAATAATAAGAGTATAACAACAAAATAAGAAATTTAAATACAATTAAATCTCTGGTCATTGGACCTTAACTGTGTAGAGATTTAAAGTTGTCTTCCCTCGTATGTGTGTAGCAGTTCTTTTGGTTCATCTTTCATGGATTTGGAACTAATAAGGAACATAAACTGAGCATGAAGAGAGGCATTTAGTGTTGATTTAACTGTTCCAGAGTACCTTTATGCATGTCTAACTGCATGTGTGTTTCTTCTTGTTAAGTATACAGTATTACATGCATTTCTATGTGTCATCTCTTGTAAATGTGCACACATGTCCGTTTTCTTTTCCGCTCAGACTCCCCTTCAGTGTTGGCTGTGATTGAGCGACATAGGAAATCCATCGGTGCGCCCTGTAACCCGGGGCACACACACCTCTCCCCCGCTGCTTTCCCCGCTCTCCCTTTTTCTGTCCGACCCCACCGGGCGCCATCATGGATCTTATGGACATGAGCAGTGGCTGCGAAGATGAAAACTGTGGCCACGCATCTGGCTTACCCGAGGACCACTTGGACCAAAAGCACCACTTGGAGGAATCTATGTTTGGATTGATTGAGTTAGGTGGGTAAAAAAAAACAGGTGACAATGTATGCAGTCAATACAAGTTCATACAATCTTCTCAAAGATTTTCCGTGGCTGCGATGTACTCAGCAGTGTGTGTACTGTTAATTCTGGATGAAAGATCGATGATGCGCTCAGCTGTGTTATCACGAACGAGCAGGGGAGTCAGCAGGTTGTAAATATCTACATAATACAGGCAATCAAATGTGTTTTAAGAAAGTGTGGGTCACCGCAACCGAGCGATGGCAGGCAGCCATAACTCGCCAAAGTATTATTCAGTTTGCTGCAGCGGAATGCGAGATTAGCCGCGGACAGACGCTGAGACGCACACTCACTCACGGTCCGATCGCATAATCCTCTGTCGGGGATAAAAAAGAGAAATTAGATTACAAAGTGGGAATGCAACTAATATAGTCTGCTATCCTTTGACTTTACTCTTGTTTGACTTGTTTGACATGCTGCAGTAACATTTTATTTTCCGTTCTGACAATGTGTGGAATGAATCTAAAAGTATTTCTGATAAAAACCTATCCATATTTCACATTCTAGTGTGTGTGACTGTCATTTACATTCCACTGATGCTCTTCGGCTTTCTGGGAAACACACTGACCATCCTGGTGGTTTGGCTCCGCCCTCACATGAGAAGCTCAACCTACCTCTACCTGAGCAGCATGGCTGTCAGTGATCTGTTGATACTCCTCCTGCTGCCTCTGGATCTGTATAAGGTACACACACACACACACACACACACACACACACACACACACACACACACACACACACACACTACACACAGTGTGTGTGTCTCCCTGCCAATTCTGGATTGACGGCATGTTCACTGTCATTCTCACCTTTGTGGAAACTGTCTAGTCAATCCTTTTCTTGGGTTGAAAAATATCACTATTCTCGTTTAAAAAAGCATTCTAACTCCAAATGAAGCAATCAAATAATTGATGCGTGAACTGAGAATATTTAATAAAAGGTCAGCGCACACGTGAGTGTAACCGCTGTGTCATGAAGTGTTAAATAAAGGTGGAAATGAAAGATGGCGTTAGGGTAAAATAATTGCTGTGTCTCTTCCAGCTCTGGAGGCCCAGACCCTGGCCTTTGGGAGACCTTGTCTGCAAGCTGACAATGTTCCTCTCTGAGTGCTGCACCTTCTGCACCATCCTCCACATCACCTTCCTCTCCCTGGAGAGGTACCTGGCGGTCTGCTGGCCAATCACGGCCAAGACCCTGCTGACGCGGCGCCGAACAAGGGTTCTCATTGGTTGCCTATGGCTGAGCGCGGCCATTAGCGCGGCACCGGTGTTCCTCATGGTTGGAGTGGAGGACGTCGGAGGAGAGGAGGGAAGCCTCGGCGAACGGAGGGAGGATGGAGGGCGGATGAGCAAGGAAGGAGAACAGGGAGGGTTTATGGTAGGTGCAGGGGGAAATGGAAGTGGACACATTGGAGGATTAGAGGAACCGGAGTGGGGAGACAGACAGAAAATGGCATGGGGCGAAAGTGTCGGGGAGTTAAAACGGTTCGGAGAGGAAGGGGAGAGCAAAGCGGGAACAGAAGAAAGAGGCGAGAGGAATCAAGGCGATGGTGGAAAAAAGGAATTTGAAAATCAACCAGATGACGGAGGAGGTGGAGAAGAAGGAGAGATGGGAGTTGAGGGCGAGCGGCAAAACAAGATGAAAGAAGATGAGGGAGGAGGACGGGAAGAAGCCGCCATCGACAGACGAGAGTGCCGCTGCACGCAGTACGCCGCCTCCTCCGGCCTGCTGTCGGCCCTGATGGTCGTCTCCAACTTGTACTTCCTGGTGCCCCTCGGCATCCTGGGACTTGTCTACAGCCTGATCGGACGGACGCTGTGCCTCCGTCCACAGAGCAGCCGCAGAGACCAGAGTCACCGGCACACGGTCAAAATGCTGGGTGAGAAGCACGCGAGAAACACACCCAGAGCCTCAGGCGCTTCTTTTTACGATCACAAGAACTCACAGGAACTAGCGGCCGGTGGGGATGATTAACCGTGGTGGGCCCACAGGCATTGACACACTTCTAGCAATGTGGTTGTCAAGCTTGCATTGTTAAAAATATCCGGCTTGATCTACTGTTTCAATGTTGTTTGTATGTAAACAAATAATTAACTAAACTAGTATTTCAACAATGATATCAATCCATATTTCCAGTAGTCTGTCCTACTAAACCGGTTACGTAACAGCTGAAGTTACGTTAGCTTATGTTAGTATGTTAGCTGTTAGCAACTTACTGTTTAAATAACTGATAGTTTTGATTGGACGATGCTACAGATGCCTCCTAACAACCAGTTTAGACATTACTTATGTCTTTATTAGTTATGACATTTCTTTAGTTTTAAGCTTTAATAGACCACTTCAGTTAATCACTAGTTTGATGCAAGCTAGCTACATATATTGCGCACAAATGTAAAGGATTTAAAGGATTCAATTCTGAACAGTATATTGAGGCTAATAGCAGCAGTAGCATCTGTGTTTCTTAGTGTTGGAGACATCTTTTGCCACCTTCAGGTATTGATGATTCTAACGTTCTCCCCCTCTGTGTCTCCACCTTCTCCAGGAGTGATCGTCTTGGCGTTTGTCCTTTGCTGGCTGCCCTTCCACGTGGGTCGCACCATCTTCTATTTTTCAACGAGCTCCATTCCTGACGGACAGGGAGGGCACACGGACACGGACGCACACGCAGACATCAACCCCCTCGCTCATGTCGCCGCAGACGCAGATATCGACGCACGCGCTAAACCCATCAACTGGTCGGATTCGGACGCGCGGCTCGAGGCGCTCTGTGACCTGGAGCGAAACGCGACGCACAAAAATAACACGCGTCATCACGCACCTTCCACCCACAGCGTGACGCCCACCGGCCCGCACGATGACGCCGCGCTCAATGACACGCGTGTCAACGGTACGCACCCACACCCTGACGGGCGCGGGTACTTTTTATACTATCTGACTCAGTATGTCAACCTGGTGTCCTCCGTCCTCTTCTACCTCAGTGCCGCCGTCAACCCGTTGCTGTACAACCTGATGTCCGCCAGGTATCGGCACGCCGTGCGCAGCCTCGTGCACACGCAGTCCCGCCGCCTGCGTGCGCTCACGACGCGCCTCTCCGCGACGCGCCTCTCCGCGACGCGCCAGTCCACGACCACTTTGTGAGCGGCCAACGCAACAGAAACAGACGCGTAGTAGTAGTAGTGCAAAGGCCGTGACCACAGTGGGAGTTTGATGTGCAGAAAAAAAAGGGTGTTTTTAAAAGATTCTAACCTTTCCTCATTCCCATGGCAGCCTATGTCCATGTGACCATTCCTGCGGAAAAGTTAACCGACGCCTCATGGTGGAGACACACCGACAAACGGAAAGTTTTCTCCGGCAGGTTTTTGGCATTGTTTTCAAAATGGCGGCCGGGGGACAAACTTTCTCATATACAGCTAGGCAGTACACTTCCTGGTTTTACTGTTTGATCTGTTTCGATTTTTTTCCACAAACCAGTTCCCTCGCGATGGACTAACTTAATTTGCGTAAAGTTAAGGGTCGAGTCGCGATTATCCAAATTTAGACGCGTTGAAGGGTCAGTGCGCGGCCTCTCTTGCTCTCCATTGTAAATCTGTAGGGTTTACAACGTACGTCAATGGATTTTGTGTATCTCCGCTTTAACTGTGCTTGCATTGATCTGTGGCGCTGTCCTAGCAAACTGATTTTATTAAATTGTTCCTGGGTATATCGCTAGTCGCTAGTCGTAGGTGGTAGGAATCAACCCAGAGTCCATTCCCCCCCGTTGAAAATGGACAAATCGGCGATTGATTCCAGTAAACAGTAACTCCCTGAATGTACATACAGGACGGGAATATTGTCCTCGGATTAGAAACAAACGTCACTCCACTTATTTTAGCTCACTGACAATCTTGCGTCTTAATGTTTGAAAGTAGGGCTAACTCACTTTGAGGATGTGTGTGTTTCATAGTAAATGAGGCACTTTCCACACTATATTTATACAGGAGAAATGGTAGGTTTACGTAGGTACAGCTTAAATTGTGGTGACAGCAGCCTGCTAGAATACATATGTCCACACACACACACACACACACACACACACACACACACACACACACACACACACACACACACACACACAGAATAGGGCTATCATTTTGATTCATGTAGTTTCATACCGGCTGATGTTTTTTTGACGTAATATATATATTACATTAACGTGTCCCTATACTGATATAAATGCCTTTATTTGATTCACACTCGAGGTGTTATCACCTCTGCGTAGGAGGTTATGTTTTCACTGTCTGTCAGCAGGAAACACCTCAGAATGGATTTCCTATAGTTTGGTGGATAGATCGGCCGCGGGGCTGAAGGACAATTGATCTGATTGTGTTGGTAACCCCGGCCTTTGTGCCATGAGTCTGTACCTATATATATATATATATATATATATATATATATATATAGGTACAGACTTGATGACAAACCAAATCAAAATTGAAAAAATGTGTAATTAAAAAAGAATATATCTGTAGTTTACTGAAAGTGTATAATATCATAAATCATTCCGACCTTTTGTATCTGTAATTTTCTTTCTAGTGTCTCACATGTTTTGTAAAATGCAAAAAAATATTAAATGTTTTGCTTGTGTTTGTGTTGTGAGTCATCTCCTGGGATCAATATAGTTATTATCTCTTAGGTATTGTCTGATATTAGACATACACCTGTTTGGGTCATTTACTTGTTGAACTTTGCTTCATATGTAGTTATGTAAAATGTTGGTCGACTTCCCGAATGCTTTGCATTGCATCACGTCTTCTGTCTCACTTGGACAGCCACATCTGACAGCCAGCAGAACTCTGCTCTCTGTGTGTGTGTTGAAAGATGGGAAGCATCGGTATAAATATGGTTAAAGGCTGGATACGGATTGATTTCTGTCTTCTTCCTAATAAAACCTAAATAAAAATATGTGTGTGTACAAAATAAATGAGAGATTTTATATTTACCAAAAATGGCAAATTGTTATTCTCAATTAAAGGCGTGTAAGCAAAGTAAAGCTTTAGACACCAGAAACAACGTAATGTCCCAGCTGCTTTGTTCTTTTTGGAAGATGTGAAAGCAGAAACACAAAAATAAGTCCTGAATCTATTGCTTTTACCTGCATTCGTATTACTGTAGCCAGCTAACCTTTCAAATATTTAGACAGTATGGGGACATTTTGTCCAACCATGGACTGAATATAATCTATTTTTTTCATCTAAATGCAGATAATTGTCATCATAGTTTTCCCGAAATTCAGGGATGTGTCATGCACTGTATAGTGTTTGAGCAGTTTGTTTGCTGTGTGTGTGTGTGTGTGTGTGTGTGTCCTACGTACTTTGTGCCCAGTGACCGAAGCTTCATTTCCTTCTGAATGGTCAGCGACAGCAAACTCTTTTTACTATTGCATGTTTCTCTGCGTTCGTTTAAGTCACCGTGGACGCCGAGATGGGAATGCACTGCAGTACTTCTCCAAAAACCATAGACTGCCTGTACGACACCGCCAGGTATGCAAAGAGGCAGTAAACTGAACACCTATCCCAGAGGGTCGCAGAGGGTCGCAGAGGGCCGCCTTCACCCACGACCTCCACACCCTCTTTGGAGGAAATGCCACGGTCAGGTCATACAAGTATCACTGTCCCTTAATCGTACCTGGAACATTACGGTATCTAAAGTAGAGGATTCCTAAAAGATAAAATCAGGCAATGTGATTCCTTCTCTGGAGGAAATTATCAGGATTCTTCCCAACAAATGACTTTCAGCAATAAAGTAGTATATATATATATATATATATATATATATATATATATATATATATATATATATATATATATATATAGTTCATTAAAGAAGCATGTCCTCTCCTAAACACATTTGTATATCGTCAATAATTCTGCAGTTACATTGTCGAAAAGGTTTTTAAAAAATGTCCAAATGATATGTGTGTGTTGATTCTGTAGGTGAGTTATGGGGCCGTGGGTGTCGTTGCTCTTGCTCTCTCGGTCCTGTTTGAGATGCTAACAATCAACAATAATGTTGAATGCTAAAATATAGTGTTACACTCAAGTGGAGACGAGTCATACGGTCGGTGAACTGACTCAGTAGGGTCAGTAACACAACAACATTTATTTAAGCTTTTCTGAAATGATCCAACATAAGTTAAAGAAGAACAACTGAGGTTGTAGCAAAAGTTTTCTCACTTTCAAACCCAACGTTGCATTAAGGAAAAGAATGTGTTGCTTCTCCTTTTAAAGGTTACACAGACTCTCTTCAGACATTTTGACAAAACCCTGCTGGTCAGTGTTACTGTTATGCTAATATTAGAAGTGAGCAAATACATACAGAACAATATGGTAAAAAACTGATCCACTGAACTTAATCTTAGTAACATTTTACTCACAGTTAAACTACCCACATCACACATATCACAACATGTGGATTCTTGCAAGTTTTTACAGAGAGTATCTGGTCAAATCGGTACTGCTCCTGTCTTTTGTGACGACACATCTCTGAGGAATGTGAGCCACGGGGTTCCCCACAGAGTCTGCGAACGTCGGCCATCCCGCGGACTCTGGTGGACCGCTTCCTGTCGGACCCGAACCTGCAGAAGGGAAAGGAGTTCTTTCAGAGCTCCAGCAAGCACCGTGACGCTCTGATAGCACAGCGAGGACACTTTCAGCTGAGAGCGGTGTGAGAACGACAACTAGTCGAGGCTTCAGAGTGCTGGGGGAATGTCGTATCTTTGTGGGACACCCTCAAAGGTTAGCATCGCACCACCGGTTAACATTTGAATAACATTTGGACCAAGTCAGGACCTGGGTTGAATCTCAGTTGCCGAAGGCGTAAAGTTGATCCCATATGGAATAAAACATTGCTTGCTCTGTCATTTGCTGCAAAAGTATTATTATGTATTGTGTCAGGTTGATCTAGAAATGTTACGAGTCATCAAACTGGCGATGAACGAGTAACACTGTACTGCGGAGATTATGAGCTGATGAATGGCAGCTGTGTGAGACGATTGTAGGCAGGTGTGAAGGTAGACTTGGCCCAGGTTGATGGCAGGACAGGATGAGCCACACACACACACACACACACACACACACACACACACACACACACGGTGTAATAGATGCTCTTTACCACCACGTGGCGCTGTGGTACAAAGGTCTGAAGGGTTCAGTTGAACTTGTAAAGCTCCTGTGAATTCATTTTCAAATTTATGAAGTTTAAGTGTCTCCAAAGTGAATTTTGACAACCCATTAATTAAGCATTATTGAAGAAATAGGAGGTTATTACGTATTTACATTATTGATGCGTTTACCTGAGACCTGATTATGGAACACACTTACATTACAGTGTTGTTGTTGTGTGTGTTTCTGCCTTTTCATTGCATAACTAGTTAAGCACATATAACTTACTTTTGGTTATGATGAGATCACTTTCACTGTTCAATGATTTTAGATCACATTTAGAAGGAGATTTTATAAGATTGTATTTGTATTATTTTTATATTACTGCACTTCTCTGTTGAATATGACTCCACTGTTTCTTCAGTCAGGTACATCACCTTTATACGTGGACTCTGCTCTGTAGCATGAAGTCTGGAAGACTGACCTGTCAATCTGCCCTGCATCATGTTGTGCATTCACTCCGTACAGGTAGATAGGATGAAGCGCTGTGCTTATTTCACTGTGTGATGCACAGCGTCTCAGTTTGTTCCCAAAGGCACAGCGGGGATTTAATTGCTTCAGCTGACACTGGTGGGCTATGGGAGAGCGCTCTGGTCAGGCAAACAAGGTTCCGCTTGAAAAGGGAATGTATATGTCTATATATATATATATGAATGTATCTAATCAATCTTTGTCTTATTTTCCTAAACAACGTGCCTCACACTGCAGTTTTAGATTTGTCAGGTGGCCACAAACACGACTCCAAAATGAAGGCTAACGAGCACGATGACAACTTCATGTGGTGATAAACTGTATTGGGTTGTGTTTGTATCTCTTTTAGTAGTCTGATGCTCCAGATGGTTTCTCTGAGAAACCTTCATTGGAAACTGTTTGGAAAAGGGCCGGCACCATCAAAAAAAGGTGGCAGGTGATGGAATGAAGCATCTGCGAATCAAACTCTCGCTGAAGCCAGTCGGGGAAAAAAGCGTAAAAATGTTTTCCATCGAGAAAAGCCTTCGCTGTCGTTCTTTGCTCGTCTCTCTCCAGTTCTGTTATAAGTGATGCTATTGCAGCATCTACGCTAACCTCTTCAGGAGCAACCATTGCTGTTGAGAAGGAACATTGCCTCTCTGCGTATATAAGGAGTGGACGTAGCCATCGTGAAGTCACCCATTGGTTTGTGGACTGCCGTTTTGAAGCCTCGAGTTTGGCGATTTTACCGTCGCCATGTTGTTTTATGTTTGCAACTGATGAATGGAGGTTACCATATTTGGTACTCCTCACACGATTCAAAGGCATTACTCGATAGCGTGATAGAATCCAGCTGCCGTGCAATGCTGGTACGTTTTTTCCCCCAAGAAGCAAAGAATGTAAATAAAATAAATAATGCGTCTTTAAAATAGACAAATCTCAACTGCTTCAATGAAAATGCAGCATGAAACCCCCCAGGCAGCCCCATATTTCACCCCAGTAACCACCCGATAACAACCAGATGCTTTACCCAGTGCACCTATTAACCCTGGTACTTTAGTGGCTCAGGTACTTCTCTCATGGAAGCTGTTTTTAGATGCCCTTGTCTCCCACCCTCCACTGGTTATTTAAGATCCACTTAATTTTCTTACATTCTGGTGAAAAGACAACAGATCCGGTCTTCTGCGGCACGTGTGCATAAACCGGGTTATCAGCAGAACATGTTCCCCTTATCACTCACTCAGCCCTCACCCTCCTCTCTTAATTGTTGATACAGCTGTGTGCATTTGAAATGTAGCTAATAAATCAAATCATTTAAAGAACCTCTCCATCCTGCTCTCAAGCCTTTGTGAATGTGACCCGGTGGATGCGATCAATCAAACGACGCTTGGTCTGGACTTCATTTATTCATTAATGATAATTGTAGTGACGATATGTAGCGCAGGTGTTCACCAAACAGTCTTTCACCAGTCAGTCATCTGGCTAATAGAAAGGCTATCACTTAGCTTGACATGGGATTCACTGCAGGGCACGATCTTGACTGTGTGTGTGTGTGTGTGTGTGTGTGTGTGTGTGTGTGTGTGTGTGTGTGTGTGTGTGTGTGTGTGTGTGTGTGTTTGTGTGGAGAGACGTAATGAAGTGGGCTTATTTGTTTTGTTTGTTTTTGCCAAGAAATGAATAAGAAGGTTGATAGCACTCTCAAGTTTATACGGTAGATTTGAAGCTGGAGCCAGCAGTTGGCTAGCTTAGCTTAAAACTTTAGCATAAAGAACTAGCTAGCCTGGCTCTGGTCAAAGATAACAAAAATGTGCCTTGCAGCACTTCTAAAGCTAAATAAATTGCATTCATGCATTATACATTTTGTTTGTTTAAGCCATACAGAAACGTTAGGGTAAAAACACCAACTGTTCAATTCACGGGGGGTCGGACTATTTCCTGGCTGGGACCTGTAACTTTCTAGAGTCTCTGCTTGTTTCCTCGCAGATGCTCCCAGTGTTTTTTGTATGAATTAAACAAACAAGTTAATTAGAAGATATGGTGGAGAGCCATCTGTTCTTCTCCCGTTTCCACTCTTTATGCTAAACTTAAGCTAAGCTAGCAGCGGTAGCATCGTCTTAACCGTGCAGATATTTCACATGATTTTAAAACTATTTTCCTCCGATGTTTGACAGCGGTGACAAATGTGGATTATTGGGCTTATCGTGAAGCTGAGGTGGAAGAGAAAAATGCATGCAATTACTTTCTACTCTCTCTTTCTCTTGCGTGGAAACAATAATGCGAACAGTACTGAGCGCAATTAGCAAAAACAAACCAGCAAGTGTTTCATGGAATTGATCCCGAGGCATGATGCAATGTGGAAATTAGCTGCATGTATCTCTCCTTCTGGCACAAACTCAATACCCCTCTTCCATTCCAGTGGACCTAAGAGCTACGTTTAAGGAGCCGGTTCTTCAAAGGGATTCATTTCTGCTTCCATCCAGCGACATATGGATGTAAATTATCTCCATATATGCGTCAATAAACTCGATGCAAGCTTGCACACGCAGTCAGCATATTCACACTTGAGAGAAATAAACACAAGCGTGTACGCAATGCACGCACATGTACGCACATGGACGTTAAAATGCCCACCCACAACACACAGATCTCTCTCTCTCTCTCTCTCTCTCTCTCTCTCTCTCTCTCTCTCTCTCTCTCTCTCTCTCTCTCTCTCTCTCTCTCTGAGCCCCCAGCAAGACAAAGATCTCCACAGCAAATGATTGAGCAATCTAATTATAAAGTGTGGGGGCCATCCAGTAGTTTACTACCAGTATTTATTACCTGTAGTGGTGCTGCTCAGCAGTAGGGACCTGTAACATATGGAGCAAATTAATGCAATATGGAGTCAGAGCTTCTGGGCTAAAACAGCTGGGATGACAAGTTTGAGGAAGATGTACACATGCATGCAGTTGCGTCCTCTCTGAAGGGAACAATTGTGTTTTTTGCTGCCATTTCTTAGCCTGGGATAATGCTTCAATTGCTTTGGATATATATCTGACTTGAAAGGAAACTTTACCCTACGGTGAGCCAGAATTTGAGTGGTCCAAAACCAGGTCTGGTTTAAAATTTAAAAAATGATTTTTCTAAACACCTCTGATGAACGTATGTATGGCTGGTGGAACAATTTGGACTTTACAGTGAACCTTAAAAATACTTTACCTTTTTCTCATTTATTTGTTTTATGTTGAGACAAACATAAGTCATCTAACAGCATAAACCTACCTACCTACCTACATGAACCTACCTACCTACCTACATATACCTACCTACCTACCTACCTACCTACCTACATATACCTACCTACCTACATGAACCTACCTACCTACCTACATATACCTACCTACCTACCTACCTACATATACCTACCTACCTACCTACCTACATGAACCTACCTACATGAACCTACCTACCTACCTACCTACATATACCTACCTACCTACCTACATATACCTACCTACCTACATATACCTACCTACCTACCTACCTACATATACCTACCTACCTACCTACATATACCTACCTACATGTACCTACCTACCTACCTACATATACCTACCTACCTACCTACATATACCTACCTACATATACCTACCTACCTACCTACATATACCTACCTACCTACCTACCTACATATACCTACCTACCTACCTACCTACATGAACCTACCTACATGAACCTACCTACCTACCTACCTACATATACCTACCTACCTACATATACCTACCTACCTACCTACCTACATATACCTACCTACCTACCTACCTACATATACCTACCTACATGTACCTACCTACCTACCTACATATACCTACCTACCTACCTACATATACCTACCTACATATACCTACCTACCTACCTACATATACCTACCTACCTACCTACCTACCTACCTACCTACATATACCTACCTACCTACCTACCTACCTACATATACCTACCTACCTACCTACATATACCTACCTACATATACCTACCTACATATACCTACCTACATGCCTACTTACCTACATATACCTACCTACCTACCTACATGCCTACTTACCTACATATACCTACCTACCTACCTACCTACATATACCTATCTACATGCCTACTTACCTACATATACCTACCTACCTACCTACCTACATATACCTATCTACATGCCTACTTACCTACATATACCTACCTACCTACCTACCTACATATACCTACCTACCTATCTACATGCCTACTTACCTACATATACCTACCTACCTACCTGCACTGATACCGCCTGTCTGTCTGTATTCCCTTTCGATTCCAATAAACCACAAATATCATCCCGCCTGCCTCACATAGTTATAAAATGAGTATAGTAAAAACATTCAGAGCTAAGTCGTGCACACGCTGGTATTCAGCATGAACCGAAGCACTACAATTGGGTAAAACAATGACATCTGGTGACAGTTACAAGTCATTGTACCAGCAGCATTTATCAACGTGATAGGAAAAATATCACAATACCAGACTATAAACAAACAAAGTGACATACACACATGAGTAAAGAAAGTTACAAACAGTTCAAAATGAAGCAATGCCGCATTAAAGGGAGCAGTTCGCCTCGTCAGCGCTGACGTCGTGCTGTTGTCTGCACTCGGTTCTCAGTATTAGACTGACAGCGAGGGACAATTACAGTGGTGAGATGAACCTGATCGGACAAATGAAAGCTGATCGCATTTGCAGTAAAAAGAAATATTCGCAGCCCGACAAGAAGCTGCCCTCTTGTCACCTCTGGGTGTTCCTGTTCGATTTGAACCTGCCGCTACTCGTTTACAAAGCAGTGCACAGAAACGTCCTATTTGTCTTTTTGTTTGTCACAAAATACATTTTTCAGCTTAGTATGTTTTGGTTGTTCATATGACTGCATTCATTTTCCTCTTCTGGGTAACACTATTGTGTCGATATTATTATTATTATTATTATTATTCTTAGAGTCGGGAGGAAAACGTCGGGAGGAATTTCCCTTAAATGGATTGGAGAACACTTGTAGTGTGTTGGCCTTTCCCACCAGGTGTGTTGTGTTTTTCCCTGCAGGAAGTGGTGACAGACAGTGAGCGACGCCTCCTATTTAGTTTACTGAAAATTGCTCCCTTGGTGGGTAACAGGATTTAAGCCTAGCTTCATCTTTTTGCTCACGGGTCATTGCAAAAAGTGAAAGCAATAAGCAACGAAAGGAGCAAAGAAAAATGAAAAGAAATGCTGATTTTTCTTATATATTGGGCGGCTAAAAATACACATGTTGCTCATCTACAAAGCTCATCCTGCAGAGTCAAATCTCTAACAGAGCTCGGCCAGAACTTGAATCTTTAATTAATTAATTAATTAATTAAAGTTTGACTGAAATATAAAGACATGTATTTGCAACTTGGGCCATGCATTTATCAGTAAAGGTATTTCAAAAATATGATTTCTTCTAAATCTGCTCTAGTCCTTAGTTTCCCTCTTTAACAAGTGTCGATTTACAGTGTTTGTAGTCGTAGGATGTTGAATTATTAATATCCACAAAAACTTCACACTCACATTGTTTATGTAATTCTCTTTCCGAATCCAGGCATTGCCAATAAATGTAGAAAGCGCTGTTTTAAAGTCACATGCTTTGAAGTCTATAGATATGGTAGAATGTAAGACTATGCAAATATTATTGTTAGTATAATGGAAGCCATACATCCTAAAATCATGTTCTAAAGCCTGCTATTGACCTTTCAACAAGTATGTGAGTCATAATCATCATCATCATGGTAGAATGGTTAAACATAACTGAGTCAATGACTTGGTGATTTTGTCCCGTGGACCGTGCAGCAGCCCAGCGTCACGCCAACGCAGGCGGTATTCAGGACGAGGCACAAGTTTGACTAAAGTGTGGACCATTTCATAGTCGTAAACATCAACATTTAAAATGTGTTGCAGTGAAAGGAGGATTAAAAAGAAGGAAGCGTCATTACATCATCGGGACAGCATTCCAATTTCCCGTTGGAGCCAGACGTTGGAGCCAGACGTTGGTGCCAGTTCTATTGACGTTTACGAGGCGGGGATGCCAAGTCCTGCTATAAACCATCATATCTGTGTTGTTTCACCTTTTGACTGAAGAATTTTCACACCATTAAAAATACAAAGCACCGTTCATGATGTTGACTGATATTTAGTTTTCCCTCACCAACACCGCTGCTCCATGTCTGTCTGTTGATTTAACAGAGATTCATAAGGACTTTAAACTTCAGAGGGACGCTACGGTGTGAATACGGTATCAAGGGGCTGCTGTTTATTGCAGTGAAAAATCAAATATCCCTCATCACGAAGCAACATTAGAACTCTTAAAACAGCTACGTCTTGCCACTTCCAAACAATTCAAAATATACAAGCTATCTGAGGTAATATACATCGACTCCAGTATGTCAAACGCTAGCTAGTTAAAGCCAAAAGATTTACACATGATTCTGGCTTCTGTGGTAATAACCTGTTCAACTGACAGATCATAAAAGAGGAGACGCCGTTCATCTCAAAGTCGGCCGAACTGAATGTTTACACACTTCAATGTGAGTTCAGTGATGTAACGACTCCTCCTCCTGTTATATAGTTCTGGTTGCAGTGGATGTCAATGACAAAAGCAGACAGGAAGTAAACATGGACCCAAGCTGTTGCCTAGCATTGCAACACGGGTCCATTCAACAAAAGATATAGACCTCTACAACAAAAGATCTACACAACAAAAGAAACAAAAACATATTTTTTATTTTTGCTTTAACACACATTTAATTACATTTCAAGTGACAATTGAGCATTGTCTGGATGCAAATGTCCGACCTGCTTTCCCCGAGTGTAATCACACCAAGCTGAAATGTGACAATCTCTGATGATATCCTTATCCTTAACTCTCTGTTCGGTTTCACAAGCTTTCGTCTCATTGTGTTCGTTTACCTGTGCAGTGAACCACAATGGTGTCAGCTCCATATCAAACCGTGTGCTTCACACACAAACTGACTGTGATTCTCTCAGATGGTTAACCCCCACATTGGTGATAAGAGTAGACTTTCTTCATCAATATCGTTTATAGTTGCCTCAGGCTTGCCTTCTGAGGATACACTGAGCTCCTCCTGTCCTGCTCCATCCGAATGAATTCATGTCCCATTAATGCAAGTCATACTTTACCTTCATCACCGGAGTCTCTGTGCTTTCTCGTCTCTCTGGTTTCCAGGGTTCGTGGTTATACCCGGACCGTGGTTGTGCCCCCGTCTGACACACCCACTGCTACTATTGTTATTATTATCATTAGTCACATTTCTATTAATGTTACTGCTTATTGCTACTGTTTTTATTTTTGTCTCTTTTCAGAGGAAAGGGACAATGGACAGATGATATCGTATAACGTACAGATGGTAAAAATCCACTGAGGCTAATTTGCGATATTGCGATATACAAATAACTCTTTCATTTTTAACAGTTGCTGATTGTCAAAGGAGACTGATTGCAGCTAGTATTTTTTTCCTTAATCTAAACTCCAACCACTATCCTTAGATAAGTGGATGCATAAATTACTAATCAGTGGAGAACCATAGTTGATGCCGCAGTTAAAGACGACTGATTGAAGGTCAGCTCCATGATCCTGAAGCGGAATTGTTCGGGAATGGAAGACCAAAGCTTATCAATGTGACTCAGGATGTGAACTCCCGGTTGACAAAGGGTGTCACTTTTCATTAAAATATATTTAGAGATAATGCTTCGACAATGAGGAACATGTCGCAGGTTCTTTGGCAAACTTGAATCACGCGCACCACATTGCTTTCAAAACATAATTCCCATAATTCCCTCCATCCCTCTTTAGCCGTGACATCAGGAGGAATCGAGTCCTTTGGAGAAGCTCAGAAAACTCGCTTGTGATCATAAACGTTAAGAGTTGAGAGTTGAGCCCTCGTGAAGGGAACTTGTGTGTTTGCGGTACCGGCAAAATGGAGTGGTTCTTGGAAAATGATTGATGCGAAAGTAGAAACAGAGCTTCCTCTCCTCTAGCCTGGTGGCATCCATTTGTCAAACATGACGTTGCTATTGATATTGATATTTTAACCACCGAGACCACAGCCCCGCTAGTGATTCCGATAGGCTGCAGTGATTTTAGCTAAATGCTAACATCAACATGCTAAGAAACTGATGAATATGATTGGGGATTGGACTACACATAGTAGACCAGTGGCTCCCTAACTCTTTTTGGCCTGTGACCCTTTAAAATGAAGCAATGTATGCTTCGGGCTAAAAGATTATGGCCTCGGTGTGAAGTTGAAATGTCAGCAGTTCAACTAAAGTAGGTATTTTTGTGAGGCCTGAAGAGTTGAAAGTGTATTCTAAAGGTATACGTTGCAACAATTCCCTTCAAAAACAAAGCATATAGACTTATATGAAATAAATCCCTCTCAGTCAGAAGTGTGTGACGGCGGAGATCCATGTCTGTATTTTCTTCTTATTTTTCCGTCACCTTCCCGCTTAAAAAAAACAACCGAAAATAACATTTTATTCTTCAGATTCACAGCTTCGTTGTCACTAACGACAGTCCCTCTCTTCATTCACACTCGTCGCTCGCTAGCCCTACGCTTGCTTGTTGAACACTGTTTACCAACAGCAAACGAACATTTGATCACATATTATACCTTTTTTAAAGATGATAAAAAAAAGTCAGAAATAAATCCACGAATAAAATACACTTTATGGAAGAGATTGGGTTTTTCTTACTTCTTTAACCACCTAGCGACCCCTCAGATTTACCTTGGGACCCATTGGGGGTGAGGGTTCCAAACCACAGGTTGGGAAACTCTGTGGTAGACATAGTTATATGTCCGAGAATGGACCTATCAAAGAAAGTCACAGTGCTAACAGTGTTGACTATAATTTCATGAAAAGCTGTTGCCTCACTGATGATCCAGTATGAATCACGCCATCCTGGGCCACGCACCTGCAGAGGCGCACAAAGGAAGCATGAATACATCACAGCTGAAGGTGACACAAAACATGACGTGTTGTTCAGGCTCGACGGCAGGCCTGAAATCGAGAATATCACCGTGTATTATTTGTGAATTGGTTTGGCATATTGCAAGTCTGCAGCCTGTAGTCTGTAGCCTATAACACACACTGCTGGAGTGTCATGCAGCAGCTTCCTCTCTGTTCTTTCAAACCACATTTAGCTGCTTCAGGAGCTCTTCCATCATGTGCCTCAAAAGAAAAGTCAACACGTCAACACATCCATCCTTCCCAGTTTTTAAAGTGCTCAATTAGCTTTAGATAATAAGTTGATTCACTGTCTATGCACATTACGTCTGAGTCAGACAAAAATGAACAAAAACAAGAAGAAGCGTGGCCTGCAGGATATATATTTACTTTAATCTGAGGTTGGACCGAGTGGGCGGGGCCAGCAGACTTTATAAGAGCAAACGGAGACCTTCGCTCGGGAGCAACGCGCCAAGCGCACAACCAAACACTTCTTCTTCTTCTTCTTCCTCTTTTTCTTTTTCTTCTTCCTCTTGGTGTGAAGCTATTTGGCTCCTGCATGCGTCAGAACCTGCGTCCATTTTTGTTCTGTTAGCCCTGAGGTGACGATGGAGGCTCTGAAGTTCGCCGTCGTGTTGTCGGTGGTCGTGTTCGTGCAGGTGTTCGGCGCGCTGGGCATCCCGCTCTCCAACGAGGACGAGGACGGGGAGATCTGGACGGTGGAGAACTGGCAGGTAAACGGCACCAGAGACGTGGTTAGAGATGGATTCATGGTTTTTTATTAGGTTAAGAAGAAGAAAAAACGTGTATAGCTCTATAGCGGAGTTTATTTGAAGAAAAGGATCTGTGGATAAAAACACTTTCCGTGCGTAATGATAAAAAAACTTGACTATGACTATGACATAATAATCCAAACACATTCTAACTGTGACTTTAATGGCGCCTGTGGAAGTTAATATTGCGTCTAATTTTGCACCATTTCTTCAAACATTTAACAGATGATTTCTCAGTTTCCCCCACTTCAGATTTAAGTTAAATCTCCAAAGGCGCCCCACCCATCCCAAGTTATGGGGGAGTTTTTGACTATTTCAGGCAGTTGAAAAGTGGAACGAGGATGTCGACTCAAAAAATAGAAAAAAAATAGTTTGACAATCTTAAATTGTCAATTTTTTTGTATTTGTATTGATGGATCGAGCATTATTTCGCAGAGACGTCACAGTATTTCTCCTGCAGAGAGTCATGCTCTACGGCTGCAGGTACAACTCAGGGCAAAGAAAGTGTTCGGGTCCGACCATCGCGTTATCTCGGAGACTCTGATGAGTGGATCGATATGTTTATCTTATTTTTATATTTCTGTATCACTTCATCTTTTCTCTCGTCTGGACTTTGAGAGATGGAGAGAATGTTCAGAGACGTTTCAGTTCGTGCAATTAAACTGAAACTTGAATTGTGGGGGACAGAGGTAGGCTTTTTGAAAAGTGTGTGTGTGTGCGTGTGTGTGTGTGTGTGTGTGTGTGTGTGTGTGTGTGTGTGTGTGTGTGTGTGTGTGTGTGTGTCGTTAATTCCAATACTTTTAAATCTGCTACTTCCTCAGTTTCAGCACCATGGACAGCACCAGTTCAGAGGTTGGATGACTTACAGGACTTCACAACCGTCCTGTAACAAACGTTGCGATGACTCACAACGTGTGTGTGTGTGTGTGTGTGTGTGTGTGTGTGTGTGTGTGTGTGTGTGTGTGTGTGTGTGTGCAGGGCTACCCGCTAGAGAGAGGAATAACCATCCAGCTGGCAGACCTCATTAAGCGGTCCAAAACGCAGCAGTTCCACGGCCTGATGGGAAGAAGCTCGGGTAAAAAAACAGAATGAGCAAAAACATACTTGTACTTTGTTGGAATATTTATGGAACAGTGACTGTATTTTTTTTAAGTAGCCCTATTGTATTACCGTACATATTAAAACAATGATATTTCCAGTAATATTTGCACTGAAAGTTGTAGTTTATCCATTGTACTGTTAGGACGAAGACATATGATCCCTCTTTTCATTTCAGGCGCATCTCAACCTGTGAGACTGGGCAAGAAAAGTGAGTGATCCAACCAAACGAAAGACTATAGTGTTCCCGACAGTCTTAATAATAATTTGGTTTCTTTTCACACTCGTTTCTGCATATTTTCATCAGGAAATAAAGGGGAGATGTTTGTTGGACTCATGGGCAGGAGGAGTTTAGGTGGAGGTAAGGAAAACTCCTTGACGTTATTCTGTTTTATGATATTTTTCATTTTGTGCTTGAAAGTGTCAGATCTGATTATTATTATTCATCGCGTGTAAACATTTTATTCTTCATGCCTTGTTGGTGTCAGCTCCTAAGTCTAATATTTAGCTGTTTCGCTCTCTTTTTTTCCAGATGAAGAAAAGGAATGGAATTCTGACTCTTACTAACAAACTACCGAAAATCACCATAATGAAAGCTGAGATTCAACTACAGCGTATAATTCAGTCCCATGTTGTTGATCAACAGGACGTCACACAGTCTGACCAGGGCAGAAGGTCTTAATTTAATCTGCTGAAAATCACCGAAATCATCGCCTATCCATCACTATAATCTTCATTGTTATCAATAATATTCAGTCATATTTAAATCTATGTACATGTAAGCCTTGTGTCTTTCAAGGGATTTTGCTTCTTTCATGCCAGATCCATTAAAGCTGAAAACATTAGCCAAGTGTGTCTTTATTCTGTGTTGCCACTGGAAAGAACAATGCAGGTGAAAAGAGTGTAATTTCATATCGTCAAGAGGAACCAGCGTAACAAATCATTATCTTTATCGCTGATTTGGGTGAAGGATTTGCTTTCATTATTGAGGAGAAGGAAAATCATATAATTCCATGATATAGTGTTTGCATCATGTTGTAGCTTAATGAATAAAACATTATTTTGTTCACATTGTTGTCTGCACTTACTTTTGCTCTGAACGAATACATATTTACACATTTCTGATGTTGTTTTTGAAGAGAAAGTGCGTTACAGCCTGAGCTATTCCTACTTCTAACTGGTATTAAACAATTGGTAAACTGATCTTACATCATATCCCTTAAAGGAGCTCTCCAGGGATTTAGATTTGGGGACACAACAGTCAAAGAACAGTCATCTGCTGACTTTTAGTCAGTGGGTAAAACTCCAAAAACAATGGTTAAATTGATGAAGTACCACTTTAAAGAACAAGTTAATTAATTATGAATGTTTTGCCGCATAGACCTGAAAATATTTATTGACCATTTTCCATAGTATACCCAGAGTTTTACATTTTCTATTGATTGACCGTGCAGTCCTTGGGATGCACAAACAAGGATGTTTTTCAAAAATACCCACGTGACATATCTTTGAAATAAAAAATAAAGGCCTGAATGGAACATTTATTGCCAGCGATCATTGCGACATTGATCATCTTCACAGAGTCGACCGCCATGTTTCTACGGGAGCCCAGAACGGACAAACCAAACACTGGGTCTAGAGGGCCGTTCACGTCCCCTGAAGGCCACCGTAGTCCTCCGACGCGCTTGTGAAGGGTTTATTCATTCGGTCATAATCTGCAACCTCATTGCTCGATGCCACAGAATCTTTCACACTGCTCCTTTTCGTTTGTGATTATCATCATTAAAGAAAGAGGTCAACCTAAAATAATTTTTTGATGACAAGAAATAAATCTCAGCAAGACAATGAGTTAATACGGTCTGTATAAAGACTTTAAAAGTTACTTTTAATAAAGTCTATTTCTAATTTATAAGCACTGACCTCAGAATCCCTGTTGTAAAAAAAGGGACTATAATCATTTCTACCCACAATGCCCTCAACCCTCGCACTGAACCCCCTCCAGAGGGGACGTGTCATGGCCACATTACAGTTTACGCGCACCGGGTCATGATAAAGACCCATGAGTCCACGAAGGCTGTTATAAAGTATTGCCTCTATTATACATGTCAGTTAGGTTATTATTAATACACATTTAAAATGGTTTAAGTAACCCCTTAAATGACCCTCTTATCATACGAAGCAACACACACACGACCAAGCTGCGCCTTTTGTTTCACCACTTGCATTTATTGAAGGGGAGCGAAGGCGGAGAAGCAAGTACAAAAGCACAACCGAGCTACATTTCGACGCCGCGCTACTTTTGTGCGTCGCTGCTTAAATAGGTAGCGTTTGGGGTGCGTTTCAAGTGCTGCGGTACTACAACAGCTCACTGGCGGCCTATGGAAGGTGACGGAAAGCCAACAGGTGTGTTAATAACCAGCGAGGTGCTCTGAAGCCGCTCATCTATAGCTGCCACTGGCTCGGAGAAAAACGGCAAGACATCAGGATGAAAAGACAGACGGACAAACAAAAACAAAAAAACATTAAAAGGGAAATTTCACACGAATACATTGCGATCGATTTGTGATCTTGTAGTGTTCAAATTCATGGTTTAATTAGACTTTTTCCAATCAAGAAAAAAAAAAAAAAAATACATTCAGGTCCCTTTTCTGCTAATGCGAGAACAGAAAGCATTCTCTCTGCTAATGATGGATTGTATGTTAAGTATCCGTACAACATGGCAGCCCAGTCATACCTACGCAGGGAATACAAAAGCTTGACAAAAGCAAAAAGTACAGCCAAGAACAAGATCGGCCCAGTCGTGTACGGTTCATCGTCATCAAGATGTGTGTGTGTGTGTGTGTTTTTATGGTGGATTTTTTCCCCTGTGAAAGTGCACTTTATTTTAAATGCACTTAAGATTTGGCGAGACGACCCACTCCCTACAGCCACGAGTAAATCCAGTAGCCCGTCTCGGAGAGGTTTTGATGAGAACAGGTGCTAAAGTGGATGAACGTTGTCCTTTGAAACGCGTGGCCTGTTTGACCCCATCCACAGAATTAGAGAAAATCATCATAGAAATCTACAGATGGCTGAAAGAAAAAACATCACAATAAAAAAAAAAAGTTAAAAAAGCAAGAGACACAGAAACACTTCTCCAACCTTATAGAATTTTAAAGGCAACCTTTCTTATACCGTGAAGGAAGAAATGTAACTCTAGGCTGTTAAAGGGAAGATTCCTCCACACATGAACGTTGTGACACAAAAGCGACAAAACAAAAAAGCATTTGGAAAAAGAAAAGAAAAGATGATTCAATCTGACATTGTTGGCAACACACCTCCGATTTCACAGCCAACTGCTGTCTAGGCTCAAGTGCAATGTTTAAAGGACTAGTTCCACATATGAATTAATATGAGAAGAATGATTTCACTCTATATTGGTTATATTTGTAGCTAGCGCCAACAGCCTGTTAGCTTAGCATAAGCTTAACAATCCATTTGTCTCTAGTCTTTGTGCTAAGCTACGCTAACTGGCTGCAGCTTTTTTTTTATTTAGAGAGTGGTGTCGATTTTCTCGCCTAACTCTAGGCAAGAAAGTGAATATGCGCATTTCCCCAAATGCCAAACCACTCCAACGATTCTCACAAGCTGGTTGCTAAGTTGACATATGAAGATTCTCAATAAAATACAGTGTTTTCAAATCACACACAGTTTTGCTGAAAAGACCAAAATAATAATACAAAATGCTAATTGGTCTAATTGGAAAAAATTGTTGTATTTTCCAAACTGCAATTATGGTGGTAAAAAGTAGTGGCAATGTCCAAAAGTGACATGTTTCGATTCAATATCATGTCACTTTTGATAAAAGGAGAGGCGCCTCTGAAATGTAAATTACTTCTGTCATTGTCCTTGTTGATTGGTTGATTGGATTCTTTCCCCTTTACCTTGTAAAGACACATACAATTTGGAGATAAATAATCATATTTACAAGGCAGACGGTTCTATAGAGTAGCAATCCTCTAACTGTCTCTTACGTTATACGCAGTTAACATTTTTCTTTTAAGAATATAAATAGCATACTTTTTTTGTATCTAGTAAAAAAAAAAAAAAAACTCTTGCTGGCTGAACACAGCTATATAGTTTCACATGTAAAGACACAGATTAAAAAAAAGGGGCGGGGGGGGGGGGGACAAGCTTAAAATGGGCTGTTCTAGCTTTTATACAGTGGTAAACCTTAGAGGTAGAAAAAGTATAAAATATCATTGAGAACTTTAACACACAACCACCACAAAAGGACACAGAAAGGACGGCGACGTGTTGAGCTCCGACACAGAGGACGGCTGAGATCCCCCATGAACCTTCACTGTTCGCCGCCAGACTGCAGACGTCAGAAAACAACATGGCCGCCCCGAAGATAAAAGGCTAAAGAGAAGAAGGGAAGACAGGTCGGTCCCGTCCCGGAGACACAACAAGGTCCGAGCACGGCCAATGGCAGCTATAGCTTCCTGACTGGTGCGATGGGTTAAATACTGTCTGTGTGTGTGTGTGTGTGTGTGTGTGTGTGTGTGTGTGTGTGTGTGTGTGTGTGTGTGTGTGTGTGTGTGTGTGTGTGTGTGTGTGTGTGTCGCATGAGAGAGATGCTGAGTTATTGATTAGCTCTGGGTTCAAACAGTCACTGTTAAGAGTCAGATAAATGTCTGTACCCTCTGGCCGGTCCAGCACCATTTTTTTACACAAAAAGAGAATCCGTAAAAGAGACCATCTGACTGTAGATATATTTTTTTAAAGACTTATATTTAAATCATATTTAATTGTAGTGGATGCATGATGAAAGGCAACATCATTCTGCAGCTGATAACCCAATCACTCACACATAAAGTACTACAATATGTGTTGAAACAGTTAAGTGAAGGTTATATTTTTTTACAGAAGAAAAAAAACTCTGGTGTTTCTTAGTCTGATCTAAATAGATTTTCTCTCCTGTGTTCATGTCTTAAGAACAGGATATTTCCTTAAAGTTACTATTTTTTCATCCGTGAAAGCGTCCGTGAATGAGTTTTAATTTCTCAATTACAAAACGTAGAAAGGCAAAACCTTTTTGCTCACTTCTTTAAGTCATAAACACGGGAGATAAAACTATTTGGATCAAACTTAAAAAATGGTTTTCAGAATTAGTTTTTCTCCCTTTCTCTCAGGGCTTCCATACATGTTCATCCTGTTCAAATTTTGTTTTCCAATTCTCAAAGAAATCTGTTTGGGATCTCTCTGTTTAGCCATGTGACCTGAGCTCCTTTTCCTATAAACTGCATTCATTGTTTTTTGGCCCAGGCCGTGACCTGTTTAATCACAGCCAGCTGGTCTGTGTCTGTCAAAATGCATCGCATGAGTCAACGCGCTGCAGACCTGCGTTGTGTCGACCACCTCGAGAGCAGAATGAAAAGCAGCACCGGTTCAATACCGGCTGCCGCAGATTGGGTTAGCGGGTGTGCCTGGCTAACCAAGTGGGAGCAGGTACACTAACAACGCACAATTACTTTCACTTCTCAGACAACAAATGAGGTCAGTGGCGATCTTACGTAGACAGACATCACCGGCCGTTTGCTTAGCTTATTATTTTGTAATTTAGTCACACTGTTCATTGGAAAATGTTAAATCTAAAAATAAAACCGGGAACAGCTGATTCTAACCCCAAAGTGGTCACAATTAAATATATAAAAAAAGACATTATAACATAAATAATCATATTAATAATTTGTGAAATAATAAAAATTCTATACAAATGTTTTAAAAAGCACCATGTAATATATTAATGTAATTTAAGTCAGTAATAGCCAGTGGCATACGGCTGTAGTGTAATATATTGTTTATTGCTCGTATTAGTTTAAATAACTATTTAGGGACAAGCTACGATATGACTTTTGTTTCATTTGCTGCTAAACACAACCATGAATTAACCAACAACATTTTAAGTGTTTATTTCAAAAGAAACACTCCCTAATGACTCTTTTTTTCTCCTATTTTTGTGTAATGCTCAAACAAATACTCTGGCCAGGCATCGTTTCGGTGC
The DNA here is from genome assembly GCF_910589615.1 of Taurulus bubalis. NCBI lineage: Eukaryota > Metazoa > Chordata > Actinopteri > Perciformes > Cottidae > Taurulus > Taurulus bubalis. Next base: position 4,899,977 of record NC_136605.1, read on the forward strand.
TCTCGTCTTGAACCTCATGTTGAGCCACGACGGTGACTGCTGAACCCAGAGTTAGCGGCGGACACAACGAGCTGCTGAAAGGGTTTTGTACAAGAGTGTGTGGGGAAGGTTTAGGCTCAGGGTCTGTGAGCGTGACATTGTGCGGCGGAGGATCGGTCTGTGTGTGTGTGTGTGTGTGCGTGTGTTTCTGGGTTTGTAGTGTGAAAGGAAGCTCCTCTACGTCCCTTTAGGCGGTGTCCATTTTAAGGCTTTGGGGTCAATGGTCTTGCCATTGCCGCGTTTGGTCTCCTTGGCCTTCCAGTCGTCGATAAGGTCCTGCAGAGAGAAAACGCACCTTAGTAGAGCTGTGGGATTCAACTTACATGATAAGCAATCAGCTACCAGCTGGGCAAAGTAGGGATTCCCTACCAAACGGTCAGAACGGCATGAAATACATTTCCAATTTGATGGTTTTTGTTTCCTACCTGTCTCTTTAAAACCAGGTGCTTTCCCTTCCAGTATTTGAGCATCTGGAGGGACTGCAGCGTGCTGACAATATCCACTGGGTTCACCGCCGTCTCCTGACTGATCTCTGTGAACACAAGATTGGGACAAGAGATGGGATCCAGACTCTGATTAAGAAAACTTCAAATCTTCTGCCATGCTAGCGGCTCTGTGAGGCTGTACACAGCAGCGCTAAAAGGCTCACAGTGAGAGAGTTAGATGAGAAGATTGAAACCACTCTCATGTCGGTCAGTAAATGTAAGACTATAGCCAGCAGGTGGTTAGCTTAGCTTAGGATAAAGATAGGTAACAGCTAGCTTATTTCGGCCAGCAGGTAGATAGCTTAGCTTAGAATAAGGATAGGTAACAGCTAGTTTGTTTCTGCCAGCAGGTCGTTAGCTTAGCTTAGGATAAAGATAGGTAACAGCTAGCCTGATTAGGCCAGCAGGTAGTTAGCTTAGGATAAAGATGGGTAACAGCTAGTTTGTTTCGGCCAGCAGGTGGTTATCTTAGCTTAGGATAAAGATAGGTAACAACCAACTTGTTTCGGCCAGTAGGTAGTTAGCTTAGCTTAGAATAAGGATAGGTAACAGCTAGCTTGTTTCTACCAGCAGGCGATCAGCTTAGTTAAGGATAAAGATAGGTAACAGCTAGCCTGATTAGGCCAGCAGGTAGTTAGCTTAGGATAAAGATGTGTAACAGCTAGTTTGTTTCGGCCAGCAGGTGGTTATCTTATCTTAGGATAAAGATAGGTAACAGCTAACTTGTTTCGGCCAGCAGGTAGTTAGCTTAGCTTAGGATAAAGATAGGTAACAGCTAGCTTGTTTCTGCCATCAGGTGATCAGCTTAGCTTAGGATAAAGACTGGAAACAGCTAGCTTGTTTCTGCCAGCAGGTGGTTAGCTTAGCTTAGGATAAAGACTGGAAACAGCTAGCTTGTTTTCGCCTAAAGGAACACCTACCAGCACCTCTAAAGCTCACTAATGACCATGTAATGTCTCGTAGACAATCAGAGATCACAGGGAAACTTTTAGTTCGCTAAACAGTTTTATCATTGTTGAGGCTTGAAACAATACTCAACATAAAAAAAACTTGAACTAAAGTATGACCACATCCAGAGCTTTTTATACAACGTGCATACACAGCGGTATAGCCAGAACTAATCAGAAGGCTCCAGAATGATGCCAAAACCCCCTTTGCACAATGTTCGCTAATCTCTACAGCCGTGGCGGACAATGGCGGAGGCAGAGCGGTCGCATCACAGCAGCACGGAGGGCACGCATTTTGAATGTAGAGTGGAAATGACTGCGAAGAGGTATTTGTATTACTCTGTACGAGTTGAAAAGAAGAGGACACAAAGAGGCCTGGACTGGAGGGAACAGAGTGTTATTACTGAACTATCCGCTCCTTTGTCGCACTGTTGTGATTGCTGTCTGATCTATTATTTGATGCTTTCGCTACCTCTAATAAGTGTGACAAAAAGATGTTTGAATTACTGTGAATCAGTTATTTGTGAAGTGCAATATTGTGTCTTAGTCAAATGGAATTGTCAAGTGAAATTATTTCAAACTAAAAAGTAAATAAATCAAATTGAGTCTATGACCATTTAAGACTTAACTAAATGCTCAAAATCCCGAATAATTTATAAATTGTCATAACTTTAGCAAACCCTTCCTCCAGCAGCATCACCAGGTCAAATTTCCAACACTTTATTTTTTTTTACGAAATACCTTCAAAACTAAAGACCCATCAGCCTCAGCTGTACTTTGTGTTTCATGCATATGATAGCGTGCTATCACGCTAAACTAAGTTGGTGAGCATTATACCTGCTTGACATCACAGCTGTAACTGGGAGCATGTTAGCATACGGACATTTGTTGTCTTTTCAAGTTTACAATCATTTTATAGTTAAAATTCTGAAAATGAATAAATATTTGATAGTTTTGATCAGGACTGAAGTTGGTTATCAGATTTAACTCTGTGAAAGTGGAAAATAATATTTATTAGTAGCTTCTAGTGTCTTTGTCTTGTCTTTTCTCTAGAATGGATACAACCAGGAACAACTAAATGTGTTTGGAGATTTGCTTGAGTTTAAGTCTCGGGTGCATTTATCACCTGAACGCTGACTTGGAGAGGCCACAGTGTTCTCTGGTATTCACAAAAGACGACACACATGAATGCATGCGTCCTGCCTCCTGCTCGCCCTCCAGCCTCCTCAGCCTGCTGCAGTACTACAGCAGCTGTGCGCAGTTTAAAAAAAAAGTAATTATTTTTTTTTTTTTACTGATTCCCAGGTGCGGTGGCAGGAGGCGCATCTGATGACTGCTCTCTATTCCCTAAAAGTTCCACACGCGCACGCGCACACACACACACACACACACACACACACACACACACACACACACACACACACACACACACACACAAGCTCTGACCTTTGATGGAAATCTCTTTGCCTTGAAAGTTGTTCAGGTAGCGCAGCAGCACCTCCTTCCAGTAACTCCGGTAGCTGATGAGGCCCAGGTCAGACAGGGGGCGCTCAGGTGAGCCCACCTTCTCCTCCACTTTGGACAACAGGTAGCCTGAACAGGGCAGATCAGAAAGAACATTTATTATTGTTGGCTACACTCCTCCTCAAGCATTACCTTCTCTCCGTGAGGAAATGTAATAAGCATACAGAAAAAAAGACAAATTAATGACTGTAATAGCCAGAAAACAAGAGTGTGCACCGGTTTCCTCAGAAGGGAAAGTGCTCCAGACAGCCTCCTAAATCTGGTGTTATTGTGCTGCGCAGAAGCCCTTGGCCTGTGTTTTAAGTTTATGAGTCAAAAACACACACACATGCAAGAACACGCAAAGAGGGACACACACACACACACACACACACACACACACAGGTCTGGACTCACTGAAGTCTATGAGCATCTTGCCGTAGCCCTGCCTCATGTACTGCGGCATGGTGAGGATGCAGGACACGTTGTAGTTGAGGAAAGAGTTCTTCTCCTGCAGAGGGAGAATGAATCCGTAAACTGAAATGGGTTTTTCAGCGGCTGGCATCAGTACTGATATTCTGGAATTTGAGGAAGCTGATATTTTGAGCTAATATTTACACAGGCAGAGGATATAGTTTGTGACGGGAAAAAAAAGAAGAAGCTTTTCGTCCGATCTTTACTTTTACCGACCTCATTTTGGCTGTGCATATTCACTTAAGCTGATTTCTTTTTTCTCTGGTAAACACTGGACATTTGCTTACCTTGGAGAAGTATCCGACTAGATGGCAGCCTGTGTTGTCAGCTTCGGTCATGACGTAGAAGAGGAAAGGTTCAACATCGTAATACAGAGTCTTGTGGTCCAGGAAGAGCTTCGCCAGGAGACACAAGTTCTGGCAGTAAATCTGTGAAAGAGAGAGAGAGCAGTGTAATTTACTAAAGTCTCCGGGGAACGCAATGCTGGCTAATCTCACACGGACAGATCCATTAGTTGTAGGAGTATCACATTCAGGCACAACGAAGGTAGCATCACCTTTCCTGAATGCTCACACTGGTGATACTACCCACAGTAAAGGAGCCGGTGTGGGTGCCAGTGATTGCATTCAGAAATGTTCTCATCTTTTAAGTTTGAATGAAATTAACAAGTGATCCAGCCCGATTGACACGTTATGTACAGACAGTCTGCCTTTCACTACAGCGGGAAAAACCCTTGTATTAATATTTCCTAATCGTTTCTAGTCCCCTAAAGAGACCACTAAGACATGTCTTAGTTAGCGGACCAGTTAAATCTGTATAGCACCGACTATGCTGATGACCAAATGTAAATAATGCATGTTCTCATAAACAGCTGAAAAAGGTCATTTCTGACACCTTTGTGCAGTTAGGAGTTCAGCCAGTCCGACTTGGGACGAGTAAGAAAAACTTCCGATAAGAATGTGAAAATGTTCTTGCGTGAAACCCGGCGATACCCAAACCTTCCTCTGGGAAAAGCGCTCCTTTACCTTGTTCTTCTTTCCGTCCACCTCAAAGACAGAGATGTTCCCCTTCCTGTAGATCTCGTCACCTGGAGGGTGCTTCCACACACACTTGGCCTTTACGCGACAAGAGATGAGAGAAAGCAGCGCAGGTTAGTTCATATAGAAGTTAGCCAAACATTTTACTTTTAGTTTCACATGGTGATTGTTCTGGATAGAAAGGGAACAGAGCCAGATATATTCTGACTACACAGGATCCTCCCTGCTTGCTAAATTGCCCTTGTCTTAGATGTTCTTAATTTATGATATAAATTCAAGTTAATGTTGCAAAAATGGCCACATCCAAACCATGGAGCAGAGCTCCCGCTCCGGTCAAAGATCCTCTTTGCTTCTCTCACTCCAATATAGAAACGGTGTGAACTGCATCAGGAGGGGAAGTTATACAGTCTATCTAAATAGAGTCGGCATGGTCTGGGAATACAATTATGAGTCGCCTCAGGCGCCGAGATAGTAAGGTTAGAGTTGGAACTAAGGCCCAGGCTCATTTCGTGCCACAGTCCATTTGCACTTTGATGCTTCAACACCACCGACTGGAAGCTTCAAACTTTTTGGTTATCAATCAAAAGACATTTCAGCCCCGATAAAGTACCGCTTCCTAATCTCACCAGGAAGAATTTGTAGTATTCTATACTGTGTTTTTGACGCTTTTACAAATTATCATGAAAATACTGAAACAGAAGAAAGCCATTTTGTTTCACACTTTTTCTAACGATAGATCATCTCCACAGTGGAAAGACCATTGAAACTTCAAAGAACAGCCAGATATATTAAATATAAATATATATATAAATATATATATATATATATATATATATATATATGAATTAAAGACTTTTACAAATGTAATTGGATTAAAGTACAAGGCCATTTCGGTTGAAGTTTGTGAAACTACACTATGCATAAAATAGCAAAATTAGAAGGCAAAGACGAAGGATTCAGAGGTTTGGTGTGATGTATCAGCCCCACTTTGTATTAATCTGATATTGGACATCTAGGTAAGTCCAATAGAGTGTGGCCCGGAGGAATTGCAAGTACGGTTTCAAGACACATTGCATTGTGGGATTGTAAGTAAAAAAGTACATGAGATTGATTTCGGACACAGCCATGCTCTGACTTCAAAGGACCTGCAGAGAAGGAGCTGCTCACCATGTGCCGCCGCAGAATGGTCTGGCTCTTCATATACTTGAGGCAGAACTCGCACATGTAGAGCCTCCCCAGGCGGGCGTATTCCTCTGGGTATGGGGAATGGTACCACGTGTCCAGCTCGTAGCGGCCGAACACGATGGTCTTTATCATGTTGCTGCCCTCCGACACCTGGCCGGCCAGCCGGAGTTTCTCCTGTAGAGGCCAGGACAGGAGGGACGGGGAGATGGGGGCCAGAAGTGAAAAGAACAGAAAGAGAAGAGAGGACAGAAGAGAAGAGAAAGAAGAAAATATCCTGATTATTCAGGGGAGAGGATCCGGGGAACCAAAGAGCATACAGAGGAAAACCTCAGTGGAGGCAACCAGCCAGATAGATCAACCACGAGATGCAGGAAGAAAGATTTCAATGGGGAACCAATAGGAAAAGGCCTAAAATTAAGCTTTTAAACTAATTTACACGCTTACATGTCGTCTGCAAGTGTTTTTAAGACGTTTTCAGAAGCAAACAGGACATAAGGTTTGTCTCACAAGATTGCCCCTTTGGTACCAAAGTATTTCCAAAATCCGTGAAACTGAAATTAAGACTTAAATAGTGTGAACATGATTTAAGGCCTGAAGATAATTTAAGACTGGCTGCAATGATACCTTGATAAAGAAAGTGCACCTATCTTACGTTTTTGCTTTTATTTAGTAGTGAAATACAAACCAATACAGGCTTGAAACGCCAAATCTGAATCTATTGTGCCGTTTGTAGGAAACCAACTAAAACATACAAAGCCGTCTGTGTGATTGGAGGAGATTAATAACTTCTCATCTGAATGGGTCATAAAGTAACAGAGCAGAAGAAAAACAAAAAAAAACACAGAATAACAGGAAGTGATTGTCCAAACTACCAAAAATATCTCAGACTCGTCCTGCGGCTGCAGAGGAGGGTTTGCTGACTGAAACAGAGAAGAAGAGGAATAATGCAGAAAAGGGGGGGAGGAGGGGATCATAAAACAAAAGGGAAGCGGGAAAGAGTAAGGGAGGGAGGTGAGGATGAGTTTTCTCTCTTACAAGGTCCTCCGAGGCACGTGCCTGAGCTTTCCTGAACAGCTCAAGGTCGTAGTCGCTGGTGATGTTCTCCAGCAGCGGCTCCCGGCTCGCTCCGTGGCTCTGGCGGTGCTCCTGGAAGTGGGGTTTGGGGCGTGGGGGGGAGGGGAAAGACTTTCAAAATATGAACGGGTAAGGATACGGAGGCGTACGAAGGAGTAAACACGCTCGTTTCTCGCACACTTACCATGTACTTGTCCTTCTGCTCCTTATTGAGGCCAGAATTCCTCTTCCTCCTCAGCTCCGTCACCTTCTCCTTGTAGCGCAGCTGGCGGTCTGACGGGGCCTGAGACCACAAAGAGACAAACACTGGAGCAGAAGGCTTTGCACTGCCTGATGAGCCGATATAAATAAATAATGTCTCACTGAGATCTATAAATGTTCTATTAATACTGGTGTTATTGATGTTTTATTACTGCTGGGTGTAATGGAAAAATAAACACAAATTGTTAAGGTTCACGATTGTAAGTAAGTTTCTGTTAACACCAATATCGGCGTCCCACAGGGATTTATACTGGGGCCACTTTTATGTAGTCTTTACATAAAAGATATGCCTGCATCTGAAGAGATCCAGCAATATGCTGACGATACAGTGATCTGTACTCGTGGTTGCACAGACAGCCAACTGCTTACAAACATAGCAACGCAATAAGCCAAATATTAAGGCAAATAGTTGGTCTAATCTACAGGACTTTAGATTTTTAAGAATTTGAATAAACTCTCAAACAGCTATGTTTCAGTAAACGCCCTCTGAGCAGATAAGACTGACATATGGTATTTTATTTCAATCTTTTTATCCATTTTTTCCATTTAATTAATTTCTGTTTCAGATTACTCCCAAGGTTCAGCTGTTTCCTGTCTTGTTTTGTTCTTGAAAATATGAAACATGGGAGATATTTGTTACTTTTGGGTACTGTATTTGTCCTTATGACATAAATATACTTTTGAAAAAAATGCACAGCTATGTTATACATATATGAACTTATCGTCTCACATTAAAAAATTGTTTGACAAGCTGTGCACAGATATATCCTTTAAGCTGGCAGAAAACTACCATATGTTATACTTTGCCATTACTTGTATCCTGCTATTCTATAAAATATGTAATTTTGTTCTGGTTTAGGGGTTTTGGAAAAACTCTAGTTCATTTACAGCCTTTCCTCTGTTGATCAGTGAGCACGGTCTCTGTCAAATGAACCAGTGAGTTACATCAGACCAGGAAGTCCTCTCACACTCACTGTGACTCAACCAACAGCGGCCCGTCATCACTCTGCCTCTGACCCCGCTGCACTGAGGAATCACAGTCTGATCTCAGACCTGAGGTATTACTGCTTTTAACAATGCAGGAATCCCCCCTTCATACACACAGGCACACACACCTTCAGCTCATGATGAAGTGAATCGGACAGGTGAAATTGAGGACGGGTCACAGCTTTCAACTGGATTCACTTGCTCACTTCAGTTAATAAAGAGAATACGATTTCCTGATATTCAGTACGCTTACAATAAGACAATAAGATAATATATATATATATATGTGTGTGTGTGTACATGCATCTGTTTTTAGGTGTGAACATGTGTCACCATGTGTTATACCTGTCTGATGCACTTGCTGTTTATATCTATGTGTGTGTGTGTGTGTGTGTGTGTGTGTGTGTGTGTGTGTGTGTGTGTGTGTGTGTGTGTGTGTGTGTGTGTGTGTGTGTGTGTGTGCATTACCTGGTTTCTTGTGGAGTGTCTATTCTCGTCCTGGCGGTGTGACAGCGTCCTTTCCTCGGCCTGTTTTTCGCGCGTCGATGCCTTGCCCTAACAAAACATCAACACTGTGTCAGCCACCAGCGACTCACAACAACCCCAACAGCGGAGACACAAAATCTAAAAAAGAATTGCAGCAACCCCCTCCGTGTTCCTGGAAGCTTCGCAGCGTGACAACTTCGATTTAAGTCGATTGTTCTCCTTCAGTTTCATGCACTGGACACTTGGTCATAGTGCGATTTCCCATTTCCCACTAAAGAAACTTGGTTTGATTAATGAGTAATATCATAAAAGCAGCAAAAGAAATGTTTTACAGATTTTAGAAATAAAAAAAAAAGGAAAAAAAGGAAGATACAGAAAATACATGAAATGGTGGGAGCTTCCCGTGGGATAAATTTCTGTTTTAAAATAGTCTTTCAACATCGTGGTTTCTTACCCTCGAGTCATTGTTGATATGTCTTTGTGTGTGTATGTGTGTGTGTGTGTGTGTGTGTGTGTGTGTGTGTACCTTGCATTCATCAGCAGAAAGATTGTGGTAGAGAGGACATCCCGATATGGAGAAATGTCTCTCATGCCTCCCTGTTAGATGACCTGAGAGAAAAAGCGGCAGACAGAAAGAGAGAGAGATGTAGGGAGCGGCAACATCTGAGCCGATGAAAGAAAGAAACGTTGCCGTGTTTGTGCCCTCACCCAACGAGTTGCACCCAGGCGTGGGACACTTCATGTTGAAGTTGTAGCTCTCGTGGAAGCGCCGCCGTTTGGGCCGGTGGGAGAGGTCGTGGGCGGCGGCCTCTTTGAGCGACAGCTCTTTGGCCAATCGCTCGTCCTCCTCCTGCGACACTACAACGTCGTTGCTAGAAGACACGTGGTCGTTGCCGGGGCTGGAAACGTCGATGTCGGACTCCGAGGACGGGGCGTTGCCCGTCGGGGTCCGGGGAGGGGTCTCGTCCCGGTCGGCCCCCCGCTTCAGGTCTGCTGAGCCAATCAGGACAAAGGGAATGAGAGGGAATGATTGCAAGGACGACGACCTCGGCATAAATCGGTGGGTTTCAACCGCGAATGAAAAGCCCGAAAGTGGGGGAGGCTTTCATGCTGCCGAGCAAGTGAAAAAAAAAATCCAGATTAAAACTGCTTTCTCATTTTTCAATCATTTTACCACAAATCGATCTAAAGGGCGTTCACTATCGTCTGTAAATGAGACCCCAGACAGATGCAGCTAACACCGGCAGAGAAATCCAATCGTAAAGACAGATGTAACCGCAGCAGAAGACCAAACACTGGCAGGTGATTGGGACATATTGCAGCCCATTTCCTCTCCTATGTCTCGCTGTCACATTGGACTCTTCAAGACGTCGGGGCGGATTTCTTTTAACTCAGAAATTGCAAACCCGTCTTGAGATGTGTGTTACGCCCCAAAGCATCTTTCCTATCACCACATACATTTCTAGTCTAGTCACTTTCCTGAGGAACCCTGCAGGAAGTCCAGCGAACAGAGATGCACAGAGGTACAATATGACAAACTCCATTATTTTGTTAAATCTAACCAAAGAACCTATTGACTTTGAGGCGGGGGAATAGGAAAACGCTGACTCAATTCAAGGTTTTAGGACTCATTCCTGCAGCACTCCTATCCCATCAAATGGTCCGGGTCAATTTGTCACCTATGGAGGAATTAGCCCCCGTTAACATTACATCTGGTGTTCCACAAGGGTCCATTTGAGGGCCCGAGATGTTTTTAATTTGCTCAATGTTTGTAAACTGACATCTAAGATTTTCATTTGTAAGCATCAATATAATTGTTTATGCTCACAGGAATCTTGATAATAGATTTATAGCTATTTGGCTCCTGAATTGTGTGGACTTCTCCTAAAGGAGAGCCATTAACCTCTTAGCCGCTTGGCTTTACATGCATATCTGCTACTGTACGATTCTATTATTGTGTTTAGAGTTGTTAGACTTTTGCTTTGACTTTTCACATTTCAGACTAGCTTGGTTTGCTTTGAAAAATAAAAAAATATGTTTAGGCTGTGTATTATGACATTCCTCTGAATATTGTTTCACTGTGACTCCCAGTTAAGGCAAGAAATGATAACGTCGAACAACCAAATGATCTAAGGCGCAGATATATCTCTTTTATTTATTTAAATGGTTACAGATCAGCACCTTCTACAGGGTCTGAAGTTAGACAACGGATCCTGGTCTCTCCCTGTGAGGTAATTAATTCATCCCAGTTGGAGAAAACAGGATATGTGCCGAGACAAATTTGTCTTCTTTATAGTCAGGAACACACTGTGATCACAGACAGGGCTCATGAGGTTAGCTGAATGGGCACAGAATAAACACGCAGATAGACGCTCTTCTTCCTACTTCCCCTCCTCATCGTCATCTCATTCCTTCTTTTCTCTTCCAGCTTCCTTTTACAACTCCTTCATCTCCTCATCAGCACGACCTTTTACTCTCCCTTTCGCGCTCGCCCTCCTCTCTGACTTTACTGCCTAACAGTGCCTCTGTTTCCACTTTCATAAAAACCCCAAACAGCATCCACTTGTAATGGAAAATGGTTGAAAGCATCCCTTGATGTCATGTATAGGTCCAATATCCAAGACTTATACGGCAAACACTGCCGCTCTCACCATTAGCCTCGGTATCCGAGCCAGACGACCTGCTCTGACGCAGTGGGTATTTTTTGGGTGCGGTATTTGTCGCCCCCTGCTGGCTGCGTGTGATCCTGCGCCCGGAGGAAAAGACCGACGCCGCCACTGCTGCCACTGCTGCCGCCGCCGACTCTGCCGCTGAATCCTGGCCGTCGTCTGGTCCAGTGGCTGCAGGAGAACTGCTCCGCACTGAGCTGCAGTTATCTAGAAGGGAAGAGATCACCTCATGATTTCCAATATGATTGTCGGTACCACCTACAACATAAATATACTGATTAAAGATGAATACACTCAGAAATATCATTTGGACCTTCCTGCTCATGTTTCTTTACATTTAAATGCATTTATTTTCCTTTAGAGCATTGCTACTTTTAGTTGGCGACATTTATGATGGACTTTAAATTGACAACTATTTTGATGATCAATTGATCATTTAAGTCATTTTATCCAGAGACAAATTATTTAGTTTCAGCTCCTACATTGCGAGGATTTGCTTCGACAATTTCTAAAAACGGCACAGCTCTTGGATTTTAATTCAGATATATTGTACTTGTTTGTATATATTTTTACTTTAATATTCTTTTGTATCTATGTATCTTGGTTTTAGAGCATTAGGGTTAGTTTATCTAACTGCATTAAAAGTTTTGCAAATTCTAGATCATTTATTTAAATCATCATTATCATCATTTGTTTAACCTGAGCAGCCTGTAGACTAACTCAATTAAAAAAATTAAAAATGGGAAGAAGAAGACAGAGTTACTTGTTTAAAATTGCCTCAAAGATAAAGAAGAGATTAATCCTGCAGCATAAAAGAACACTGAACCTCTGTATCCGCTTCTTCTTGGGGGGAATAAAAAAAAAAGGCATCTGTGCTTTTTTGATTAAGCCTCTACAGGGACGAGGAGGACAGAGCAGCCAACTTCTCTCACAACAATAAGCAGAGGAAACAGTGTCGCCTTTTACTTCTCCGTTGTAAATCCTCCTCCTGACAGCCACAGCGGAAAGAGGTCACACAGGGGGTAGTGTGTGTGTGTGTGTGTGTGTGTGTGTGTGTGTGTGTGTGTGTGTGTATAGGGGGCAATGTTCCCTCTAATTTTTTTCAGCACTGAGCAAATTTTTTTTTTTCTGAGCGCACATTTCAGCACTGTGAGCAATTCTCAACCACGGGATCTGCCAAAAATGACCACAACTCTGCGTTAGCCATAGGGGATTCAAAGAGATGACAGCAAATGCATCAATATGTATACAAGGTTGATATTTATTCAATATCCTTTATAATGGCTGGACTTTGGGAACATTTTAATGATGGTGTTTTACCAGTCAGTTTAGTTGAACTTAAAGGATCTTTGTTGAACTTCAATAAGGGGAGGTTATGACTGGTTCACTGGTTATGACTGATAATGATATATATATAAAAATAAAAGTATCAAAAGGTGTTTAGTCATTTCTCAGCAGGTACAACATTTAAGTTTAACTTAAGAAAAATGCTAATGCAGTGCTTAACAATAATTATAGGCCTATTAAATTGACATGGTGTCATTTTTCCTAAAGGTAGGATATATAAACAATTTAATAACTTCATGAGCTTCATATTTAAATATGTCTGAAAGTTTCATCCTACCTGTGTTAGTTTGGACTATTTCATCTAGCCACTCATGTTTGAACGTTAGTCAGACCTTTTTCCGGGGCGCCTGCTCTGCCTTTCTTTTCGCCATGATAGCCTATAGCTGCTGGAGCAGGGCCCGCCAAGAGGAGCCTCAACAGCGCCGGCCCGAGCTCATGTGGCGCTCTGGGCGAGCTTCACTCCTGGCGCCCGGAGGAGGACAGCGGGGGTCGGGGTGCTAACGGAGGCAGAGCGCTAGCAGAGGTACAGAGAGCGCATGTCGAGAAACGGGACGCTGATTGGCCAGGAAGACTCGCCACGTCGCATGAAAGATCTTATTATTGCGCAGATGGCTCACTCCTATCTCAGAAACACTGGCGCAAAAAAGATTTTTAACACCTGAAAAAAAATTGTTTGTGCGGTCCTGAAAAATGAGCGCGGTCTGACAAATCTATTGCGCGGCCACTTCGACTGGCCTGCTACTGGCCATCATCCCTCATTCAAATGACACTTAAATTAAATTGCACTGTAAATGTGTGGCTATGTAAGGAATATGTGAGATTAAATGTGTATGAAATGAAGAACATAAATGCACGACAAACTAAAAAGAAAACAAGCAAAAAACTAAAATCGGTGATATAATAAATGGATTTAATTATACACTAAAAAGGGAAACTGGCACAACAAAAAATATATATATACAAATTATACTTCTAACTTTCTAAAGTCCAAGGCAAGAAAATACTTGTGTTAATATATTCGTTTTTTATTAAATGGTTGATATAACCAGGTCGCATGGGTGTCCCATTGAAGTTCAGCCTGAAACGTGTTTTACCTTGTGAGCTCCGGCTGAGGCGCAGGGACGCGCGCGTGAGGCGCGTGCTGCTGCGCCTGTGCGCGCTCTCGGAAGCTTCCGCGTGCTCGAGGTCGGCGGAAAAATCCGAGTCCTCCGTCCCGTCCGAGCTGCTGCCGGCGGTCCTCTGCAAACAACAACAACGTTCATCAGCTGGCAGCGGGGTTAAAGTATCAGACGAGTCAGCAGAAGGATGTGAGGCTGATGTTAGAAAAGCTTTGTGTGTTATTTGTTTGTTTGTTTGTTTTTACCATCGGGTAATTCAACAAAGATCCCATGCTGAGGGAGGAGCATCACCCCTTCCACATCTCCTCCGGCCACAATGGACTTGTCAATAAATTCTCAAAAAAAGCCTCATCGCCATTTGCGGGTACAAGCCGAGCAATGCCGCGCGCATCTATTGTACCAACGCAGTTTGATCACAACGCCTCAGGACACCTTCTGCGTAGATTCCCAGTTCTAATCAATTAAGTGGACTAGAAAGACTGTTACCACACCAACAACTCAGCAGAGACAGATCAACATCCTATAAACTTGTGTCACCTCATCATGTTGTCGAAAGGCTGCCTGTCTGCCACACTGAACGAATGGGGTGATGCTCACCTCACCCCACCAGAGACACATCAACCCGGCAGGGTGGGGGTGGGGCAAGAGGACTCCAGTGCGAGCCAACATGGCATTTGCATTGACATAAAAAAAAACATACTGTACCCTCTGAAATAATAACCCAAACGTGATATTCTAGGAGTAGGCAACACACAATGTTGTTATTATTTATTTGTATTTGTTTTATTGCATAGCTTTTAGGATATTTTTAACGATGTGTAAAGTGACTTTGAGTATTATAATATACAATTATATGTTATATTGTATTGTATTGTAATGATTGACTGAATAAAACACACACATTTTGAGTTTTATGAAAAGAGCTATATACATGAAATGCATTATTACAATGTATCTGTGTTCCACTCGTTGCGCTTAATGTTTAGTTCACAATCATATTCATTTATTCTTCTAATTACTACATATGTCACTTCGATTTTACACAGGGCCACCCAAGGACATACATTAATAGGATATGATGACCCGTTATTGACGCGTGTGGGGTTATAAAGACAGAAAGAAAGAAAAAAAGATGAAAAGAGAGCAATTTTTTTTTAAATTAGGAAAGCAACACCATGAAATAAAATTACATTAAAGCTATTCACAGATACAGATCAAATACAAATACGAAAGCTTTGTACAAATTTAATGTGAATTAATGTGGAAATTGTGCTTAATGAATGCTGCTGTTAGGCTACTTGTCTATTAATGGTAACTAAACATTAACTACATTTAAATAGTACTAGAAGACAGTAACAAACAATATACAAAAATACTGAAAACAAACCGAAATGTGTTTCTACACTACAGCGTGCACCACAGCGCACATTCAACGTTAAGTGCGTTCGACAACTTCACAACAAGAAGCCGAGGGCTTCATTTGCATACGACCAATCACATTGGAGAGGAGGCGGGGTTTAAGAGAGCTGCGCCAATGAGAGCGACGCCTGTCCAGATTCTGGCCAATCGCGGCGTTGTTTTGGTGCGGACGCTTCGTTTTCATCCTCGCACTCAAAGAACAGCCTGTACCCTTTTGCAACAGTTAAAGCTGCTGTTATTGACACGAGTGGAGGTCAGGGTCTCCATGCAGCCCGCCAGCTGGTCAAATATCTCACCAGAATTTCGTAAAAGCCCAAATGTCCAAAGCTCTTCTCACCGCACCACGAGGAAGCGACGCGTCATAAACTGCAGCACATTCGTGCCACTCAGCAACACACGTTAGCTAGCATAGCTTGTTAGCAACAACACAAACCAATGGCTCAGTCGAGGGACTCTGCTAACGTCCGTATTTCAACACAAATCACGACTTATTAGCGGCATCTTGTAGAATGGCATTGCAGCTCACAGGCGGCCAAATGTGTTTCCACAGTTATATGTTTGGCTAACATTAACTGTGACGTTATGTTGTTGTGTGTCAGATCTCCGACTGACTGCTGCAAACATCTGTCTTACCTTTCTTCGGGGCATTCTCAAAGGTGTTACGTGTGTCGCCCGTGGCCGGCTACTACTCCCTACTGTGGGGGGAATTTATTCCAGGTTGTATAAATAATAGGACCAACAAATCACCCGCTTTTGATATGAGCCAACTCAGCTGAAAAGGCGCACCAATTTTTTTCCGCACTTCCTTGTGAGTACGGCGCAAACTCGTTCGTTTTTCGGGTCCGTTGACAAAATGCCTCCGTGCGGAACATGAGGCTGCGGCGGTCCCTTGATTCCACATGTAACGGCGAGAGTGATAAAGTATCTCAACTTTGTAAAATATGGAGTCAACGAATAGTAATTTATGCCAGTTACTAACCTATTATCCAATTCTCTTCTCACAGTAATGACTGCGCTCATGAAAACGAATTAAACACACGTCGCGTAACACAGACCGGAAGCACGTACTAAAACACAACTGGTGTTTTAACAACATTTTAAATACATCTAAAATACATATTTACATTTGTAAAACACACACCCACACACACATGTACACGCTTATACACATTAACGTTGTTTGCTTAAATCCAGAATGAACCCGGACACGACACCGGAAGTAAGTAGAAGGGAATCCTCTCGCTTGTGTCACGTTCATTTCCACAGCGCGAGGTTTCTTAAGTGGGAGGGATGCTAGCGGAACGTTGCATTTTGACGTAGAGTGGGACCTCAGTCGCCTTCCTGCTAGACCTCTCCCAGCAATAACTTGCAACTGCCACATTTACAACTTCAAAGTAAACGTTTTCACCCTTTAACGCCACCGAGAAAACCAACACAAAGCGCCCGGGGAGACTTCCTTCCTCACTCTCTTGTAACTATTATGGCTGGCAGCACCGCCAAGACAGTGCACGATATTTTCCAAAGCATGGAGTACGGACCAGCAGCAACTTCCAGCACTGCCACTGCACAGGTAAAGCTATCCGCTCATGTTCACGACAGAGGGAGAGATTGGAAGGCAAAGGTTTCCATAACACTATTTCATGCTATTTCATCGCAAGCTTTTACTGCACTCTTTGGGGTCAGACCCTTTGACTCATGTGAAGTTCATTAACGGTTCTGCAGCTCACAAGACAGACATGTGACTGAGAATGTGCAGCTCTGGTTATGAAACGTCAAGGGCGAGGCCAGATGTTTGGACACATGTTCCCTCTGAAGGGGATCTTCACACTGACACTCGGGGTCTCTCAAATAAATCCAACAATTAACCTAACGCCAAGACTTCCGGGAAAGTAAGCAGGTGTTAAATGTAGGTTGGTCAGATTGGCATATATATATATATATATATATATATATATATATATATATATATATATATATATATATATATATATATATATACATACACTTTGGCTATACTATAGCACATATAGCAGCACTATACGATAATCATTTGTTGGTCCATGTTGTTTTAGGATTACAAATAACAATTAAAATAGGTGCCATGTCCCAGTAGAGTCTAAATGTGTCGTCCTGGTAGTTTGATGAGACACCTCAGATGGTTCTGTGGTTGACCTCGTCCCTGCAGTCTGTCTTCATACTGGAACAGGAGACTGACTTTTTTCAGGTCACCAAAAGTGTTATAAATGTTAAGTTGGCTGTGGAATATGATGATAATGATGATGTCACATCAGATTCTTCTGCACAGAGAAGGTCAGCTCTGTACTTTGGTCTCCTGTCTGTAAATAGGTGACACGCTCCGCCCTGTTCCCTTTATTTCTGTGGCTTATTTGCTCTCCTTCCAAAGTCAGACGAGCAGTTTTCCACGCCGTCCTGCAAGCTGTGAAGAGATATTCCTGTTCTCTCGCACACAAAGTGTTTTTGAATAAAGTTGTCTTTTTTCAAAACCTTAAACCACCTTGTGCCAGCTAGTGCCTGACGTTGAGCTGAGAGAGATTGCATTTCGTTAACTGGAGGTCTGATGTGTCACTTTTTCAATTAAACCAATTTAATCTATTTTCTTTTTTTTCTTCATACCCACTCGCATATCAAACACAATGGTGCACTTTTTTTTTCTCCATAAAAATGACACAGAGCAAACCTTTTCAAAAGAGTTTAACAAAGTAAGGTCACTGTGAAGTATGTGACGTATATATGAACTGACATCATGTTAAGTGAAATAATAGAAGCCTCAGAGATAATCTTGCATGGCTGTGCAGAGGGATATTAAGCAATGTTTTTTGTTGTGTTTAAAAAGTCAAAATGATCAGCGTTCCAGTCTGAGCTCTATTTACAGTCAATACCTCTGACGGCCGTGTTCCTGGAAAAGTCGCCTGCTGGAACGTGTGTGTGTGTGTGTCGAGTGTCCCCTGACTCTTCCTCCTCCCCACCAGGCCTGGCTGGACCACCATTCCCGTTCTCTGGGCCTGTTCATCGATGGCAAGTTTGTCCGGCCGGCAGACAGACCGAGTCGCTCGCTGTCTGACTCTATAGGTGAGAGCAGCCAGAAAAAAACCAACACAGCTTACACCTGAGGCTCCTTTTCATTATTGTATTTACATGCATGTTTTCCCGCTGCTCTCCAGGCGGTAACCTGTGCAGCACAGTGAACGCCGCGGAGGACGACGTCTCCCAGTGTGCCGCCTCCGCCGTGAAGGGCCACAAGGCCTGGGGGGACCTGAGCTGCCACCAGAGGGCCAAAGTGCTGCTCAGGTAGGAACCAACTCACCCTCTACACACCTCAGGAACCTTCGTCCGTTGGTTTAACGGTCCCCTCCTCTGCCGACAGGTCGGCCAGCGCTCTCGGGCAGCACGGCCCGTGCCTGTCGGAGCTGTGCGAGCTGTGTGAGGCGTCCTGCTCGCCCTCCAGCCTCGTCCGCCTGCTGCAGTACTACAGCAGCTGGGCGCAGCTCCGAGACGCACTCGTCCCCGACTGGACGCCACTGGGTGAGGTTAACATGGGATTTGGTGTTAGTGTTCACTTTCTGTAGAGTTTATTTATTTATTTGTAATTGTTTTTTTAAACCTTTTTTTTTTTTTTTTACTGATTCCCAGGTGTGGTGGCAGTAGGCGCGTCTGATGACTGCTCTCTCTATTCCCTTATGCTCAAAGTTCTACCAGCACTGGCTATGGGTAACACACACACACACACACACACACACACACACACACACACACACACACACACACACACACACACACACACACACACACACACACACACACACACACACACACACACACCAACAGGGACTCCAGGGTAAGAAGTAGGTGTGAAACCACGAAGTTGAAAGACTATTTTAAAAGGGCAAAATATCCTATGGGTAGCTCCCACCATTTCATGTATTTTCTGTTATCTTCCCTTTTTTTGTTGTTGTGTATTTCTGCCAAATGGGTTGCTGCAATTCTTTTTTTTATTTTTACACAATGAAAAAGTTCCCTTATAACGTGTAAGAATATCTCAGGCTGCTACTATTGATTACTCTATTGTTTTCTCATGTGGTCGATTATAACTAACCTTCTGAACACTAAGCAGTTTTGCAATTTTTTTGCTCTTCTGACATTTAACTCTCTGTGGCTTTGAGTTTTCACTGCAATATTAAAAGTCCTGCCTGCACCTCTATGGAAACGGCACGACCATGGCTTTAAGTAAAGAGAGCTCAATAATGTCTTCATGCACAGTGTGAAACCGTTACAACGCCATAAATCATCAGAAACAAGCCTGGATGCAGCCTGCAGTTCGTTTTAAAATTAGTATTTTGGCTAAATTTCCACAAATCTTTCGTCCATAACTGCTCTGAGAGGTGTTTTGAGTTCTGATTTATTCCCGCCTCTTTCTAGGGAACTCCGTCATCGTTGTCCCTGGTCAGAGCAGCGCCCCGCCGGCTCTCCTACTGGCGCAGCTTTTTACGGGAGCAGGGCTTCCTGCCGGGGCTTTGAATGTCCTCACAGGAAGTGACATGTCGCTGTGTGCCAGAGTGGCCCAGAACGCCAGCGTCGGCTACGTCACCTACAGCGGCAACAAGCAGGTGCGCGTGAGGAAACTGTTACATTCACGACCAGAACGTTGACCGCCCTACGATACATTTGTTTATAAAGCTTTCAAAACGGCTTTGAATGTTACCGAACAGTTCCGGCTTTGTTACATTCATATTTCCCCTCTCCTTTCAGGACGGCGTGTTGCTCTGTAAGTCCACAGCGGGGATGGGCGTTCACGTTTCCGTCTCCCCTAACATCGGCGCTCGGTGTCCCTTCATCGTCTTTGAGTCGGCTGACATCGACAGCGCTGTGGACGCGGTGATAGAGACGGCCTTCAAGAAGAAAAGAGAGGTGATGGGCACTAAATAAAATCCACAACAGAGGGATAGACGGGTTCTTACGGTCATGGAAAACCTGGAGAAGTCAATTTTAAAATGTTTATTTCCAGGCCGGGAAAAGTCTTAAATGTAAATCCCAAATGTGTGATATTCATGTGTTCATGTCGTTCATTTACGCTGAGTTTGAAATAATTGAAAAGCTTCAAGAAAGACGCTCAAAACAAAATCATCAAAAGTCATTTAAGGTTTACTGTATGCTTTGGAATTCTCATTGTTAGTTTAAATGCTAAATTTTCTCACTTTCATGTTTATCCCCAGATTTCACAAAATGTTTGGTCATGGAAATTTGGTTTAAAGTCATGAAAAAGTCATGAAATCCACTGGTCAAAATGTGTATGAACCCTGGATAGAGTGTCTCACGCCATCCTATTAGGCCGCTTCTCTTTAAAGGGACAGTTCAGATTTTCTTTGTTAAGTGCTGTACTCCTGTCTGTTTCTCCAAACTGTTTCTCTACGCTGACTACGGATCAGTACCTCGCAGAACCAAACTTAAAAAAACAAATCCAAACCATCCCCTTTAACAGTTTTGCCTTCCTCTGTCCGCGCAGGTCCACTGGGTGCTGTGCGTGCAGGAGAGTGTGCTGAACAGTGTCGTTGCCCGTCTCGGGCTCCGTATGGCGGGGATGAAGTGTGTGGCCCTGCACAGTGAAGGGGACAGAGGCCTGGTGGACGCCGCAGTACGGGACGCTCAGCAGCAGGGGGCGACGGTGAGTCAGAATACACAAAGATCATCTGTGTGTGCACACAGCTGGCTGAGAGGAGAGTAGGTTCACACATTTGTTTTATGTATGCCAAGACCCAAACAGTAGGAACATTAAGGAGTTTAACAATAATAATGAGCCGTGACCTACAGGTTTTCTTACTTTTCCTCTTTCTCCCCTCCAGCTGGTCCAGGCCTGCGCTGCGCCCCCTTCAGGCGCTCAGTACCCGCCCACAGTGCTCTGCGGGGCGGCCCCCTCCTCTCCGTTTGTGGTCGACCCCTCTCCCGGACCCCTGCTGCCTCTCATGACCTTCAGAAGCAACACAGAGGCAGTGGCCCTTGGTGAGGACGCCTCCATGGATGTAGATGGACCGCTAGGTTCCCTTTGAACACTTTGTGAGAGACGTCGTTTAGAGAGCGTGTAGTGGCCTCTACACTGCATTTCTATGGTTTTGTGTTCAATGAAACAGATTTCCGAGGAGTAATTCACTTTGTATTCTACTATTGTGCCACAGTAACGGTCTCTGTTCTACACAGGGAACCACAGTCCTCATGGCCAGGCAGCCTCCATCTGGACTGAAGACCTCATCCTGGCTTTGGAGACGGCGAAGAGGTACCTTCTTCTTTTCCTCTTCCTCTTCTTCAGATATATATATATTTGTTTTTTTAATCTTCCACTTGTTTCCTGACTTCTCTTCTCCCATTTTTCTCTCATATTGTCTTTACAGGCTTATATTTACGATTATTTATAGGCAGCTAAAGACTTGAATGTCCATTCAGTTTCTAACTGCTGCAATAATGGTTTCCTATTAGCCATCTCCTCCCTGAGACTTCTATAGACACTGTTTGAATGTTGTTATTTGCACCGGCGCTGTTCCTGCTTTGACACGTCCAACTGTCTGCTGAGAAAAGGATATTTTACTCCCTACTGAAGTTCTCTCCTCCTCCTTCCTTCCTCCTTCCTCTCTCCTCCTTCCTCTCTCCTCAGTCTGGCAGTTGGCTCAGTGTGGGTGAATTCCCCCTCGGTGTCTGACCCCTGTCTGCCGGTCTCTGGTCACAAAGACAGCGGCACCTGCACTGACGGAGGACAGGAGGTACGTTTGACTCTTTGTGACTTATTCACAGCCTCAGCAGGGAACAAACCTAACGACCTGCTCTCCGCTATCTGCCAGGGTCTTTACCAGTTTCTACGCCCGTCCTCGTCTTCCTCTCCTCCTCTTCCTCGTTCCACCCCTGTCTCTATGGACTACTCCAAGTTTGGAACAGCAGCGTCCCCACTGGTGATCATTCCTGATGACTCGGACCCTTCCAGGTGGGTTTATAATGCTCTGTCTTTTTGTTTTTCTTACTTTAAGTCATGTTTATAAGGTATCACAATGCATCATAGCTGCATAATAAGCACATTGTTAATATATTATAAATATCAGGGGTGTACCAAATGTCTATTTTTATTTTTTTTTTACTTTTTCATAATATCAGAATCAGAACCATTTATTTGCCAGGTATGTTTACACAAACAATTAATTTTTCTTGGCAGAAGCTGCATAACATTAGACGAGACAATCAACAATAACAACATTGCAATATATGTTAAATTAAGTACAAAACAAAGTGCTCAGACAAACAGATAACAGAAATAATAAACAAATATGAAGAATCCTCGATTAAAAACCCTCAATTTGAATAAAGTTATTCATCAGATTGAATAAGTCTTTTTTTCTTTATTCAGTCTTTGTTCTTAAATGAATACAACTCATCAGTGCGTCCCTCCCTTTGTGTGCAGCAAGTGGGAGAGTAGACTCACTTGAAACGGCAACAAATATTTAGTTCCATTAAAAACCTTTTGGATTATACGAGGCTCTGGAATCATTGGAAATGTCTGGATTGCACTCGTCGTAAAAAATCAAAGCAAACAGTATAATACGAATAATATTGTAGCCCAATCTTTATCCTCAGCTGTACATAAATACTGGGTTGAAAGAGAATTGGAGGGGAGTAAGTCATTTAAATATCAGCGTGCATTAATACATGCAGGGTTGATGCATAACTGTCCACATGCTCCCTCCCTCCTCTCCCATCAGCGCTCCAAAGGTCTACCAGCAGTTTGTCGGCGGTAAGCCGTGCAAGTCGGTGTCTGGCTGCAGTGTGGCTGTGCGGGCACCAGGGGGCGCCAGTGTGTTGGCCTACTGTCCCGATGGAGGCCGGAAAGACGTCCGCAACGCGGTGGAGGCCGCTGTCAAAGTCCAGCCTGGGTGAGAGCTTAACCACACAAAGATACACAAACTCTCTCAAGTTGGGTTGAGTCCAACCCCAAAAAACACAAACCAGCAGGAGCCGCCATGAGGGCTGACGTCTGCCATCCTCAACCTCTCCATCACCCAGCAGCAGAGGAAGCGTCGGGGCAGAGGGGTTGTTTAGTCGAATGTGTCAGTCTAATATGCATGAGTCATTGGTTCTTTATCTGACGGAGGTTTGTGCCAGTTAGACTCCATGTCTCTGAATCAGCCTCCAGTCTGGCTCAGCATACTGCTGACTGCGGTGCTTTGTGTTTTCAAAGTCACAAACACACAGTGGACACATTTACACATCCAATATTATAAAGAGCACAGCACTTTTTATTTTTTATTTACCACTGTTTAGTTTTTTTGTCTATTTGGATTTACCTAGGCAATATAAACTGAGTAATGATAAATAATACAAAAAGAAAAGTAATTTGTTCACAACACTAAATACACAGAGCACAGTATTCGTTATAACGTGGCTGAAGGTAAAATGCCTTCTTTTCTTTAAAATAGAAAAAAAAAATCAGGCTACAGATCTTTTGAACTTGTTCTTGCCCAAAATACAACTTTTGGATGTGAGATTTTGACATTATTTCATGTTTTTAGACGCTCACCAGGACACACCTACAAACACAGTACAATCCAGAGAAGCAGCAACGTATTTCACAACCCAATGGGCTGTGCGTGTTTATCACCAGTTAAAGTCCAACTTGAGAAATGTAATGAGTCATATGCAGAACATAAACAAAGCACATGATGATTATGCTGAAATCCAATAAACATACTTCATGTCGGTGCACGTGAACCTTTACAGTAGAGCTCAGTGTGTCTGCAGGACAGTTGTAACCCTCAGTCCCAGTTTAGATATCTCAATAACAGTTAAGATATAGATGTATATAATTGTATTTCTTTAAACGTCCTTCCCCTCCCCTAGCTGGATGAAAAAGAGTGCGTCTGCACGCGCTCAGTCTCTCTACTCTCTGGCTAAAGGCCTGGAGGCAAAGAGGCGGGACCTAGCGGCGTCAATCAAAGTTCAGACCGGCCTCTCGCTGGACGAGGCTGATGAGGAGGTGGAGCTCAGCATCGCCAGACTCAGCGATTGGGCGGCTTACTGTGACAAAATACAAGGAGGATCTCCGGTGAGGCTTTTTTAAATATTATACGAAGTCTCTTAAAAAAATCTTCTCTAATGAAGATCAATTGAGAAGATTGTGAGGAAGCTTGGTTGCATTATTCTGACTGCATTGTTGATCAACTCCCTTCAGTCTCTGCCTCAGTCTGGCTCTGCTCTCTCCCTCCCTGGAGCCCTGGGGGTCGTTGGGGTCGTCCTCCCCGACGACAGTCCCCTCCTCTCCATGGTGACGCTTCTCGGGGCGGCCGTCGGCAATGGCAACGCTGTCGTCATGGTCCCCAGTGAGAAGTATCCGCTTCCGGCCTTGGCTTTCATTCAGGCAAGTGATGAGATGTTAAAACGTGCAGCAAAGCAAGTTGGTCAGAGCAAAAGTTAGAAAAATGCTTCACAATTACACTACATTTCATTTAGCTGACGCTTTTATCCAAAGCGACTTACAATAAGTGCATTCAACCATGAGTACAAACTCAGAACAACAAGAATCAAGAAAGTACAGTTTCTTCAATAAAGTTAAACTACAAAGTGTTATCAGTAAGTAACATTTAAGTGCTACTAAAGTGCTACTACGGTGCTACTTTCCTTATTCAAGGGCGATGGAAGATGTTGAGACAATAAAAGCATTTCCCACAAAATATCAAATGTGCTGTAGAAGAGCAGCGGAAATGAAGAAAAGTAACATTAGCAACAAGTACAAAGCATCAGTTAAAACATGAGGGACGAGAAGCGAGTACGACTTCAGAGGTTTTTAAAAAAGGTCGGTTGAATTGGATGATCTAACAGTGAGAGAGAATTATTAGTACTTTAAATGCTCGGTCTGGGAACATTTCTCTAACAAGTTGGTTGACAGACATCAATATTTGAAATTGAAACGATGAATGAAGCTTCAGACTAGTCGGTACATCCCCGTCTCTAACCGACGATATCAGTCATCGCCGCTCGAAACGCATTTTTATCTGTTTATCTGTAACACTGATTTTCCTCCTCCTCAGGTTCTCCAGTCTTCAGACCTGCCGGCTGGATTGGTAAACATCATCACGGGAAGTAGAGACCAGCTGACGGTGGCTCTGGCTACTCACAGCGTCATAAAGGCCATCTGGTACTGGGGCAGTGCTGAGGTGAGGACTAAACACCGACATACACCAGTGTTTACATTTCAATTTAGGTAAAAAGAGGTGTGGGTTCGGTTAAGTCTCCACTTCAAAATGCAACAGTAGCCCGACCACATATCATCGTCTTCACCCCTGCTCTCTGTGTTGCTGCCGTAGGGCTGTCAGTACCTGCAGCACACCTGCACCAGCCCTCTGAAAACCCTGCGCCTGTCCTGCCAGAAGGAGGCCGGCGGGAAGGCCTGGACTCTGTCTCGTCCCTCGCTCCTAGAGGAGGTGTGGAGAAATGCCGTGCAGTGGAAGAGTGTCTGGATCCCGACTGCATAAAAAGACGAGAGGGAGGGAGAAGGAGGGAGGAAGGTGACAGAACGCTAGACAGCGGGTGGGGAAGAGCTTCAGATATCCACCGTTTAACGTGAAGCCTGTAGAGTTAACTTGTGACCTGTAGGATGTCAGGATCAAACAAATGAACTGTGACCATGAAAAGGTCAAGAGGCAGTGAGATTGAGAAACTGTGAGCAAACAAGAAATGTAATACTCAAGGTCTTATGAGATACTTTGTAAATGAACATGCAACTTTTAAAATGAAGGTAAAATATGAAACTCTGTCCTGTTATCTGTTTAAAATAGAATAGAACAAAATGTTTCCTTCAAAAAGATCCAAATGCGACTTAAAATGAGATCAGCATCAGAGACGGAAGGACATGCAGGTCTTTGGTCGGACAGCTGGGATTTATTTAAGAGGTTACGAGTGAGCAGAATGAGATCATAAGAGGTTAAATATATTAAAATAGTTATATAATATCAGAAAGCAATGAAAAATACAGGAAATACAAGGATTTTTACTAAAAACGTAAAATGCTAATACTTTGAGATCCACATGCCGGCTGAAAAATAACATTAAATATAATGAGTCTGGTTCTCGCTCATCAGATCATTGTTGAGTTTTGATGTTTTGACAGTTAAAGGATATCTCGGACACAGAGCTATCACTGTGTTCCACTATGCATGTTGTGCCAAATGTTTCCAGTACGGGTCGACATTACACGACAACAACACAACAGAAGGCCTGCTGTTCAGTAGAGCGACGGCACGGACCGTTTGACTTTCTACCTCCATCTTCTGCTGTTCTCTGCTTTGTTTATTTGTGTTTTCCCGCCTGATTTGCAGAGGAAACATGTCTGAACTAAAAAAAATAATGATCCTCCTGTTTCTGATTTAAGTGTTATTTTTCTAAGGTCTTTAATTTAGTTGCTTTTGTCTGTGAAACAAGTTAAAAGGTTTTGGCATGTGAGTGTTTCTTGTTGTAATACGGACTAAAAGCACTCGTGTTTTCTTCTAGGTGGGTTTTAATTTGTTCTTGCACTCTAAACACAAGGTTCAGTTATGTAACTTTACTGTCTTGTTTATCTTTTGGCTAGAAATGATTTTTAATTTGCAATCAGGGGAAACAGCTGTCCTTTAGTCATGAACACAGGAGGGAAGGCCATTTAGATCAGACTTACCACTTGTCAATATCTCTGTAAAGGTGCCATTTTTTATAACATCCCTTTTTTCAGTCTACAACCTGAAACCACGTCTGCCTTAGAATTCTGTCTGTGACCGATCAATAAAACGATCAATCTTGTGTCAACGCAGCACTAAATATGCACATGTCCTGCATATCTTTATTACTGTACTTTAATACTGCGTGTACTTTCTGCCCGTGGAAGTACACGCAAGCATTGCCTGTGGTATCTACTTTATTTCCAAGTCCAAGTTCACACCGAAACGTGTGTGTTTCCTGAGAATGACTCTGTTCTGTTTTAGTTTAAATAAGCCTACATTTAAATATTCAATCAAATCTCAATATGGGAATTTATATATTTGTTTTCTTCCCCTGGTCAAGTCTAGTGGGAACACTTTGTTTAAATCAGCAATGAACGTCATCATCTCGGAAACATCCCGTCTGGTTTCAGGATCCTTATTTTTCATGGATCCGTTTGTCTTTATTTTATTTATTTTACTTTCTTGTTCCTTTTTTTTTCTCCAACCGGTTCCAGCCAGCACAGCCCTGAGGTGAAGTTGCCGTCAGACACGCTCTTTGGTCACAAGACTCTGGAATGCTGAGTCACAACAATGACACAGCACAAAGCCTCAGCCGAAGCTGCTCTACCACTTTAGTGCAAGGCCGACTAATCGTGCTACGTGACTCAGCACAACAAAATAAGGACGGGTGCTTTCTGAATTGCTAAGTCACTTTGAGAATGTGAGCACAACCACAGATATTTTACTGTAATGGCTTAAAGTTGGAGTCACTGCAAAACATTCTTTCTATATTTTTAGCTGATGCATAACTACCACAATGTTATACTAGTTACAGTTGGGGAGGAAGTCATATTCACCATTAAATTAGCAGTTTGAAAATTAAACGTAGTTGTTGCAAGTGGAAAACTAATGGGCTCAAAGTGCTGTGTCACTTTATGATAGATGATGTCTTGTGCTATTTACAAAAGTATGATAGTTCAAGTCAAGTGTACACAAGGACAAACCTCAACCTAAAACCTCAGTGTGTGTTTTTGAACTCCTCTTGGAGCCACGGTTTGCTACCGAGGCCGGAAATTATCGGAGCGTGGATTATTTCAAAGTCTGTTCCCTACAGCGGTCGACACATCACAGTTTAATTTAACACCGTCCTCCTTAGGGAGACTTAATGTCACTTCTCTGGCTCGCGTTAAACAAATATGAGGAAGCATTAATACAAATAAGTCATATTGCAACAGGGCTGAGGCTCTTTTAGAAGCATGCGTTTCATTATAAACATAATAATCACTGACAATATGCAAGTACAGCATTCTTCCCACTTTACTTTAGGCAATGCTCAGGCTTTTCAGGCTTTTCAGAATCTGTCGTGTCTCGCAACAGTGCTGTGGTATTGAGTAATGCAATAAAAGAAAAAACACCTCGGTCGAAAAGACATTGTCAGCAGTTTTTAGATGTTATGTTGTATTACGATATAAAATGAGTTTGGCTGTTTAGGGCCAAAGTTAAATACACACCAAGGCCTATTGATGGTCTATCAAAGGCCTTATGGGGAGTATTGGCCAACTATCCAGTGCTCGTTCGGTTTGTAGAGCCAAGGCAAAACCAGAACTCAGTATATAATCCCTCTATAAAAGCTTCATAAACATGTCAAGAGCACTATGACACAGAGGATTGGAAGTTATTCTGCCTCAATACAACAAAAAACAGTGAATACAGGAGAGAATCCCTTAAAAAACCTGAATACTCTTACATAAAGGGAACATTAATTTTACACACATAAATTGCACACTCAACCAATTCTGTATTTTAATTTCAATTAAAAATATAATGCACTTTATTGGTTTTGTTTTGATTGAAAAAGTGCTTCGTCATTGCAGGTGTGAATAAATCAATGGAATATCAAAACTTTCCACGAATGAGGAAGTGAGAGGAAGTAGGAGGAGATGCATCAGCCTCGTCCCTTATCGTCTCACAGCTTTGCCGCTGTCACGTGCTATCCGAGCGCAGTGATTGGCGGAAACGCGTAGTGACGTTGGTGTGTCACGAGCTCGCGCAGTGGTATAAATACAGGCAGCGGAGCAACTGCCATTTCACATCAGGGAGCCTCAAGTAGTTCTTGCTTCAACAGTGTTTGAACGGAACTTCTTCCTTCGTCCCCCGTACTACGACTGCTGCTTCAGCTATCCTGCATTCCGGACACGAGAACAACCTTTACTACTTGAATACACTACCGAGAAAGAAGTCGACGTAAAGCTTTATTTTTGTACCGTTTTGCTAGAAACCCTCAAGAAACCCAGCTAAAATGGAGTCTCAGGTGCGTCAGAACTACCACCGCGACTGCGAGGCCGCCGTCAACAGGATGGTCAACATGGAGCTGTTTGCCTCCTACACCTACACGTCCATGGTGAGAAAAACGGGAATAATGCACTTTAATCTTAAGTAGCAACCTACGTATCAGTGTCTGCTAAGTTAATTATCTGCCTCTATTGTTTAAAAAAATAAGTGGCGTACCGTCATGTTAAATGAAGAAATGTAAAATACAATTGCTTTTATATTAATTTTCTAAGTAATTCAGTGTCCCAGCACTTGCATTGTAGCTTGCTGTTTTCTGTGTTTCTCACTTGTTTATGATGGTTGCCACATAAGGAGTTTTATCCACCACTTCCAGTCGAACATGCTGCGTCGTGCAGCATGGTTTATTATTTATTTTATCCCCAAACTCGATGCTTGACTTGTGTCCAAACCGACTAGACCTTCTGAACTCATGACTCATGTGCCTGACCACTACTAACTACTATTTGTCACAACCCTTTATTTTTAAATGATGGGTGACTTCTGCTAATCACCAGTTTTCTAACCTCCACCTTCCTTCCCTCTTCACAGGCCTTTTACTTCTCCCGTGACGATGTGGCCCTCCAAGGCTTCGCTCATTTCTTCAAGGAGAACAGCGAAGAGGAGAGGGGCCACGCCGACAAGCTGCTGGCCTTCCAGAACAGCCGCGGAGGACGCATCTTCCTCCAGGACCTCAAGGTCGGTGCAGACTGCCGCACGTGTCATTTTGCTCAATGTAGTGTCCGCTCAGTCTGCTATAATTAATTGTTTCCCCCCTCTGTAGAAACCAGACCGCGATGAGTGGGGCAGCGGGCTTGAGGCCATGCAGTGCGCCCTGAAGCTGGAGCTTAGTGTCAACCAGGCCCTGCTGGACCTGCACAAACTGGCTTCTCAACACGCCGACCCACATGTAAGTATGAGCTGGTGCCGAGAGGGCTGCCAGAGAGGGTCCCGGCTGAACCACAAGCTTGTATGACTTGTCGGTGCGTGTAGTAAACTCTTTCTCTCTCGTCCCGTTCCTCAGATGTGTGACTTCCTGGAGACCCACTACCTGAACGAGCAGGTGGAGGCCATCAAGAAGCTGGGTGACTACATCTCCAACCTCTCCCGCATGGACGCCAGCACGAACAAGATGGCGGAGTACCTGTTCGACAAGCACACCCTGGGGAGCAAGCACTAAATGTGCAAAGTCGCAGGATCAAGCCTGGAGTGGAAATGTGGCAGACTCGCAGGCTTTAAACTCATGTTCCATTGAGCGTGTCTTTACATCTAATCTGCTAAAAAACTACTGTGACGGAATGTTTCTAATCTGTTCCTAATCTGAATAAACTTTGAGCTGGAATGTGTTGTCTGATCTGCATCTGTTACGCAACCTGTAGTGTTCACACACAATCATTTATCAAACCAGAGTGCTAGTTAAATTCTCAAATAACTCTTAATCTGTCTAAACTCTTCATGTGTACATTAACGACTACGCCTCCCTAAATTCAACAGAAATGTAATTTAGTCAAAAGAGCGTTGCTCTAGTTTTCTCTTCTCAGCGGGGGCTTTTATTTTCCCCTCGGTTCAACCAAGTGACGGTCCTGATTCCTTCCTTCATTTTTGGAACTGACTAGATCAGGGGATTTTAAAAAGGCACACTATCACTGACTCCAACTGTTAAAGTGGTGCAATAGTTTGAAAGTTTTTTTTTTTTTTTTTTTAATTGGCCTGTGTTGCCAGGAACACACTATACTAAATGTCCAAGTCAAAACCACTATTGTAGTGCACACGTCCAAAGAGTTTTTTTTTTTTTTTTTTTTTAACAAAACTGTCTTATGTGTAGGCGCTGGCATCTGGTGGTTTATTGGAACCAACTGAAATGTCTTTGTGCCAAGCTTGGAGATAAAGTAAAAGTTGAAATACTGTTTAATCTTAAATTATAAATAAAAGCCCAAGTATTTAACTTAAAGCACCAAAGGGAAGTGACAATAACTCAATGTCTAATTTCAGCTTAATATATATTGAACTATTGGTGCATTAATGTGTGCACTGCTTTAATGTAATTTGACATATTGCTTGAGTTTTCCTAGGGATCAATAGTCTGTCCTAACATAACTATACATTTCATTTATTATGTTATATGGATAATCAGAATCTTCAAAGTAACAAGCAACTAAAGAAATCAAGGAGGAGTAAATGCACTTAGTTTTATTATATTTATACAGCCCAGAATCACAAACCACATATTTGCACAAGGTACAGCCAGGGCCTGAAATGAACACTTTCCTCAGCTGATGCTGTTGAAGTGCAGTAAATCTGTTAGTGAGAAGTGTTCAAATTGCAGTGGGGAAAAACTGTTCTTGAAATGGATTTGACTTGGCAGGCTAGGACCGCCGGTGCCTCCGAGAAGAAGCTGGAAGAAGCGGGTGTTCTGTTGTGAGGAAGGGATGAGATGCGTGAGCTAACAGCCTGGATGATATATTCACCGTCTGTGCTGCCGTACCGAACGGTTATGGATGAGAAGAGTATGCTCTCATTGATTGTCAAAGTATAGTGTGTCATTAAAAAAAGACTTTAAAAAAAGTTATAGTATGTCATAAAAATGTCTAGTGTTGTGGTTCTGGCATCCCAGTGTCATGATTGGTTCAAATTGCTGTCTGTGGGTTTTCCCGCCTTTTTCATTGTCTGCAATGCCCGGATTCATTTCACCTGTCCACTCTCCTCCTTGTGTGTATGAAGTTTTCATTACTTTTTTATTGCCAGTTGGTCTTCGTACCTTGTGCTTTGAGTTGCAGCCAGTTGTTCCTCGTGGTTTTGTTTTTTAGTGTTCAGGCTGCCTATGTTTGGGATTTACCTGCCCTCTGCTTCCTGCTACTCATCTGCCGTCACCTGACTCCCCTTGAGCTCTCAGGTTGTAAGCTTTTCTCCACAATACATTGTGGAACTTTTCCTGCTCCCTCCTCATCAACCGATCTGTGTTTGAGTCCAACTCTGCAATTTCCTGTTATAGAACCGTATGTCATTAAAAAAAAGCATTGTATAGTACACCATCAAACGGTCATAGTATAATTCGATTCAATTTACTAATATATATATATATATATACACACATTTTCTATAGAGCTGTTCATGACCACACATATATATAAATACACTATATATATATATAAATACACTATATATATATATATATATATATATATATATATATATATATCTCATTACATATATTAGTAAGTTGAAACAAATTTTCCCAAGTAAAGGTTCGACAAGCAGCACACACATCAAAGAATAGACATTTATCTTGCAATTGTATGGAATTGTCTTTTCAATCTATCAGGGACACAGGCAACACACTTTCACTATAATCCATTTAATCTTATTCCCATATATATATATATATATATATATATATATATATATATATATATATATATATATATATATATATATCTATCTATCTATCTATCTATCTATCTATATATATATATATATATATATATATATATATATATATATATATATATATATATATATATCTCATGTACTCTAGTCTCTTTCCCTTATTTTATTTTTTAAACGAGACATAGTTTCATGTTTATCCTCACGGCAACTTCATATTCCCAGTCAGTTTATATTTTAAGTAAGAAGAAAAACAATACTCTGTTTTCTCGTGATAACGAATTAAATATCAGGTGATCTCGAGATGACGAAATAATTAAATTGTGATCGCTGGATAACAATAACAACAACAAAATGTTTAAGGCTTCCGTAAAATAAGGGAGAAATACATGAGATTATAAATATAGTGGATAACAGCATGTAAATCTACACGTATGTATACGTCTGAATGATTAAACCCAAGCAAAGAAGGACAGTAGTCTCTCACTGTCTGTTAGGATTCTTAAATATCCGGTTCACTTCCGGCACAGCAGAGGGCGCCAGAGCCGCAACGTGACGTCATCACCAGGGGGAAACTAAACATGGCCGACAGCAAGCGCTAGACGACTGAAGTTAGCGAAAAGCGTGTGTAAATTCGGTGAACCGCTTAGACTTTGCTGCAGGTATTTTGACTTTTTGGTACACCGTTACTGTATCGTCGTAGTGGGACACGTCTCACACATGAATTGGAGGTTCAAGTTGAGTTTGTTCGTCTTGCAAAGGCCTCGCCAAACCGGATATTAGCCCGCAGTGTTAGCCACGTTAGCATCCGGACCATCCGGCTTCTGCTTTTGTTTTTGTCGGGAGGGAGTGAAGCCGTGTTTCCGAATCGGACTATAGCCGTTTACGTGGACTGAGTCCGTTTTTTTGGGGGGTATCGTATTGCGGCTGGGGTCCAGCCCGTCTGGCCGCGCGTTAGCAGTGTTGTTCACTTCAAGGCCAACTTGGCAACAAAGCCACACTTTTGCCGACAAACAGACACGTACCCGCCTCGAGCCGCCTCCGGACATTGCGCCTAGCAACATGGATCCAAAGCGCGCGCACGGCAGCAGCGGCAGCAGCGGCGGGGACTCCAGCTCCGGCAGCCCGGCGTCACCCTCCAGCAGCCCGGCGCCGGCCGCCAGCAGAGCCCCGGGGCCCGGGGGGAACTCGTTCGCCAATGACGGCAGCTTCATGGAGATGTTCAAGAAGAAGATGGAGGCGGATGCTGAGAAGAGGAAAAACGAGACGCCGCAAACCGGCAGAGAGGCGAGAGCCACCGAACAAGGACAGACAACAGTGGAAAAGAAGCCCCTTCCCGTGACGAGCTTTGTAAGGGGTTTGGCAGTTG
Source organism: Taurulus bubalis (assembly GCF_910589615.1). Lineage (NCBI taxonomy): Eukaryota > Metazoa > Chordata > Actinopteri > Perciformes > Cottidae > Taurulus > Taurulus bubalis. The sequence goes on from NC_136605.1 coordinate 4,933,809, forward strand.
AAAGATGAGATAGTTATATTTCGACACTCATCCAAAGTGGAGCGCCAGGCTTACTGACACTATTTTACATTCTTAAATCATGGCCAATAGTTCAGCAGCATTTGCCTGTAGTATTTCACCCACACACACGCCAGTGATTTGTGTTAAACTTTCCATATGATCTGAACACATTGTGGCAATTTGCATTATTTCTAGACTAGTGAAGACTAAGGATGGATCTTTTTTCTTTTTTTTTAACTGGTGAGGGTTTCGTCGGTGGTGCAGCAAGGAACTAAATGTAGACCTTCTGCTCTGGTGTAGTCTCCTTCATTGAGCGTCCACCTGCGAGGGCTCCTGTAACGGTTTCAGTCTTCTATCCCCTAACCCAGGTGGGGAAGCGCAGAGGCGGCGTGTTCCTAAAGACCGGCATGGTTGCAAAGAAGCTGAAAGACGAAAATGAAGTGAGTGAAGACGATGCTGGGGGTGTCGAGTTTGAACATCTTTATTTGTACAGTCGAGCATTTTAAATCACCTTGCGTTTCTTCTCTTGCAGAGCACACCGGGCAAGAGCGATGCTTGGTCAAAGTACATGGCCGAGGTAAAAAAGTACAAAGCCCACGAGTGTGGCGACGACGATAAGACCAGGCCTCTGGTCAAGTAGGGTTCCACGGTGTGAACGCGAAAGCGACAGTGTTTGAGTGGTTAGGGGACGGCCATCTGGGAGAAGCTCTGAGGACGGCCGGCCAATCCTGAACCTTCTCGTACTGCCAGGTCAAGTCGCCCTTCGCATCAGTCTTTCACGAACTGCGTAGATTGACGGGCCCTTTCCCCCGCTTTCTTTTTGAATTTTGATTTTTTTTTTTCTCTCTCCCTTTTTGTCTTGCTTGTTATTTGTTGGGACTGGTAATCTGATGTCAAAGGGTGTTTTTCGAAACTTGGCATTCATTATTAAATGTGTTCTATTTTGTCATGTCTGGGTTAGAGTTCATTAGCAGTTGGATTTGATTTAATAGCTGATCCAAGGTGTCAATTAAATCTACACTGCCCATTAATGTGTGGTGTTGTGCCTCAGTTTTGTGTTGGCTCCTGGTCCAGATGCTGCTCGTGTTGGTTTGCAATCCCAAAAGCATCCGTCTCACTTCAATGCGAGACTGTCAAAAGTATAAATGTATCAAAGGGCTCCGCTTTGAAGGGAAAGATTTTAATTAAAAGTAGGTTTGAGTTCTATACAGACAATTCAGTCAAGAATCCAAGTACAATGAAAAGGTGTACAGCTCTTGCTCAAAGAGAGAGAGAGAAGAAAAAGCTCATTCTATTTGCAGTTTACATTTCTTACAGGTATCAGTGATAATTACATGATTAAAAACAGCACCAAATAGACACTGACCATGCATCAGCGAGGGAGACATACAGAGAAGGCACGCTCTCAATCCCACCTACCAAACTCATTCACACAAACCTATAAATCCCATTCACTCATTCTCCCTGTCCACAGTGATATAGGTCTATCTTGTAAACATTGACAACCTGTATTTGTCATTTCATTGAACAGTTCTATGAGTAGTATTTAAAAGTTATCAAATCGTTTAAAAAAAGTTATTTAAACTGCTGTGTTCGTGAAAAGTTGAGCTGATCTCGTTCAGATCAAGTATCTTGAAAGTAACAAAGTCCTCATTTCAGATCTGTCCAAACACGTCACATGGTCCTTTCATTAGACAGCGTCTTTGAAATCCAGCTGTATCATAGAGTCTTCCTCTTAGTGTCTCCTCCCTGGCTCTGACTGACATCTGGATGGGAATGATACAGTTTTTGAAATGTCAGTGAAACGCATCGACCGTCAGAAAACATTACGGAGGTCGGACGACAGGTATAAATGGCTACATAAAAAAAAAAAAGGCATGCCGCCACCAACAGACGAGCAGAGAACAGGACGACCAGAGACAGAACACCAGACATTTAGAGAGAGGGAGTAAATGGAGCAGGCTTTTGAGGGAGGGTGGGTTCAGATTTTACCTGAGAAAGCGAGCTGCAAGTGAGGAGGCAGAGTAACCTGAGACCCTGACTGGAGACTCTTATACAGATCTGAGGAGACAGGACAGGGGAACAAGAAAACAAGGAGAGGATAAAGGGGTGGGAGGGAGGAGAGAGCAAGATGGTAGAGAGGTGATGGGCAGGGTGATGACAGCCAAACAGAGGAGGGGGGAGAAATATGTTGGGGGAAATGAAGCAAACAAAATGGAGTTATGCCAAAGGGGAGAAAAATCACAAGCTTACATTTGACACACGATATGATGACAGAACAAACGCTGCTGTGACACAAAAACACAAAACGAAGCCTCTGCAGGAACACAGAAACGGACAACAGGGCAATGCCTGCCCTTGTGTGTGAACACAAATATTCCATCATGGCATCAGATTTGGCGCCTGCCACATTTTTTTTTTTTAAATGTGCGTCTGCGTTTCTGCCCTGTGTGCGTATACGTCACTCACTCTGGGTCAGGGCGGAGAACGATGCATTGCTACTGGCCACCGAGCCGCCGGCCGCCGAGCTGGAGCCCGCCGTGCCCAGTGGGGGCATGTTCAGCAGCTGGGGGAACTGGAAGGGCAGGGACACGGGCACCAGGCCCCCGAGCATCCCGAAGCCCAGGGGCAGCGAGGAGGCCGAGCCCAGCAGGCCGCCGCCGACCGCTGTGGAGACCTGGGCAGAAGAACATTGGCATGTGCAAACACAAAATCAGGGCTGCGGAGTGGACAACACATCCACAACGCAGCCTGGACCGTTTAATTCCCAACTCTCACACAAACAGTTCATCCAAATCACAATAAAAAAAGATAAATAAAAAAGATCTTCCTCTTCAGTCGTATTTGGATTCTTCACTAAAGTATAAGTAGCAGTACCACAATGTGAAACTACTTTGACTGATTAAAGCTAAAGTGGGCGATGATCCAATTACTACGGCTCAGTACATGCAACGGTATTCAATAAGAATGAATTTGGGAGAAATGGACGATGTTTACACGTCAACAATAGAACAAGATAAGAACACCTGAATGTTGCTCAGGATTTGTCATGTTTTTGAGAGGACAGAGCAAACCAGACCCTTTTTTCATTGCTAGGTATGTTTTCTGTTCGCGGTGAAAAGGCAAATAGGAAGCACAAACTGCAGGTTTTTCTCTGGGCATGCTGGTGGTACAAACCTGTGGCAACTGAGAAGAGACGGACGACGCCGGGACAGACGCGACCGGTTTGGCCCCCTGAGGTGTCCCGCCCCCCGGCCTCTGGCGCTGGCCCTGGTTGGCAGAGGCTATCGTGGGGGAGGCACTGGTTCCTGAATGCTTGCTAATGGATATGGTGTTTATAAGGCTGGCGTTGGTGGTGCTGTTGTTGTTGGGCGTCTTCTGGCTGCCTGGAGGAGTGTAGCTGCCTTGCCCCTGCTTGGTTGCTCCTCCTTGGGCTCCTGAGAACGCCGAGCGGAACCCGACTGCGCTTTTGGGAGAGTACTGGTGCATCGGGGGGTTTGCCTGAGACCTGCTTATGGAGATGGAGGGCGAGGAGGTGGTGGTGGTCACGGCGTGGTTGAGGGTGCGCGGCGTGAGTTTGACGATCGGCGGTATGCTGCTGTGGGCCGACTTGGTGAGGGTGGCGTGCATGGGGGTGATGAAGTTGGACTGCGGCCGGGCCTGAACCCCCGGGAGAGTCTGGGTGAGGGACGGGGAGGACTTACTCAGCGGGGTGTGGGGCAGGCGGGGCATCTGGAAGGTTTTGGCGAGCATGTGCGACGAGGTTATGAGTGTGTGTGGCCGAGGCGGAGGCGACGTGATGATGAGCGTGTCGCCGCTGTTGGCTTTATTATTGCTGCCTTTGAGGAGGCCGGACGTGGGGCCCCCCGCCACCTTCGACCCCGGGGCCACGAGCGGGGATGCGGTGGGCGGCGGACGCGGTTTGGGCTGCACCGCCGAGGCCAACATGTTGGCTTTGGCCACGCCCACAACCAACGTCCTCTGAGTGTTCAACACCGAGTGTCTGTGCGCCTGCGCCGCCGCGTTCTTGACGACCGCCATCCCGTCCGCCCGCATCGAGGGCAGCGGCGCCGAGGTGACGGAGAGAGGCCGAGACAGAGAGGCGGAGGTGACAGAGAGAGGACGAGACAGAGAGGCGGAGGTGACGGAGAGAGGACGAGACAGAGAGGCGGAGGTGACGGAGAGAGGACGAGACATAGGGGTGGAGGTGACGGAGAGAGGCCGAGACATAGGGGTGGAGGTGACGGAGAGAGGCCGAGATAGAGAGGTGGAGTTGACAGAAATGGGCCGAGATAGAGAGGTGGAGTTGACGGAAATGGGCCGAGATAGAGAGGTGGAGGTGACGGAGAGAGGCCGAGACAGAGGGGTGGAAGTTACGGAGAGGGTCCGAGACAGAGAGGTGGAGGTGACAGAGAGAGGCCGAGACAGAGAGGTGGAGATGGACGAAGAGGTAGAGATGTAGTGAGGTGCGTTGGAGCCCGTGCTGACGGAGTTCTTCTTCTGCTGCTGCTGGATGAGCGGCGAGACGTGGAGTGAGGAGGGCTTGGCGGCGGCCTTGGGGCCGTCGGGGGACGGCGGGTTGTCCCCGTGGGCGAGGCCCTTGGCCGCGTTGCCGAGGATGGCCAGGGCCTGGGAGATGGAGTCCAGGGACGGGGCCGTCAGATCCTCGTCCAGGGAGTCCAGACAGATGGGCTCGGACGGTGACTGAGGGAGTCGCTTGGCCGCCTGGGCTGCGGGGGAGGGAGTGGTGCCCGCCGAGGCCACGGCCCGCTGGACCCACACGGCCTCCTGGAAGCACACAGCAGCATTTACACAAGCTGGATCTGTTGTAACCGGACTTCATTGAACATCTACATGTCTCATTAAAGTAAAGGTTTGCATTTTTAGAACATTACTCACATACCAGATGTACGTTTATAGATTGTTTTTTTCCCCTCTTAAATACGGATTAAAGAGCTAATTAGTTTTTCTTTTTGCCCAGACAGCATAAAGTCTTTATCCAACAAAGACCGACTTTGGATGACATCAACTTCCTTGTATTAGCGTCAGCTTAATTTTAAATGCATTATGGGCACGCGAGTATTGCTTTAAGACCAACTTGGAGAAAAGCAGTCATGTAAAACTACACCCTTTACTGTGGATGTAAAAGTCTTACCTTTGGCTTGGCCTTGGGAGTAGTGACCATCCTTTTCTTTGCTCTGGAGCAAAAAAAAAACAATACATAAGGGAGTGAAAACAAGTTAGACAGTTAGTTCTGAAGATATCTGTGAATAAAAAAAGTCCTGTGACTCACGTGTAGCCTGTGAGGTGACCGTGAGCCATGATGCTCTCTTTGAACAGCATCCTGTAAAACGGAAATATCAGAAAAGAAAGTTAAAGCCGCGGCGGAAGACGTCGCAAAAGGCATACAGCCCATCTACCATAAACGCTGACCGACGCTAAATAACCCGAGCGGTCACACACACCTGGCCTGCATCCAGCCTTTAGGCCAGAGAAGTTTGACTTCGGTCTCCATGAAGGCTTTGAGGTAGTCCTCCAGAGACAGAGAGTTCTTGCCCTCCAGCTCGTAGCAGCCCAGCTTCACCCGCACCAGGTTGCACAGCAGTAACCTGCAGACAAAAAGGCAATCAAAAATAATATATAGCATCACAGGTACATTATGTAACATGTTCAGTGATGATCCAGCTGGTATGGCAGACCGATATTGCGCCATTTGCTATAATAGGTTAGAAATACTTATTGATTGAAATAACAAATTGATCATATAATAATTAAATAACACAGACTAGCAGCGACTCATTCCGGGTTTCGGACACTTTAGCAGTAACCTGCATGTGCTACCATGTGACGCGACTCATTTTCTATTCTAAATGTTGTCATCCTTAACCTAACATTTCAACGTAAATATGATCCGTAGCTCTTACAGACGGTAACGTTATCAGCTCCGGTGGAGGATTTCGAAATTATTTTTCAGGACATTAAAGACTTTTTCTTAATGCCCCCCTCCTTCTTGAGTGAGACTGACCTGAGTTTGTCATCCCACACAAACTTCTTCCGAGGGCCCATCACCCTCTTCCCTGGCTTCTCCTCGTCGTCATCCTCTGACCCGTTCTTCTCTCCCTCCCCCGACTGCTGCCTGGGAGATAAACATCGTTACATCACAACCTTCATAGAGGACGCACGTGGAAATACGCTGCGACAAACTGTGAGCCGCGGCCGACTCGACAAGCGTCCTCACTTTGCCACCTTGGCGATGCAGTCCATGTTGTAGCGGGCGATCTGCTCCGGCATCACGCTGCACACCGCCAGCTTCAGCTTCAGCAGGGGCGTTCGGAGGCGGTCGTCCTGGGCGACGGGGACGAAAGGCGCAGTCAAAAACAAGCATGCCTGATATACCATCGGACTATGAGCTCCTGTGAATTCTGCACATGACCTTTTTTTTTTTTTTAAGGAAAGCACACACTTCCAAAACCGACACGTCACGATCACACTGCAGAAAGCTGCGCACCTGTATGTTGAGGCTGAGCTTCTTAAGGCGTTTGAGCAGAGCTTCTTTATTGCAGGGCACAAAGGCCTCCAGGTGGGAGTAGACCACCGCACGCACCTCCGTCGGCTGCTCCTGAACCTGCAACTCGATGCTGAAGTAAAGACACAGAGAGACGTGTGTGTCAGAGATTTCAAAGGTGTTGTTGTTGTTTTTCTTATCTTCTTTAAAATCTGAAACGGCACTCACTCCAGCAAGATGTTGTTCATGTCCAGTGTGAAGAATTTCTTCCGGCCCTCTGAGTCAAACAGACGGGACGCCTGTGTGAAAGCGAAGAGCGATGCGATCATAATTCTGTCACAGACTTTTTACTCTATAACATTAGAAATTGAAAATCTTAAAAGGTGTCGGACGGAAGAAGTCATTTGAATTTGTCATCAATCATGTCATCAAGAAAATAACTTTTAGCTGGAGCTCTAATCTAACACTCCGTACCGATCTCAGGTCTTCAATGCGCTTGGCGAGCGGGGCCGGGAGTCCGCCGGGCAAAGGGGGCGGGGCCATCACGTTGCCCGCCTGCGGCAACCTGCTGACGCCGGCTTTGTGGCCCATCGCGAAGGAGCCGTTCTCTCCCTGCAGAGGGCTGGAGGGCTGAGGGGAGTCCAGCATCTCGAAGTCCAAGTCGCCCATCATGTCCTGCAGGATGTCGTTGTTGGTCGAGCCCAGCATCGACATCACGGCCTGGTCGGCGGCCAGGTCCGCCATGTTGCACTCGCTGCCGCCGGCAGCCTTGGCCTGGGCGTTGAGGAGTGCGCTGGTGGCGTTGGGCACCTTGGCGGCAGCAGCGGCGGAGGCGGCGGCGGCAGCAGCTGCAGCGGCAGAGACGGTGGGACGCGGCAAACCCACAGGACCAACGTTCCTCTTACGCATCTCCTCCTTCTCCCTGGTGAAGCGACGCAGCATGTTGGCCAGGTGGATAGAATCCTTCATCAGCTTCTTCCTCTTCTTCTTCTCCGGCCGATGAACGTTCAGGGCCGACACTCTGCCGAGAACGGGAGAGACGAGGAGAGACGATTAATTGAAAGAACATGTATTGAGATCGGGAATTATGGGGCAATCAGGGGAAAAAAGTAATAAATAAATATATATAAAAGATATTTTGCATCATTGTCTGCGTTCCCAAAGATAAAAGCAGCAAATCTTCACACTTGAGAGGCTGCAACTGACATTTTTCCATGAACAAAGACGCGAACAATTAATTAATTAATTAATTAATTAACAGACAAAAGATTCATTTTCTATTAATCAACTAAACAATGTCCTCAACTAATAGATTCAGCCTGTTTTTTTCTGGACAAGCAATAGCTTTTATGTTGGGATACAGAGGAGCATCCGTCACCCTAAAGCACCGTCAAGATGAATCTGGTCCAGAAACTCTTGGCGTGACATTTGAACAGATCTGATAAAAACATGTTTAAATAAAACAACACTTTTTAAACTGTAGCTAAAAGGTAAAGTGGGACTAACATATTTATTCGGTTCTCGCCACCCGACTAAGTGATCGATCCAATCTACGCGGCCGCACAGCAGCCTGCTCACTAAACTGCATTGTTGTGCGCTTCGAAAATATTGGAGAAAAACAACAAGCCCCTGTGATGAAAACACTCACCCGGGCTTTGGTACTTTAATCTTCCTGGGTTTCTTTTCCTCCAGAATTCCACACTCTTGCTTTTTCCGACGTTTCTTAATCACCCGCTCCTCGCCATCTTTCGTCTTCTGCGAAACATGCACGACAGTCGTTTTTTAGTTCCAAGAATGAAAACAAACAACAACAACAACAAAAATTCAGAAAAAGTGACATTATTTGTCTGTTTGTTGTTTACTTGTATGTGCACTCCGCTACATACAAAAAGGGGGCTGAGGAGCTGGAACCTGCCTTGAAGCGATTGTCCTCCGCGCCGGCGTTTTCTCCCTCGGATTCGGACGCCGCTCTGAACTGCAGAGTGCCCGTGTTGATGTAGAAGCCTCCGTGCTTTGTGGTGAGGGAGGCCGGAACCAGCTCGTCGTACTGAGGCCAGGAGACAAGTATAATTACCGTTAGTGCGTCAGCCTTTTTACCGCTGCTTAGAATAACAACAAAGTCTCTTCCACATGATACTTAGCTGTACGTGCACATTATACAAAACTTGCTGCGTTAGTATACAAGTTGGTAATGATTCAAGACGCGATCGAAACGCAACTTCAGACGACTCATTTTACAATGAAACTTAAGTAAAAGCAACATATATCTATTCTTTGTTTTTTAAAGCTGATTGACCAATGAGCAAATAAAAAAAAAAAATCCCAGCATTAAGTATCATTTACATTTCACCTTACTCAAAAAAATAGATAAACAAATAAAACAAGCAGACCTGAGAACTTCGTATAGTAAACTTGACTACACTATTTTAAATCCACTTGAAAAATGTTTTCCCAAACTGGAACACAAAGTGTAACTGAGATCAACCGCATGGGGACAAAACTGCACTTGATCCCAGTGGAGCTGCAACTATCAACTATTGACTCAATCTGCAACTATTTTGATAATCAGGTTTAGAAATTCTGGTTCCAGCTTGTTAAATGTGAATATTTTCTGGCGTCCTCTGTGACAGCAAACTGAAAAGTTATTATTGTCAACAAGAAAACACATTGGAGCTTTGGGAAACACTAATCCACACTTTTCACTGTTTCCTGACTTTTTACAGACCAAACAACTTATCGATTAAATAGTTAATTGATAATGAAAATAATTGGTAGTAACAGCCCAAGATCCCAACCCTCAGCACGAAACCGAAAAGCACACACAAAACCAAAAATTACCCACTTTTTTCCATGTTAATTTAAAGTTTAGGTGGTTTGCTGACCATTACAGAACACAAGTGACCCCATGTGAGTAATGCAGAAAGTGACGTGTGTGTTTTTAGCAAAAAGGGAACTCACAGCCTCTGAATTGTCTATGAAAGGGTCCGTGTCATCGTAGCCATAGCCGATGTCAATGAGGTCCTGCATCCGGTCCTTTTTCTTCTTCTTTGGGACAACACTCTGCAAACGGAGGAAAAACAACAATATAATGAAAAATGCATCTATCAGACATCCTCCTGCATGCACACGGTTACAGCTGTGACCACAGATTCTTACATCTCGAGAGTATGACACTTACATATTTGTTCTCAAACTTCTTGGCCATCGCTTCTACCTCCCGTCTCTCCCGGTCAGCGTCAGCGAAGGGGTCGCTGGGGTCCAGGGGAGGAGCGAGTCCTTTGGGGACCGTTGAAACGGCGAGCTTTACCTGAGGGAATACAATAAGAAATGGAGAAGGTTATGACATGAGAGTGAGTGGCCTTGTTATGTTTATCTTTGTAGAGTGCCATTTCTCATTAAAAAAACCTAAATCAGCAGGATGTCTTTAAAAGGCGGTAGTCAAATTCTAGACTCCTGGGGCTCTTGGATCCACTGATCAAAACATCTGGAGAGGTCTTAATGACTAAACGAGAGCGTGGACTCGTGTCCCGCGTCCACGTCACATCAGAGTACCGGTACTCATAATTACGAGATTCCGACAACACAAATCAAAATGTAATCTTTTTGATTGTTGCGAAAGCTCAAAAATCCTCTGGCCTGAAACTTTGGAACAAAGAAGCCTCAATCTGCACACCTCACATCAGCCAAAGGGAACTGGATAGACATCTCTCCCATACGACTTGAACTAAGCATTTGGGGGTGGTCTCACAGAAGAGGAGGATCCAGTGTTTCTGGGGTTTCACTCTAGGGACTTAAAAGTCAAAATATTATCGAATCATTTTTGTATTGTTGTCTCTTGTAAATCCCCAAATGTTTAAGGAAATGAAAGAAAAAAAACACAACCTGGAAACACTTTCCTGACTTAAATAACCTGCCCATACTTTGCCCCAAGGTCATAACAAACCAACGCATCCTTATTGCGCACAATAATAGCGGTTATTCGCTGGCTAGTAGCATTATCAACGCGATAAACAACGCCTCAAAAGTTTTGAAACCTCAGTCAAAACACTAGCGAAGTGACGCCGGGTCAGCCCGCCTGCCGCCATCATGGTGCCGCACCGTGCGCCTCCGCTCTCCGCTAACCTGAGTGAGACTTGTGTTGACCAGCTCGCCGTAGTTGAACTCGGAGGACCCGCGGTCACTGGGCTCGGCCAGCGGGAGATGGAGGCGCACGGTGGGCTTCGCCTCCGCGGCCTCGGCGTCGCCTCCCGCCGCGTTCACGTTGCCGAACGGACCGCCGCTGCTGCCGCCGCCGCCGCCGCCAACCGTCCCAACCGCCGCCGCGGCACCTCCATCTCCATCTCCATCTTTCCCAAAAGTGATGTCGATGGCCTCGTCTTCGCGGCGGCGCTTCTTGCTGGACTCCGGGGTCGCCGGCGACGTGTTGAAGGTGGAGATGGTGACGAACGGCACCTTCCTCGGCTCTGCCATTTTGACGCGACCGGGCGCGCGACCCTCCTCTGAGCCGCCGCTGCCTGGGGAAGCTAAAAAAACCTGGAGATGGTCGACAAGCAGCGCTCGAGCTCGCTAGTTGCTCTGCTAGCTAGCTAGCTTCCTCAGAATGTGTGCCGCGGGCAACACAAGCACTTTTATCTCCTCGCAGCCCGTTTTAATCCATATAGTATCGTCCCTGGCAGAGCCCGCGTCGCCTACGAGGGACTTAAACACTGAGAAATAACAGTTTTGAGCGCTTCCATGAATTTGGAGGCTAGCTACCGCAAGGAGGATTCTGTAGTAGCCATCTTGATCATTATTATCATTATTCAGTGGCTGGGCGTGCGTATGAAAAGAAAGCGGAAGCCGGGGAGGAAGAGGAGCCGCGTTTGTCCAATGGCAGCGCCGAAACACGCCCACCTGACAGACAAGCGCGAATGTGGAAGGGAATGATTGTTCTGTACGGGCGGGATGTCCCTGAACGCACCACCACTGTTTACTACACAGAGGAATTATATGTGTGATACGTTTTGTGTTTTTATTGCCCTGGTTGCTCGTAGAATCCGGAAATGAAACATTACGACACCCCTAAAGCTAAAGAGGTGCACTTGAGTGAACTTCACCCATTTGCAATTAACTCTTTTATGATGGAAACAGTATGGCAATCCAGATGCAGAGTACAGATTAAGATGTTGCTCACGTTTTAATGTCTGTAGTTAACACTTCTTATTACACTATAAATGTCAAGTTCGGATTGCTTTTTTCTCACATGCAGTTTAATTGTTTTAATAACTTTTTCATTCATTCGTTAAAGCAAAAGGCTTTTTTAATCATCTTCATATGCTATATAAAATAATTACTTTGACATCAGTATTGTTTTGGTGTATTTGTATGTGCTTGTCTATCTGCTCTGATACAGTTGAAGAAAAGAAAAACTACACTGACAACACGCATGTCAAATGAATGCGACAAAATAAAGTGATTTCATAGCAATTAGATATGAATAAGGTGCAATAAATGCCCTTAAAATTAACACAAACCTATGGACAAGAAAAACATATTTTGGTTATTTGGTTAAGAGATTATAGCCTTGCAGCTCGAGTTGAGTCATGTTAATGTTAAATATTTTTTGCATATGAAAATACATAATACATGTCAGACTTTTTGTCCAGCCTCAGTGCTAGTCTTTGTATGAGTAGCAACACCATTCGATCACACAGATTGTATATATACTGTATATATAATCATGTATCAATCTTATTCAAAAGAACTTTAATATGTATCATTAAAAGAGAGGGACTGTAAAACTGTTAGACCCAAACAACAGTATTGGTTGCAGCTTTATGTAAAATCTACCTTAACATACTACAATAAGCCTGTTTTCTCCTGAGCCACCATTATTTTTCAATTATCCACTGAGGTCTTCAGTCAATCAGTAAAAAAATATATCAACAATACAAAAAAAATGTATGTATAAACAGCCACAGTGTGCAATTTCATCTAATTACAAATTATTGCTGTAGTCAGCTGCAAAGACCCACTTTACTTCAATGTACTTGGATGTCACTTGTGTCTTTTATCTCAGTGTTCTAGCCCATTTCTTATGTAAACTGCATCTACGTTGCTTGTCAGGTGACCCTATATTCTGCAATGTGTAGAAGAATGTCTAACTACGAATAAAAACTAAGAAAAGAGATCATATTACTCCTCGCACAGCAATGATCAAATGTAAACTCCTCCTCGCCTACAAAAATCAAACAAAAAGTTTGGAAACTTTTGTTTGGTAGATTATTTCTCTGTAACAATGCTTCTTCGCAATATGTTTTATACAGTTGGAAAGCCTGTTTATCGACTGTGCACTTTATTTTATACTGTAGATGTAATTGTAAATATTCATGCTCCCCGTTAGTGCACTCTTGTTAAACGTTTTGCTCCTCCAGCCAGGACAAATTCCTTGCATGTAAAAACAATAAATCGTTCAGATTCTGATACTTATATATTGACCCTGGTCTTGCGTGACAACCACTGGTGTTATTAGTTGCATTGCCATCTCTTTTGTCCATATCATTACTGTTTTTATTATACTACATCCACTGCTGCAGTTGTAACTTTTCATGCATGCTACCATTACATGATAATTTCTGTCATATGTATTGAATTGGGCTGACAGACCACATTGCACTTTGGTCAGATCATTTTCACCATGACTCCATTTTTCACTTATAATTGTCTCATTATACCTCAATGTAAAAGTCAATGTTGTATTTGGTGATTTTTAAAACTTAACCTAAATAATACAAGTGGAATTTATTCCAACAATCAGCGGTAGGACATATTAGGATTTGTACTATGCTGAATTAACAAAGTGTATTCAGAATACCAATCTTCCGTATTCTAAATGTCACATCGCCTTCAGCTGCAATTTATGTTGACACATTATAACCACCGTTAACCTTCAGTGAATGTCAATTAAAAGCCAACAGAAACAGTCAAAGTGTGAAAACACTGTTTATTGTTGCCAAAGTCAACGCTTTAAGCCCAGTCAGACGTAGCACCGCCCCAGTCAGACGCCTGGGCAGTGGGGGCTGTGGACCAGTCCTCTGTGGCCGGTGTGGTGCTCCAGTCTTCTGCAAAAAAAACAAAAAACATTAAAATGTATTTAGCACCATATAGTGAAATGAACACCTTTAAGTGTTCAGCTAATTTTGGGGGATTTATTTTAAACTCTTTTAAAAAAACCTCACCTGTCTTAACAGCCGGTGCAGGCACTTCTCAAGAAGAAAGAAAGAAAGAATGTTAGTGTCAAACATTCATACAAACATTAAGTGGCAGGTTTTGTAGCAAATTGCCCATCGAAAGGAAACTAGTGATCTTACCGGCAGCAGGGAACTGTTGGATGGGCACAGATGGCACAGCAACACCCTCAGACCAGTCGGCCACCTCGGGCTGAGTGAACTCAGCTGCAGGGGCGCTCCATTCTCCCTGGAACTCCTCCTTACCGACAGCCTTCTCAGCGGCGGCCTGCTCTTCCTTCTCAATCTGCATTGGAAATATGTGCATTAGAGTGTGCAGATCAACATATGCAACCGTCGCATGCAGCAACCTCAAGCCACTGTACAGCTCCTCAAAGTGCACCGTCTTACCTCTTCGGGATCTCTGTAGAAGTACAGATCAGGCATGACCTCCCATGGGTGCTCCCTGGAGATGGTTCCCCTCATCCTGAGAACCTCCCTGGCCAACATCCACCACATCAGACCAACAGAGTGGTGACCCTGTAACAGTCGCACAAAAGTAAATTGCATCAGAAAATTTGTATACCATGCATGTTTCACAAAACATTAAAAAGTTTGGCATTTTGTGGCAAGACCTCTACCTCCACTCTAAGATGTATAGAGAGGCGGAGCGAGGGCAAGCGTTTTAATTTAGCACACATTCTACACCCAGCATTGCACAGACGAGACAGCGCCGGGCTCTAACTGCGTGCAAGGACAACAAACAATCAGATGATGTCAACATATGATCAATTCTTCAGCTGCTCTCACCTTGTTGTTACAGGGGATGGCAATGTCCACATAATTCAGTGGGGAGTCAGTGTTGCACAGGGCAATGGTGGGGATGTTGACGTAGGAAGCCTCAGTCAGTGGCTGATGGTCAGCACGGGGGTCGGTCACAATCAGGAGACGAGGCTCACGGAAAGCTGCCTGGATCTGATTGGTGAATGTACCGGGGGTGAAACGGCCGTGGAAGGTGGTGGCGCCGGTGCAGGAGGCGAACTTCAGCACTGCTCTCTAACGAGGGGCAGAAAGAACCGGTTACAACAAGGATTACAGTTGAATTTTAATTCTTATTAAAACAAATTGAACTGTGGCTCAGGTCACTATCAAACTCCAGTCATGGGACAGCAGTCCTACTGGTGTTAGCGAAAACCCGGCCGGCTCACTCTTGCACACTTCCGACACCTGAACACCGACATCAGTGCCCGGCTTTAAAAGAGTGCTTAATCAGTTCATGACACGCTTTCAATACGTAAACAGGCAAAGACTTAGTCTTCCAGGGGAAAAAAAAAAAAAAAAAAAAAAGTTTAACTTTACCTGTCCGGTGTTCCTGGAGGAGATGACACACACATCAGCTGGATTCTCAATGGCAACAATGGCCCGGGCAGCAAGCAGCAGCTTCTCCCAGGTCCTCTTGAGGTTAACAATGTACACACCTTGTGATTAAGAGAGAACGCCAGGAATAAGGAGACTGTACAACTTCATTGACATTTATAACTTTTAAAAGTAGGACAAAGGTGCAGATAAAGTGTGCTGCCACTCACCGTCACTTTTCCTCTTGTACACGTACTGATCCATCTGGAAGTCCAGGTTGGTACCTCCCAGGTGGGTCCCTGCCGCCAGGAACTTCAGCACATCCTCCTCCTTCATTTGAAGGACATCTAGACCTCCGGACATCGTGGCGCTTTCCCTGAGTTACGATTTATGGGAGAGCTGGGAAGAGGACGACAAAGTGTTGGTCAGAAGCAGCGGCAGGTTTGCGAGCATGTCTGCAGTTTGAGACTTTAATTACACGGTATTGACATAAGGCTAACTATTACTTCATTAATCGGGGAAAAAGACCGGAAGCTAATAGGCTTCGGCGTACTACTGTCTGTACAGACAAACTAAGGTATCCGGGTTAAAGAGCGTAAAAACGTTGAAAATCAAGCGGTTACACTTAACCGTAATCTTACATGTCTAATAGAAAAAGTACAATTTTATTTAATTTCGGTAAGCCGCCAGTATGATCTCATAAGTATTAAGAGTCAGGCGCGAGTGGAGCCCTACGAGATGAGCGCGTGTCAACGGCTAGCAGTTAGCTCTTCCCGTTAGCATATCTTCTTTGGGGTAATTCAACATGAAAAAGACTCGATAGGTCGGGGTTGTGGTGCCTTGTCGCGTGCTTTGTGAGCCGCCGAGCATTAATTTGTCTTCTAGGCGTCATTTAAAGGTTTATTATCGAAATACGACAGTTTAGAAAACTTACCACGAAACAACGCCGTATGGAAATCTGACCACACGGTGAAAAAGAGGGCGCTGGGAGGAAGTGACGCAGTATAAATAGCAGATTCCAAAGCCTGTGATTGGTTGGTTATGGTGAGGGGCGGATATGGTTTCCCGGAGTTCGCCGCTAGGGGGTGATGTCTGCCGTGCGCTGTGCCGACGGGAGCCGAGGTAACCACAGGTCGGGACGGGTATCCCATATTAAGACAGTGGCGTTGGAAAGACCATATTAAGACAATGCGGAGACGTGGACTCTTCGGTGAAAGACTGACCCGTGTTGCAACTGTATATTTGCTCGAGATAATGAGTTCCAAAGGAAAAAAGGAAAAACACAATATGTACACAGTGTCACAACGAGTTGAGAAACTATTTCAATAAAATGTGCAGCGAGTGTATTATACTATAATTCTGAAAGGACACAGAGGCAGATAGATGGGTTCATTGGGAAATTATGTGTTGATTCAAAACTTTTTGGGGGGCAAATGTCCCATTTGAGGCAATGGATCCTACAAATAAGGCTAAAAAAGAAGGAGTGGGAGTGACCCGGTGAATAAACATGTTTTTCTAGTTGTTTTAACCTCCTCAACACATACAGATTCATTTTGATCTGATTTATTCTGCTCCATCGGGCTTTCAAAATTCAGTCACACATTCACATATCAGTCATTTGATGAAACTCAACGGTGGAAAAATACATTGGGTTCAACACTGAGCTATAAAATAGAGTTTAAAAGACAACAATTATTTATATAAAGCTTTCTATTATTCACATATGTATCTAATAAAAACACGTAAACCAAATATAACAGAACTTATATTTCAGCATATATTTCTCTAAGAAGATGCACTTTATTTTCAGCTTTTTTCTATTACAGTGTTTATTGTCACACACCAATCACCAAGTCAAATTCATTGGCAATAAATGGTTTCTAATTCTGATTAATCATTTCAGCAGATAGCTCACACTCAGCACCTTAATATCTTTCTTTAAACCCGACCTCCTCCTTGCCCTTATGTCCTGTTTGACATGATGTCGCCGCTCCCCGTCTGCTGCTTATCTCCACCTCACTGATAAGTCTTTGGCCTTTATGTTCCGGCAGTCTGCTGCAACGTGCCGACTAAAGATGAGTTTTCCTAAACGATTTGTTGTGATTGCATTGTTTTATAATCCGTCCAATTAATGAGAAAAAGCAACAAAGTCCATGTCATGCAGTTCAGATACTTTAACATGAGACTTTAATTGATCACTTTGATTTTCATAGGGAACCTGGCAGTTAAATAAACTTGCACGAGTATGGACACACAACACGCTGGGTTGGAAATGAGCTGAATATTAAAGCCGGTGTAGTCACAGATGAGCCCTGAACAGCCTGGACCAGGATTCAGTGCAACCATAAAAAAACAAGATTCACGTTCCACATAGATATATTCATATATTTATTTTCTTTAACTTCCTTAAAAACGGGAACATCTTTGCATGAAAGTACAAACATCACAACATTTTAAAGGCAGACAAATGTAATGAGTTCATACATGAGCACATATTATTTAATTTGAAAACAAAAAAATAATATAAAACAAACTAGTGTTATTGAAGAGGCATTCAGGAGTCTCTCCTCGTCGTAAACTGTGCGTGCGATAGAACAGCCAGGACAGGTCAAAGTGCACTGAGAGGCCTGAGCTGTATCTGGGACACCGTCTTGAGGAATGGCGAATTGTGTCTCTGCAGGAGACACAGGAAATCACGCCGAGGGGTTTCTGAAACGACCAAATACTCGCAGAGGATCGCAATTATATATATTTTTTACAACTTGATGTGCAATACAGGGCATCATATCATGCCAGCGGTATTTAAAAAAAAAAAAAAAAAGTCAGCTATAAGTCAGAAAAACACGTTCCATGGAGCAAAGTCTCCTCGTCCGTTTTGCGACGGGCCCGTTAGTCTTTAGAGAACGAGTGCAGTCCGCATCTCTTGTGTTGTGGCGAAATATATGCTAAACTCCTGCGAGTACAGCTTCCTGTTCACATTACTGTCTTGACTCCACTTGAGTTGGAGCTCTTCTCTCTTCCCTCCCACCGCCTCCTTCAGGACTCAAGTCCAAAACAAGCCATCATCTGCTCGTACACTGTCCACGCCATGGCGGCGATCATGGTCCTCCTCAGCGCCCGTGGAACGGCCCCTCTGAAGAACCCCTGGAGTCCGTGTTCCTGAGCGAGGGAAGAACAAGGAGGGAGAGTTCAAACTGATGCTCGTCCTGATCGGCCCCTAACAGCAAGACACTACAGCAAAAGAGGAGGGAGAAAGTTACCGTGTAGATGCATCGGATCGCCTCGGCCGTCCTCAGCTGTGGGTTCACTTGGACTTGTGTTTTGACCACGTCGGCAGGCTGGGTGATCAGGGAGGCCAACAGCCCCGCCAGGATGCCACAGCTGAAGTTCGCCAGGGGGGCGGAGGCAGACGTGCCGATTTCTAGACGGAGGATCAGACGGTGGGGTGTTGAGAACAAAAAGAGCCCGACAGTGACCGTATGGTGACGCGCTGCCGGGTGCTGCTGAAGGACCCTCCTCGGGGGGCGCGCCTACCTTTCGGCAGCGAGGCCTTGGTCTGGCTGTAGAACATGACGTAGATGCCAGAGAACGGAACGTCTCTGAGGAGCGTGGCCACCAGGCCGGAGAACAGAGCCGCGGGACCTTCAGTCCGACACACGTGGCGCAGAGCTCCGGTCACGCTGCTATAACTGTACCTGCCACACTGAAACACACACAAACACACACACACTTAAAAAAATGCATATATATATATGCAACAATATCCACTTTTAGATGATTCATATTGTGAAATGACACCCAGTTTAAATCTGTTTCAATACACACACTTGGAACATGTTGATGGTGGTGTTGATGAAGGGTTACAGCAAACAAAGAAGGAGGGAACCACCACCCACCCACCCGTCTGCCGGTGCTTACTTCGAAGCGCGCCTTGATGACAGTGACTGGCAGCATGACGACGCCTGCCACCGCCCGGGCCCCGCCTCCCAGCAGCGCGGCCCCCGGGGCCCCCGGGCTGCTGTCCAGGAAGAAGTGCTGCTTCAGAGAGTAGTAGGAGCTGAAGTAGAGCCCCACTCCCGGGATGGTCCGAGCAAAGGACTGGAGAGGGAGAGAGAGAGAGTCAGAAGAGGGAAAAGCTGCAGCTGCTGGTTTAAAAAAAAAGAAGAAGAAGGAAGATGTTCTCACCGGTGAAACTCCTTTCCACAGTCCCAGCAGCCTCTCTGTTCGCACCACGCTCCGGAGCACTGTCATCATCCCCACTCTGCCCGAGCTGAAAGGGGAAAGAGACATAATGAATACTGCTGTCGTGCAGTATTTCATGCACCGGGGGCCTTGTGCTGTGATGCAACGTTTAACACGGCAGTTTCTTTTGGCAGGAAAACAGGCGATGCGACTGTGTTGGTTTGTGTTTGTGTTTGTGCACACAGACTTACCCGGGCTGCACGCCGCTCTGCAGAGTCTGCAGCCGGGTCTTGACCAGGTCCAGAGGCTGGAAGAGCAGCGTGGAGCAGGTCCCGCTGACGGAGCCGCACACGAAGGCTTTGATGGCTGGGTGGGCCTGAGGGACCAAGGGAACATGAAGAGAGCGCTGCGGATAACGGAGCTTGATTTGTGACACAAAGCCGAGGAAATTAACTGTCTTTGTTGAGCCGCAAAGCGATTTGCAAATCAAATTAATTTCTTTTATGACTAAATTCTTTATAGAATGTATTGTGAAGCAGATATTTTGTTGATGATATGAAGATATTGATAAGACACAAGATGAAACACGTTATCCCTTGCGATAGTTGAGCTGTGGATGACACAAGTGGATGCTGTAGTAGTGATATGATTATTATTATAATAATGTTATGTATTCAAAATAGACGTTTAAATCTCCTACAATTATTTTTGCATATATATTGTTTTGTTAATGACATTTTTTTTATTTTCATATATAGATGATGTTTGGTCGAAAAAGACCCATAAAGCCCGGATGCAAGCACATTTCTACAAATCAGGAAAATATTTATCACACACTTTTTGATTCGAATTTACAGCGACCAGACAATGGAAATAAAGAAATAAAAGCCGTATTATTCAGCTGTGAGGTAACAACACAGTGTGCCTCTGGACTCCCCGTCAGTCCGGTCAGAAAAAGGAGGGTCAAAGAGGTCACAAATATATCAGAATGCTGTTATCTGTCAGACAGGATGCCCTGACCTCAAATTAGACAAAAAACTAGAAGGATGTTCAAACCCCAAAACGATTAATCATCACTTAGACTTATCAGGTAAACAAAAGCGTACAAAATCTCTCCGGCTGGGAAAACTCACCAGTGACATTTCCATAGTTCTTCGGGACGACGAATGTGTTTTTTTTCCTACCCCACACACACGCAAAATCTTCTGTTTTCCTTCGTCAATCTGCCGCTCTGCTTCTGTCCACTCTGAAATGTTTGCACAGCTAGGAAGAAGAGAGAAGTGGCCGTTCAGTCATCAGGCGAGTCTGGTAACTCAGTCATGGCATACATGAGTCACTCTTACAGGTGCATGTGCGTCCTGCTGTCTGTATCAGGAATCAGGCTGCAGATGATTTTATATACACACACACACACACACGGAGCTAAATATACAGATCACCTGACCAACACTGTGCTTCCTATTCCTGACCACCGGACAGACACACAGCTACTCATTGACTAACCAAAGACCGCTGTGGTACATATTAGGATGGATCTGGTGCACATGATGAACTAATGCAGTGTGTGTGTGTGTGTGTTTAGTTGAATCAATATCTGGAGACGGGCAGAATAAGCACATGGGCTCTTTTTCTGAGCAATGTCTCCAAATAGATGTTTGTGGGGTTAAATCTCACTCACACACACACACACACACACACACACACACACACACACACACACACACACACACACCCCTGTAGTTTTGGTTATAATATTAATTTGACTCCTTGTATAAACACACATTCTGCTGCAGCCAAAGAGATTCACTGAAAGGAGAAAAAGGTCAGCAGAAACAGTCCAATCACATAACACCAATATCACTTGACACTCAGGCTGCATGTTCATGATTATTATTATATTATGATGTGTTACACGGTGTGATATCTACTTGTAGGGACAGAATGATTAGCTTGAAACAAAAATAAAGATACTTCAGGTGTGTTTTTCTGTAGCTTACCCTTCTTTAAAAAACAAAACAAAAAGAAAGGACTGCGACACCAGAGCTCGTGAGGCGCGGAACCAGTCAAGCGCTCTCTCCGTCGCGGGGGGCCGCTAAATAACACCGACTAAATAACTTCATGTCAGCGGGAAAACCCTTCTGTCCGACGGCAACGAGCGTCACTGGACACACCTGAGCGTCAGTGGCCTCAGGAGCTCCTGTGCGCTGCCGTTAAAACACGACTTTCGTCTCTTTGGAAACTTAAACCGGCCGGTTCCTGCTCGATGACGCGGCGAGGAAGCCCCGCCCATCTCGGAGGGAGCTGGCTTCTGATTGGTTAAAACGGCGGGCCGTTACGTCGCTCTTAAAGGGGCACCGCTTGATTAAGTACCGGAAAAATAAAACTTAAATAATCAAATAAAATAGAACGTGATAATTTTTTTTGAGACCTTGGTAAAGACTCTTTTTTTAGATTAACAAAGACTATTTCCATCATACAAGAATAACTCAGTCTTTACTGGAGTAAAAGTAACCACTACCACCACAAATTGCTCCTTTAAAAGTAAAAGTCGTCATTTTACTGAAGTAAAAGTACAGAAGAGTTATCAGCAAATAAGTAGAAGTACTTCTGATGCACAATGAGTCCTTACAAAGCGTGATACAATTATAGCATTGCGTCACTTTTATTCATGCACAAAGGTGTTTTGCAAGTGAAACATAATTCATAGTTGCTTTAAAAAAAATATTGATATACAACTAGGGGTAAAATAATGTAGTGGAATAAATATTTTAAAAAAGTTAAATATCCCGTGAGTAGAAAAGTAGCAGAAAATAGAAATATTCAAGTACCTCTTAACTGTACTTAGTCCTCCTGTGCTAAAGTAAATGTACTTAGTCACTTTCCACCACGAGCTGAATTAAATAACTTATGTCCATCATTTGACACGTTTTTCACAAATAGATCCAGTAACACAAACGAATACTTACTACAAACAAAGCGTTGTGGTACTTTAAAGTGGTGCTTCGTCACGTCATGAGGGAAAGTCTACAACTGAAAGTTTTCTTATAGAAGAAACGTGCGTCATATGAAAATAAATTTGAGTTCTCACCCAAATGTCGCCATCCTTGTTTACTATATATTTGAGTCACTGAAGAGAAACCGGTTCAGTCTTGCTGCGCTCCGATTGTCTAATGGGGAGAACCTCTACTGCCCTCTGCTGGTGGAAATACATCATTACACAAACTGTGGTTCAAGAGTCGTCCAGCTCTGGACTTCAAACCTGACTTTAAATACTTAATCCCCAAAGTATTGACAAAAAAATAAAAACACATTAGTATGCGCCATCAACAAAGACACAGGTAGCCGATATGTAGCAGTTTAGAAAGCCTCTTTAATTGCAATAATACCAACATTTCACAACATGATTTTCCATTCCAGAGGTGCAGACAGACAAAACATGACATAATTGAGATGCTGTTTCTTTTTTTGGGGGATTTCATTTGATTTTTAAGTGCGAAAGAGTGATCTTTTTTGTTGTTGTGGTTTTTGTTTTAATCTGTGAGCTGTTATCTTTAACAAACACATTCCTCCCACTTCCCAGCAGTGTGAGCCGAAAGCAGCCCCCGAGCACAGCCTGCATCCTGACGCACAGAGAGCTCCTCTATGAAACCGCTCATCTTTTAGTACAGTGTACATCGGTTACAGTGATACAAGTACGACCCTCACGCCCGTCGCCCTAACACTCAGCTACTCCTCAAGCTGTGCTCTGAGAATACAGTGTGTGCTGCGAGTAATAGACTACCCCATCACCCCGTTTGAACAGAAACAAAAACACCGATAGTGATAATAAAATGTAAAACAAGAAAAAGAATCAATGCATGTCCAGGAAAAAAAAAACCCGCCCAGTGGAATTCAGCTGCATTTAAGGCCTTAGGGTGTGTTGGCAGTCTGTGCGCTTACCGGATGAGCAACGTGCACGAGTCTTTCCAAAACTTCCAAGCTTCTCCGTCAATGAGTCAAAGAAAACACACAAACGCAGTGGTTTATAATGTCGAGGCTTAAGTGTTTTTTCGTTGTTTTTTTTTTTTCAACTCAGTGCAAAATTAAGATATTTCCGCACAGTCACAATCAAAATGCCTTCAGTATGCGTCAATGAGTCTCCAATTGGGTTACCGGAAAAAACGCCTTCAATTTCATTCCCGCGAGAAATGTGTGTGTGTGTAACATTATTAAGCCCAAAAAGCGTAGTCACGAGTACTAACTGCAGCTAAATTGATAGGATACATTTCCGCGTATAAACCTTCATTATAAACTGAAGTGAGAGCGCGAGCATAATAAACATGAAGCACTTCCATTCTTAACCGTGAAAATAATAATACGAAAAACAAAAAAAAAAAAACCTTCGGCATAAAATACAATTCTATAGATTGAGATATTACTTTGGTCCCCTTCCAGTAATCTGTCTTCATCTATGTATACTTCTTTCTTTGTTTTCTCCTTCAATTAGAAAAATAGATCCCAAATCAGGACTATTATAACTGGAATGTTTCCTTACAAAAATATTAGATTTTTTCCCAGAGAATGAAAAAAATGAAGCAAACAAAAAGAAATTTGGGCCCTCCCCCACAAAAAACATAACGTTTGTCAGCATGGCGATTGTCCGAGTTTACTGGCTTCTGTATGTTAAGAATGCATAGATTGTCAACGGTAAAGAGACGAGACGGTCACGGGGCTAAACTTGGAGGAACGGGTGGAACCCCTGTGTCTACGTCTTACTTGTGTGTTCCTCCCCGTTCAGCAGGTACAGTGATGTGTGTGTTTTGGGTCGGCCTAGTCGTGATGCAGGTCTAAGGAGTCGAGTGGCGCTGTGGCGGTTCATTCGGGTTTGGGCTCGGGGGTCTCGGGCTTCGCCTCGCTGTCCTCGTCGCTTTCGATGCCTGTGCGGGTAACGGTGCGGCGCACGGTGAAGGGGAAGTCGCCGCGCCTGAAAAAGAAAAAAAAAGAAAGAGGCGATTACAACTAAACTACAGAAAGCTTAAAGGTTTGTTGGACACATTTGAAGACTTTGTTTCTTCCATTTAGTTTCTTGTATATTGTTTTTTCCCGACCTGAGCTTGTTCTTGAGGGTGGTGACCTCACGGTTCATGACGTCGGCCGACTCCGTGGCGTCCTCCAGCTCCCTCTGCAGCTTCCTCCGGTTGGCGTTGGCCCTCTGAGCCTCTTCCTCAGCCTCCTCCAGCTGGCGCTTCAGCTGCTTCATGCGGGAGTTCAACTTGTCCACCTGCAATTTGGACACGGAACAATGTTAAAGAACCGATCTCCGTTCTCCCGGGCCGGGCTACGACCACCGTTGGCCCGACTGCGGCGACGGAGCAGCTCTGACCTGGTCTTTGTACTGCTCCGTGTTGCGTCTCTCGTCGTCCACCGTCAGGATGACTTCCTTCAGTTTCTTCTCGGTGCGTCTCACGAGCTTGGTGGCGCCCTGCCTCTCCCTGAGTCAAGAGCACAGCGTTCGGTCAGAGTAATGTCACATGATGCGGCGGAGGAACTATTTAGACCTCTGCTCGTGTGTTCCGAGGCTCCCACCTGGTCTCCATGTCCAGCTGTTCCTCCAGCGCAACGATCTTGGACTCCAGGGCGGCCATGTTGGCCTTGTACTTGGACTTGACCGTTCCCTCCAGCTCCTGCAGCTTCAGCTTCAGCTCCTTGTTCTGACGCTCCATCTGGCACCGAGCGCCCTCCACGCGCTGACAGGTACTGCGCTCTGCAGTCAGCTCCACGTTCATCTGGTCAGTCTACAAAAAAAAAGAAAAATAAGTTTGACAGGGACTCTAAGCCTGGGGGTTTGAACAATTTAATAACTTAAAATGCAGCCATTTTCACACCACAAAGGGAAAAATAATCAATGTTTCTTCTGGAATGACTCGATGAGCTGCAGAACTCGTGTCCACAAACCTGCAGCACTGCTTTCTTCAGCCGGTCGTTGGTCAGCTCCGTGTTGCACTGCTCCTCCTCCAGCTCTTCCTCCAACTGAGCGATGCGAGCCTCCAGCCGTCTCTTCTCCTCTGCAACCTGAGCACTGAGAGATGGATCAGAGAACGGTGTCAACAACAGGAGACGCACAGACAGTCCGACTTGTTTATTTGTTTTACTTCAGAGACGTCTTACTTCTTGGTGGCCTGGTTATTGATCTCATCCTGCAGCTCGTCTCTCTCCTGCTGAGCTTGTCTCTTTACTCGCTCTGCGGCGGCCAGCTCCTGCACAGTAGGGTGAACGAGAAGAAGCAATAAGACTCGGTGTGCAACGGAGGCAGAGGAGCACAACAGAGTTGGAGAGGAGCGCGTGCCGACCTCCTGCATCTGGATCATCTCGGCCTCCATGGCCTTCAGCTTCTTCTCCGTCTCCTTGCTCTGAGCGAGGATCTCCTCTCTGGACATGCGGGTGTCCTCCAGCTCCCGGATGAGATCCTTCATCTGGGCCTGCGGAGTCAAGGGGAGTCGGTCAAACAGAGTCGGGGGAAAGCTGTTGATGTGGAAAATAGCTTCTTATTTTTGTTGTATTGAAGACATTTCGACAACTAACTCACTTGGATCTTCTTCAGCTGTTTCAGGGCCTCGTCACGGTTCTTGTTGGCCATGTCGATGCCGGCCTCCAGCTCCTTCAGGTCCAGCTCCAGCTTCTTGCGCCCGGCCACGGCGGCGGAGCGCTGCTTCCTCTCATCCTCCAGCTCCATCTCCATCTCCCGCACCTGATGGAGGCCAGTTTGAGTTTTAGCCACTTCCCAAAACTCAAAACTAAGACACTGCACCTGCATGCTTACTGGAGCCGTATTTAATTTGAATGATTTTAAGTCATCGTTGAGTTCAAATTAGTTAATTGCAGCCATTTAAAGTGTTTAATGTACTGCATCTACTGCAGCCGCCATTTAAAACGCATCACTGTTAGACATTTTCCTCTGAATATGGCAACAGCACGTGCACTTTCATGGCATGCTCAGTTCCAGGCTCCGACTGCTTCCATCAAATAAAAGAGAAAAGGTGAATGAGGCGCATTCTCATTAACTTATGAGCAAATAAACTTGGCTAGAAGTTGGCGCTATAGGCTACTCCAGTCTGTAGTATGCCAGCAAACAGAAGCAGAAGTAGAGGATGCGAACCGAAAACAACTTGTCCGATCGAACACGGTAGTAGTTTGAAATGTTCTTTCATGTCAGCTACTATGGGCCCGTTGCTCTCCAGAGACAGTTGCGTGTTATAGGGATAGCAGAGAAGACGGCGACAGCAGAAACAGCTGTTCAGTCATGTGACTTATATGTTTTCTACGTCCGAATGCATTTCTATAATCCATTTATTGTCTCAAGGTAGTGTAAAAACTTGTTTGCACAATTGAGGAAGTTTTTGACTTTTGCCATTTAAAAAAAAAAAAGCTTGTCTAATGCCATCCTGAAAATGTTTCCAAGGAACAATTGTGTCAACGGGTTTGCACAAACTGCAGGAGTGCAGATGGTTGTACCTGTTTGACCAGCGCCCTCTTCTTCTCCTCGCCCATCTCGTCCCGTCCCGACAGGTCTCTCTCATACTGGGCCTTCATGGCCTGCATGTTGACCTCCAGACGCAGCTTGGCGTCCTCAGTGCCCTGCAGCTCGTCCTCCAGCTCCTCCAGCTGAGTCTTCATCTCTTCCAGCTGCTGCTCCATCGCACGCTTCGCCTTCTCCAGCTCGTGGACCTGCAGGATAAAAAAAAAGGGAGGAACGTTTCGTGACGAGGACATGACGGAGACAAAGACACCTCTGAAAACACTCATCTGTCCACACTTACGCTCTTGCCGACATCGTCCTTAGAGGACACCAGGTCCTCCATCTCGGCGCGCAGCAGTTTGTTGTTGCGGTCCACCTCGTCCTTGATGTCCATCATGGAGTCCAGCTCGCGGGTTAAAGCCAGTGCCCGGGTCTCCTTTTCGCGGGCCTCTGCTTCAGCCTTGTCACGCTCCTCTGCATAGCGGGCAGAAATGTTCTTCTCCTCCGCCAGCATCTGGGCAAAGTCGGGGATGACTCGTGTCAATTCTTTAGATTTCAAGTCCATGAAAGATTAAAGAAGTGTTCAACACAGACACACATCTCACCTGGTCAAACTTCTTCTGCTTCTTCTCCAGGTTGGAGACGATCTGCCGGAGGTGGTCCTGGTCGACCAGCAGGTCGTCCAGCTCCTGCTGGACACGCGTCTTGGTTTTGTCCAACTTCTCGAAGGCAGAACATTTCTCCTCCATGCGCTGGCTCAGGCTCTCCAGATCCCTCTGAAGCCTCTTCTTCCCCTCCTCGGCGGTCTCCAGGCAACCAGAGTCCTGCTCGACCTTCTTCTTCATTTCCAGAAGCTGTACGGAAAGAAGGCGGCGCGTCACTCGAAGATTCAACGCCGTCAGGCTTCATAAAATATCCCTGTTGAGGCAGCAATCGTCCAAATGAACGTCCAAGCTGTGTGCGTGTCTCATGTTAGTTTTTTTCTAACCTGAGCCTGAACGATTTGCAGCTGCTTCTCCACATTCCTCTTGGCCTCCTCTTCCTCCTCCAGCTGTTCTCTCAGGTTGTGCTGCTCGTCCTCCAGCTGGCGCAGACGTGTGCTGTTGGACAGCTTCTGGCGCGTCTCCTCCTGGAGCAGTTCCTGTTGGAAACATGGACGCGTGACGCAGAGTTAGACGTCAGACCATTTGATTTGTGATAATATCAGCAATCTTAAAATGAGAGAAATTTACCTGATCAATTATATGACACATTTGAAAGAATTACTCAAGATTGTGGGTGAAAAAATGTGGGTGAAGGGGGACTTTAATTTGTTTCTTTTAGATGCTTAAGCTTTGCTGTGCAGAATGATGAATGTTTTAAATTAATCTGCTGAAGAGGGAAAGTTTCTCAGCCCATCACCTTAAATATGAGTCTAAGACATTACACATTTCGGCGAGTCTGGATACCGATCGCGGTCCATTAAGAAACCTACTGTTATGCTTCGTCTTAAATGCCCTTGATGTGGGCAGGAAATCTATGAAAATGTGGCTAAAGTATCCAGAGGAACATTTGAATTGAGTTTGTGATGTCGCTGAACATACAGGCGGCTATAAACGGCGAGTGCGTACCTGAACATCCTGCAGCTGGGACTCCACAGCAGAGCAGTCCTTCGTAGCCTTGATGGACTTTCCCTCCACGTCGCTCAGCACGGTGCAGACGTTGTCTAGTTCTGCCTGTGGACAAACGGCAACGAGTGAACCCCCGAACACGTCACCTGATCAGTGTTCAATCCGTATGGACACAGAATAGCCGGTTTCAGAAAGACACCGGTTTAGCATCATTTATTGACCACTGTCGTGGTTCGGCGCACGCGCAGAGATCGGGAATCATCGGTGTTATATCTGCAGGGGCAAACCAAGAGTTGTACCTGCACTTTGGACAGTTTCTCGGCCTGCTCCAGTCTCTGGCGCTCGGTCTCCGAGTGTTTGAGCTGCAGCTCCTGGAACTGGGCTTCGGCCTTCTTCCGGCGATGCTCAGAGTCTCCCTTCGCCTGCATCAGCGTCTGCATCTCAATGACGAGCTCGTTCCTCTCAGACTCCATCGCCTGCTTGGCCTTCTCCATGGACACTTTGTTCTGCAAGTTAATAGTTTCAGCAGTCAATATAACAAATGCGCCTTGAGGGAAAATAGTAGTTCTGATAAAAAGCGGCTCTTACCCTCTTCGCCTGCTCCAGCTGCTCGTTGAGCTCGTCGAAGGCCTGGCCGTGTTTCTGCCTCATCTCAGCCAGCTGCTGTTCGTGAACTTTGGCCTCGTCTTCCAGAGTCCTTTTGAGATGAGTCACCTCGGTCTCACGCTTGGACCTGAGAAGGGAGAGAGAGCGCAGCTTAACCTCATCGTGTCAAGATGGATGACGGACTCAAAATGACGTGGCGGTCTGTAGACCGGTATCTCTACCTGAGCTCCTGCTGAGCGGCGGTGGAGTCCTGAGTGTCCTCCAGCTCCGTCTTGAGGGCCTCCAGCTCTTCTCCCAGGTCCCTGCGGTGTTTCTCGGCCTTGGTGCGCGCCTGCCTCTCCAGATCCAGGTCCTCCTGCAGCTCAGAGAGCTGAGCCTCCATTTCACGGATCTTTTTCTGCGCCAGGTTCTTCTGCGCTGCCTCCTCCTCAATCCTGACGGGAGGAACAGATGAAAGAAAGGCGTAAGTAAAATTACAAAAAAAGATTGATGAAAACAAGGCGCGTGGAGTCCCATACAGACCTGGCCAGAGCAGCCTGGAGCTCTTCCTCCTTCTTGGCCAGTTGGGCACGGAGCTCGTCAATCTGGGCCTGCAGCTCGGCAATCTGGTCGTGGATCTCGTTGAAGTCGCCGTCCAGCTTGCGTCGGTTCTTTTCCAGCTCCTGCCGCTGCTTCTCCTCCCTGCGCAGGCGGTCTGAGAGAGAGAAAAAAAGAGGAACAAATAGTTTATTAGTTTAGTGTATAAAGAGGAGAGAGAAAATGTGGAAACTATAGTAACACCTGTTTAGGACCAGTGGGATATATAATAGCTATAATGTACGTGTCTATCGTGGTCTTTTCCTACCCTCCAGGTCTGTGATCATGGCCTCGTGTTTGGTCTTGAGTTTCTGCAGGCTCTTGGATTTCTCCTCCTCCTCCGTCAGGTTGGTGGTGAACTCAGAGATCCTCTCCTCCAGCAACTTCTTCTCCTGTAAATCACAAAAATAAAAAGGTTTCAACAACAAGTATCCCCAGAGATGACGCACTTTAATTTCTTACATCTGTCTTTAGCAGAAAGGGTTAAATAGAGCGCAGCATTTGTTACTAGCGCCATCTTAGGTTCGTCGGGCCGCTTACACCAAAAAAGAATAACGAGTAACCACGACTCCAGTTGATCAATCTAAGAGTCAGTCACACTAGCGACAGTTCTCATCCTAACCTTATTTAGTTTGCAGTTCTGGTCGTCGAGAACCATGACGTCATCTTCGATCTTCTTCATCTTGGCCTCTATGGTGACCTTCTCCAGCTGAAGCTTCTGTCTGGCCGCTTCCTCCTCGTCCAGCTGCTGCTCCAAGTCCTGCGAGCAGATGAACGTTAGCAAACCAAACCGTATTACCGTACGTGTCTGAGTCAGTGGGCGTCACCGAGTGGAACTTACTCCGATATTCTGCTGCATCTTCTTTTTCTCAGACGAGAGCTGCGAGGCGCGCTCCTCCTCCTCCTCCACGCGGGCCTCCAGGTCGTGGAGGATCTCCTCCAGCTCCTGCTTCCTGGCGGCCAGACGCGCTCTCATCTCCTCCGCCTCGGCGCAGAGTTCCGTCTCGGCCTGAAGCTGTTCCTGCAGAGCCATCTTCTCGCTGCT
This sequence comes from Taurulus bubalis, assembly GCF_910589615.1. Lineage (NCBI taxonomy): Eukaryota > Metazoa > Chordata > Actinopteri > Perciformes > Cottidae > Taurulus > Taurulus bubalis. The sequence goes on from NC_136605.1 coordinate 4,964,389, forward strand.
CAGCTGTAAGCGTGCAAAGAAATGACGGTTAACAGCATTTCTATGATGTTTACACATCTAATGTGAATATTATATGGATGTCTCGTCTACATTTCATACCAATTTCCTGATGAGCAAAAGACAATGAACGAAACAGATTGTGGTTTCTTAAGTTTTACCTGATGCTGCTTCTCCTCCATCTCCTGGAGCTGCTGCTCGGCATACAAATGCTTCTCCTTCACCTTCACCAGCTCGTCATCCTTGGCTTGCATCTCCTCCTCCTGCCTGCTGACTTGCAGCAGAGGCTTCACCTAATGACATAATTAGAGTTAGAAAGGACAACAACAAATATAAATAGATTACCGAGTTCAAGTAGGAGGCTGGGGTTTACCTTGGTGAAGAGCCTCCACCACTGCCAGTTCCTGAGTTTGAGATAAGCGGCGCAGTTCCTCTGGATCACCTTCATCGCGGTCAGCTGCTGCTGTCTCTTGGCAAAAGCCCTACAAAGCAAAATTAGTTTAGAGATGCAGATTTAAAAAAAAGATTTGTTTAAGTGTTGGGGCGTCACATTATTTAACAGTCGGGTCACAGACATCTTCTTACTTGCGGGCCACGTAGCCTCTGCACCAGGCCTGGAAACTGATGATGATGTCCGTGATCTTCATGTCTCTCTCCTCCTCCAGGTGAGCGAGAACTCCGGCCCTGAAGAAAACTTTGCTCTGGCCAATCCGGAACAGGTTGGGATCCAGCTCCAGGCTTTTGATCTGACGGGACAGGAGACGCACCGATCAAATTAAACTGCAGAGGGACTCAGTGTGGAGCTTGGCTCGAATTTAGTGGAGCCCTTACCATGAGCACGCAGGCCTGCTTTCCATCCATGAAGCCCTTGGGGATGGCATTGGGAGTGAGGATTTCATACCTTGGAGAAGAAGCAGATGATAGGATTTATGTTCTGCCGACATACCTCCCAGGGAACGAGGCATGCTGGGAACAGTGTTATCATTCGGTGTACCTCTGTCTGAACTCCTGGAAGACGATGCGGTTGGGGAAGCCCTGTCTGCAGATACGGATCCCCTCCAGCACGCCGTTACACCTGAGCTGGTCCAGGACCAGGTGGGGGTCCAGTTTACCAGCCTGAGAACGGGGAACGTTTACCGTTAAGCAGTGTGAACAGCTCTATTCAACACAGTGGATTATCCAAAAAGTATAGTGAAGATTAGTCGACTAAGAGGGGAAAGCCCTAGTTTTTAGCGTTTCTTTTGTGAAAACGGTGGAACGCAAGTTGTAGTTGGTGTCTGACCAATCAGCACGGGTCAGCCACATTCAAACACCACCCTTAAAATTAGAAAGCACTAATAGCTGCCAGAATTTCTCGGGTACCTTCTTCTCGTGGTTGGGGATGATGCAACGGACAAAGTTGGGGTTGGTGTTCCTCAGAGTGGCCATGAGCTTGGACAGCTGCTCCTTGTACAGCTGGCCCACCGTGCGGAACATACCCTTGCGTGTCTTGAAGGCACCGGGCATGTCGGCCATGGACACCTTATCCAGACCCACGATGCGGTCCACTAAAAAAAACAATAGAGGAGAAACAATATGTAAGAAGCCAGTGGATTTTAAAGTCGAGCATTTGGACCAGGCAAACTCAAACCAAATGCAACAATGACTGATCATTGTGCTTGCCCTTCTTTTTTTTGGTAAACATACACCCGGACAGAGTGGAGGCGGTTCATAACACTAGGACCAGTGAAACACCACAAACAGAGTGAATGCTGAGGGAGACGGGAATCAGGCGTAGGACGACAAGAAAGGAGTTACCAAAAAAAACAAGTGAAGCGTGAAGAGATCACACACCATAACGAAAACAAAACTCAGTGCAGTGAATGGAAGCGGCTGGTCACATTGTTGACGCCACCGGTTTGTCTTAAAGTGAAAACTTATGTGTGATGGTTCCACTGAATACGTGTGTGTCAGGAAAGTGACAAACTGAAGAGGTTGCAGTGTGCATGTATTTACATTTGTTTTGTGGTGATTTACTTTAAAAACACACCAAACCCATGCAGTATATACCCATCGCTGCAGTACCCATGACCAACACCAGGAGTCCCCAAACAACACTATTACACAGGGAGGGAAAAAAGGAGAGTTCAATGACAGGCCACAAGTGGTAAGATGACTAGATTCAGAAACAATCTTTATCTACTGAAAGTTTGAACCCAAAACACAAGTTGGAACATTTAGATGGATGACAGTGGGAAAAAATAATTCATGTTTAAAAACAGACAGCAGGAATAAGAGGGAAGGACGAAATAAATGAAAGAAGAAACCTCGTCACCTGAGTCTGAGTGTAGAATAGGAAAACGGTGATAAAAATAGGCTCTCTGACATTTCTGTACCTCTGAGACCCAGTAAAAGAGAACGAAACAGGGCCGTACAGAGGAAGAAATGGACGGAAAGAAGTGGGATTCGAGAAGGTAAAAACAAAAAGGTCCACACACATACACACCACATGATAAAAGAGCAAAAGAACAAAAAAATAAAAGCACTGAAATGCAAAACCGAAAGCCAACATGAAATGTATATATTCCCTTTTCCGGCAGTGACTCCCGGGTTTATCTCCCTCAACTCACCGTCCTTCCAGAGCTCGGACACAAACTTGTCGGTGGACTGGTTGAGCAGTGAGGCCACGTTGTCGTTCAAGGGGTCCATGTTCTTCATCAGCCACTCGTCTGCCTTGTAGTCCACCTGGGGAGTGACATTAGGGAGGAAGACTCTCTTAGACATTATCATAGAGTTGAAAAAGAGAAAATGTACCGACAACACGATAATGAGAAGGCAGCCTCATGACCCATTTACCTTGCCGGCGTAATGGATGACGCAGAAGTCTGCCTCGTCCTTCAGTTTCTTGGGCTTAAAGAACTTGGGGTGAGTGCCCTGCTCCTGCAGCACCTTCTCCACAAAGCTCTTGTCCGTGGCTTTGGGGAACCAGCACTCCTCATCCAGCAGGGCGAGGATCCCGGGGGGACTGGCCTGCATGCAGAGGGGAGAGTGCAGACCTTGAGGCACGAGAGAGACACTGACGCTTAACACAGTGGAAGAACAAAGAAGTACGCGGGACTTTATGCCGGGTCACGTGGGGAAAACGAGAGCCGTACAGGCGCGCAGGATTTCCAAAACTCACAGGTTTCTCAATGAGCTCGATGCAGGGCTGCAGGTCAAGCCCGAAGTCGATGAAGCTCCACTCGATGCCCTCCCTCTGGTACTCCTCCTGCTCCAGGATGAACATGGTGTGGTTGAAGAGCTGCTGCAGCTTCTCGTTGGTGTAGTTGATGCACAGCTGCTCAAAGGAGTTCAGCTGGAGGGGGGACACAGGAGAGAACCGTCGATCAACAGCACAAATAAAAACACAGGTCGATCCCGCCATGTACTACACCACTTTCAAGTCGGGATTACCTCGAAGATCTCAAATCCAGCGATGTCGAGGATGCCGATGAAGGAGGCTCCCTGCCTCTTGGTCTTGTCCAGGGCTTTGTTGATCCTCATGACGAGCCAGCGGAACATCCTCTCGTATGTGGCCTTGGCCAGAGCCTCGATGGCAAACTCCGCCTGCTCCTGGGTCTGGGCCTTCTGGACGAAGTCTCTGCCCACCTTGATGCGGGGCGACAGGATGGCCCTGGTGAAGTCCGTGACGTTCATTCCCATGAGGTGGCATACCTTCTGGGCAGCTAGAGCGGTGGGAAAGAGGAAGAAAACACAGCACAACGGTGGAGTTGAAAGACGAGCAAAACGAGATTTGAGATGCAACTGCAGGATCATAGACAACTCGTCGAGGTTCTCTGCAGTGCCGACGGCTACTTCGGGTACCGCTCTGACGTACCGGTGTCGTCGGTCATGGCGGCCTGGTCTGTGTGGCGCTCCTTCTTGAAGCTCATGTTCCCGAGCTGCAGCACGGAGGACACCACCTTCAACAAGCCTGAACGAAAAGAACAAACGGGAGCATAAACGTGGTTTCATGTTGCACTGAAATATGTATTCTTTTTTTTTTTAAGTAATTTGCAGTGTGCCTCACCTATTTGCTCATCCTCAGGGATACTCATGATCCTGAAGGCATCCAGGGTCTCTGTAAACAGGTCCTTGTCCTGCTGCCCGGGAATGGTAACGTTCCCGTTTGAGAGGAAACGGTAGTAGTTGTAATTCTCAAGGAGGAGTTCATCTGAGGGGAAAAGGATGGTCGCAGTGAGTCAAGTGCAGAAAAGAGACGATTTGAAACAGAGTTACGCAAAACGTTGCTTACTGCGCAATTTATCTCCGGCCCCCGTGAGCAAGTAGTAGAAGATGTGGAAGGTCCTCTCGTCTTTGGCCTGGCGAATGGCACGGGATTTCTCCAACAAGTCTGGTGGTCAATCGGTCAAGGAAAAAAGGTTTTCCCCGATACCACCGGGGATGTATTTCAAAACCTGTTTCTATTATGTATCGCCTTAAGACACAAAAAGAAAAACAACAAGCACTAAAATGTCTTTAAATCCCCCCCGCAAAAAAGGGGAAGAGATGACAGCATCGAGGATACAAGTTTCAATATTGGCACCGACGATGTAACCGTTGACATCAAAGTTGATCCTGATGAATTTTCCCTGGAGGAGGAAATATCAAAAACAATTAAGAGATGCGAGCAGTCCAGCAGCAAAACGGGCGGTTAATAAAAAGGTCTGAATCAGAAGAGGGGGCTCTAAGTCTTACGAATCTGGAGGAGTTGTCGTTCTTGACCGTCTTGGCGTTGCCAAAGGCCTCGAGGATGGGGTTCGCCTGCAGCAGCTGCTTCTCCAGCTCCCCCTGGACGGACACGAAGAGAACAGCAAGGCAACTTTTTAACACTTTCCTTTTGTCAAGCAATAAATGAGGACGGTTCTCAGCCATGGATTCAGATCCAACCACTGATGCATCGCCAGAACCTCATATTATGATCCGTCATTCATTCAACAGAACTTCATTGGAAGAAATATGCCAACATACTTACGTTCGAGGAGAAGGGAGAACACAGAGTGTACGAAAACATGTAAACATAAAGTGATCAAAGGAGGGATACCAAATACACACGCACACACACAAGCAACACACACATTGCACCCAAGCATTCCCCCCTCCCCCCTACACACACACACACATAACGCCATGTTAGTGCCCAAATCTGCAAACACCCGGAGACCCTGTGACCCTCATCAGTAACCCGTCACCCAATGCAGAATAATCCGGTTAACCCAAAGCACAAAAACAATCAATCAATCATGTTCTGCTTCAATATAAACGTCTTCCTTCAAGCTTTATTTTGATTTACTCATTTATTTCCCCCCAAAATGGGTTGCAAAGCATTTGTCACTGAAAACATGACTATTGCTGCACTAAATTGTAGGTAGAGAGTACATTCTACATGTTGAGTCGAAAATAATTCCAAGCAATGACGTCGTACAACTGTTTTGTCAGAAGTCGTCTGCAATGTGTCATTTATTTATTCATCAATCTTTTCTGAGTGATGCTCCTGGATTATCAATTAATTTCAAACTGTGCTGCACATCTGATTCTGGACTACCATTCTTTCACCGAACCTCTTGATCAATAAAAAAAAAAAAAAAAAAAGTTATGCAAAAAGAGAAAAGCAGTCAAACTTCGGACAGGGTAGCGATACAGATGATGAAAAATTCAACCAGACAAATGTATAAATACACCCAAAAATTGCTGTGTTTTTTTAGGTTTTTCTTCCCCTCAGCAAAGACTCCTCCCTCTTATCCTCCCATTGTCTGGCTGAATTTTTCACAGGAACATAAAACGGCTGCCACCGATCTGCAAACAAACTTCCTCCCTTACTTCCTATTGGCTGGCAGGACACGTCACCTCTGCCCTCGATTTACAAAGTGACTCCCACAACAGTGCGCTCCAGCAAAAAGGGGAAAGGGAGGGAGGGAGGGGAAGGGATGACAGAAGCAGGTGGGGAGGACGAGCGAATGGAAGGGAGAGAGTTAACTCACATGTGACAGGATCGAGCTGTTCTGTTGATGGGAAAAGAGAAATACGACAACCTCAAAAAAAGGGCGTCTGATGGATGTGTGTGTTCATCACTGCGCTGCTTTCAGCGACATTCTGTCATGAAGCAGGCGAGAGAACAGCGGTGCAGCTTCTGACGAGGCGGTGCCGTGAAATCAGCAAACCCGAACGCGGCACACGACCTCTGGCACGCCCGACATTTCATACAGACCGTATGAAATGTCGGGCGTGCCAGAGGCCTTTCTAATCTGCACTACTGTTCCTCGGTGCCTGCTGGGCTGCAGAGAGGGGAAGTTCCACCGTTTCCGGTGGACCGCCATGGGACCTTATCTCCAAAAAACAACATGTGCAATCGTCAACGGCGAGAAAGACATTTTGATCCTGTTGAATTGTGCCATGAAATACACACACATAATGTGTGTGTTTTAAAATGAATTTAATCATTCAAACAGGATCAAACAACAATATTCGTCTTTTTCCATGAAACCATGTACATATTTTTATGAAGTAAGGTCCCATGGACACCGGAAAAGGCCGGGACTTCGCCCCTCTGTTATCTTGATGCCACCCATTTCCCTTTGATGGTTTGAATACAACAATGTGATGAGGGATTAACAATCATGTGCACGAGCAAGTGCACATGCGCGCCGATGCACATCACAAATGAAATATATGGAAAATGTTGTTCCTGGAAGACCAATGCCTTGGAGGAATTTAGGGAATTGTGTCTCACCTGAAAACGAATCGAGGACGAGGCAAAAGGAGGGAGTGAAGTGAGAGATGAAGGAGGGAAGTGATGTAAAAAGAGGAGTGGAAGGAAGGGCTGAGGGACTGTGTGGATGAGAGGCAGGACCGACCTGGTCTTTCTTGGTCTTGTGAGAGGACGCCACGTGGGCCAGATACTGGATGACCTTCTTGGTGTTCTCCGTCTTCCCGGCACCGGACTCTCCTCTAAGAGACGAAGAGAAAAAACAATTGAAGAGAGGGACGGTCTAAAAACAGACAAAACAGCAGAAGACCAGAAGTATCGTTACTCTTAACGTGTCATGTGGATGTTTTTTTACTCACGTGCAAAGAATGGACTGGTCTTCGCGATCTGTGGACAAAATGCAAATGTTTGATTATGCAAAAAACAAAACAACTGCAGAACAACTACTACTTGGTCCAAATGAGCACGCGTTATCGCCAAGACGCATACGTTTTTTATAGTCTGCACAACAGGAAGTGCATTGGCCACAGACAGGAAATTCAATATCCGGCTTCCTGTGATTGTAAAAGAAGTGCTGCCGGGTTTCAAACTAAGCAGCTAATTACCCTTTGCCTCCACTTTGATGGAGCCGAAGTGGAGAGAGGAAAAAAAGAAGACGGCAACAACTGGGTGGTGTGCATGACACAACACAGCCGAAAAACAGGCCGAAAATTAGGCTGCATTAGTACAAATATTTACACAATGAGATTTTTGATAAATAAATGAATCATCAGTAATACGAATTGTAATAAGCAATGCTATAACCATCTGGTAAGTTCAGAGGATGGCAGCATTTTACTGTATCGCAGCCTTTAAAAAGCAGGAGACAACACTTCTAAAATCTAAGATGATACCTAGTTTCATATCGCAATCTAGATACAATAACGGTATACATGTATACAGGCGTCACATGGTTGTGAAAAAACAACCGTAAACTTTTTTTCTTATTTTTTTAACCATGCGACCCCAGAGGGCCTCCGTAGAGCTGAGCTCTGTCGGTCTCAAGAGCAAACTTAATGAGCAAGATTATATTTTTACATCCCCTGTATATTCTTCCAAGGAATGTGGCAAATGAGCTGCATAGGAGTCACACAGGCCTCGTATTCTTTTTTTAATGGAACCTCTTTTAGCTGGAATTGAGAGCGTCGTGTGTTTCTGAGGCCGGTGGGGCGAATAAATCAACACTGTGAGCGTCACAGACAAAATTCTGCAGCAATCGGCCCGGCCCCCCCATTGTCTTCCGTGCAATATACAAGTACAGTTACTGACAAAATAAACCGCCTGTATTGTATATACACAACATAATCCATTGGGAGCCTTATAGTTTATGGCTCTGCGCAGTACCACTTGGAGAACAGTAGCTTCTTTGAAAATGCATCATATTACAAGTTTGGGGACTGCTAAAATATCTGGCAAAGGTTTTAATAAAATAAAAAATACATCCATTTCTTTCCTGCTTATGCAATACCTCGACTTACCCTGCATCATGCTTCTGTAGGACGTGTCCGTGATGGCGTAGATGTGAGGCGGCATTTCGTGCCTCTTCTTGCCCTTGTACATGTCAACGATCTCCTCGGAGTAGATGGGCAGGTTCTTGTAGGGGTTTATGACGACACAGAAGAGACCCGAGTATGTCTGCGGGACGGATGGAGGTGGTATTTAGAAATGCATTAAAAAAAAACTAAAAGAGTGCAGGTGGAGGTGCTACAGGAAGAGGCGTGGTTTGAGTTTAAAATGGGATGAATATAACAATGTTAGGTCTCTATCTGGTGTGCAGATCATGGACTGGGATGCTTCGTATGCTACGTAGTGTGGCGCTTTCCCCAATGAAACACACAAGTTGTGCTCGGCACAGATTCAATAATAAGGCCTTCCCATCCCCCATTGCGACAGAGCTGAAACTTTCCCATGAATTTGGATTTGTTACCCTCCTACATTACATAATCTCAACCACACCCTGCTGCATGTTTCACTGCATTGGCGGAGGCGCTGTGACACCGCTGCCACTTCACAGGTTAGTCATATCTAAAAAAAAAGGTCTACGCAGCAGAATAATCTGCTTTGAACGCTAAAACCCTTCTCCATTCCTCTCTATAAACACTTTTTTCCACTTCTTTTTTCTCTGCGTGCTGCATTCCTGCGCTGCCCTCCCCAACATCTGTACCAGGCATGTCTTCCTCTGTTGTACACGCAGCTCTGTCTTGAGAAACGGATGATCTCAAAAGACTACAGAGCCCGGAGGAGCTCTAACCAAACCGGGGCCTGGATCTCTGGAGGGCTGCATCGATGTGACCGGGTCACACACACACAAACCATAGAGAGCAAATCACTCCCAGCCTACCACATGGGGATAAACAACATGAGTAATTGCAGTTACAACACCATTTACATTCCATGTCCAGCGTTGCAAAAACTGACCCCCTCCCTTAACTCTCTCTTCACATCTCGTACTCTGGAGTGCATTGTTCCCTGCAGCTTCCTGTTTACAAGACAAGTCCAAACACAAGACAGGCTTGCATACCATGAGCGTGTTAGCGGTCTCACTTTGTAGTACAATGGCTTGTCTTCAACAATGGGGCTTAGTGAGATAATTAGGCGGTTGGTTATAGAGATAAATCGGTTTGGAGGCTGGCAATGACTGATTTCTATGATCAGGCGGGGATTTCATAACAATAAAATAAGGGAAATTCTTTCAAACAAATAGGATCACCTCACCCTGATGAGGAAAATAGTCACAACACTGCATTTTATTATTAAAAACATGACATTAACCTAAATCTTCATTAACCCTCTGAACTCTAAAAGTCCAGAATTGAAAAGCATGTTTTCTTATACATCGTTTATAGTAGCCAGAAGCTTTAATTAAAATGTTTGCCCCTAATAAAATCAACAACCAAGTAGAAGTTGCTAAAATGTAAATAGTTTAATGTATATATAGCATGTGGAGCCTCAATTATCTTTCCCCCAACATTGTTACCACTCCCTTGATGTATGGATTACATTTTTTTCTAATTCTTGTAAAATAGATTAACAAAATGTTTTTTTTTTTTAATGATTTATGGTATTGTAACTGTTCTACAGCACAAAAGACATGTTTGAGTTCTCTCTACTTCCAGCCATAAATGTGCCATTTCAAAAGAGTTGCAGGACTTACTATGTATTGCAGTGAAAAAGAAGGCCACAGAAAATTAAATGTGACCGGAAACAAAGAACGCCCCAAAACCGCTTGGCGTTCAGAGGGTTACTCTCTAAAGAAACGTATGGGGGTAAACCAGGAACTAAAATGAGCTCCGAGCATCACTGCTGCAGCAGAATGAGGTTCAATGTATGAATCAATGCTTTGCTGAAGGCGTGTTGCATCTATGACAAGCTTCACACTCACGTAGATGAGACCGGAGTAGTATCGCTCCTTCAGGTTGTGCAGCACCGAGGCCTCGTTCAGGCAGGTGAGCTCGGCCATGTCCTCCACCTTGCTGAACTTGGGCGGGTTCATCTTCTGGATGTCGTCCTTGTTCACCCGGATCTTCTTGCCGGAGTCCGCCAGCTCGACCACGCACTCGTCGCCGCGCTCCTCCTTCACGGAGCCGCACTCGAAGCCCAGGCGCTCCGAGGGCACCCACACCAGCTTCTTGGTGGCCCAGTCGGCCTGAGCCAGCGGGTTGTTGACCACATTGCGGTCCACGTACAGGAACTTGTCTGCGGCGGACATGGTGGCTGCTTCAGGAGGAGAAAGAGAGAAAGATAGTTTGTGGTTAATGCTGGGAAATAAAAGATCAGAAACGCAGACGTCAAACCACGAAAAACATTAAATGAATTCAGATGTAAATGTTTGTTATCTATCACCAAGTCATAAAAAATGCATGAAATGGTGCACGTCCTCACTAATGGTTTTGTTAACAGGACTAGACGTTTGCTCCCCTTCCATCTCCAACATGCAATCTCCGGGGAATGACAAGGTCTAAACGGGCCGAACAACAGGAAGAGTCTGCTCAAAGTCATGTCAGGGCGACATAAAACACAAAGCTCTGTGTTACTTCTTGGCAAACTGCTGTAAACACACACAATTTCCAGCTGCTGGACCATCCGAGGGACAGAGAAGAAACATTAGAAACATTTGCCCAGCAGATGTGCCTCCAGTTGGGCCGAGCGCTCCAGCAAACTGTCTGTCCGCTGGTGGGAAGCCTGTGAGGGAGCGTGTCTTTTGTCGTTGTTTTCTGCTGGTTGATCGACTATATTCTCAGAGGGCAATCTTGGGAGAGAGAGCTGAAACCGCTGCATGGTGTATGTCAACCAAATAGTTCCAGGAGACTAAACCCAGCAACTAAAAACGGGAAAACAAAAGTCTCTTTTTTGCTTAACCAATAGCTTTTGTTTTGCTTCAGAGGAACCGCAAAGATAAAGGATCAAAAGGACACAGCGACTTAATGTTCTTTAGCATTTAATATTAACCGTTTCCTGGTTCTGTCTCTGATTTAGTAAATAATTGTTTTGTGTGTTCAAACTGGATGAACAAAAACACATGTCATTAAAAGCTGCGTGCAGATATGGCATACTAAACAACTACAGTGCAGAAACTAAATATTGAATCCACACAAGCTGCTCTTGCTTTAACACGCCTCTGAAAAGCTTGCACACAACACGTTGTTGACAGGGAGTGCCGATCAGACGGGTATTACCAGTATCGAGGAGGAAAAAAGACAACAAGCCCAACTAAAGAGAGTGCAATTAACTGAGTGTGCTTTCAACGATGCAGCAGACTTCCATCTGCAATTATCATTCCGACCCAGCGGGAGCAGGTTTCTCTCAGCGTTACCTCACCTGCGATGGGAAGACCCAGAGAGCTTCCCCGTGGAGGCTCCTTTGCATGTTGCTGTGTGCACCAAGAAAGATCACAACAGAGGTCGGGTCCAGCCCGTGTTACATCCATCATAGTGTCTGAAATATTGAAATATTAGCTGGAAGTGTTTGGGCTGTGTCCATGAGGGGATTTCTGCAACGCGATGTTGTCCTTTGAGATAAAGTTCTGGGGCCAAACTCTCATTCAACACCGATTGCACAATGCACACAACCACGGGGAAATACATTTATTAATGTACGGCGCATTGTGCAAGAATCATAGTATTAAAAAACTAATAAAAAACATGTGCCTTTCAACAACGTGGGAGAAAACATTGCTTTTACAAGCTTTAAAAATTGTATAGCTTGAACCTAGACGGTCATATTTTTTCAGATGATTACAGTGGATGAACCTAATAGTCTCTCTGAAATACCCAAATTTAAGTTGAGAAATGTTTTTTTTAAGTTAGGCCTACTATTTCAGATAACATACTTCAAATTATAGCCAAACTGATTGTAGATTTGAGAATATTTGGGAGCTTAAAAATTCTGATAACACATTTGCAGATATATTTAACACAAATATGGATTAATTATATTATTTATATTGACCGCTTCAAAAAAGTGCTCGCTAGTTTAAATTATTGAATAATTACACCTTTCCTTAAATGACCCAAATTCTAGTAGAAAAGTACTCGAACACATTTCGATATATAAATATACAATAAGTTAATATCGGCAATAGAGACATGGACGTTTCAAGCTCTACTGTTGACAACTGTTCATTTTTAATTGTCATCAACTATCATGAGAATTTCATGGATGACAAAATGCAAACTTTGCAGCATTCCTCGTCTGAACTGAAAGAAAGAAAAAAAAAGACCCTTGAGAAAAGTGAGGCTGCTGCGTTTAACGAGGTTATTATGTCCCGCGTCCTTTCCAGTGCATTAACCCTGATCTGGGAGAGAGACGGCAGAGGGAGAGGCATTCTTCTCATGACCCCCCTGCCTCTCACCGTCCTCCATCATCGCTCCACGTCGGGCCGCGCTACAGCCGGCGTCCATCACCGCTCCAATCTCCCGTTTACCGACCCCATACTGTAGCGGTACGTGGGGCTAATTGGTCCTACTTCACCTCTCAGCTGGCTCCACGCTCCCTCCTCCTATGCCTTCCCTGCCTTCCCTACCTCCCTCCCCTGAATCCTAACCCCTCCCACCCCCCTCTGTTTATCCAGTCTTTTCAGGGTCGCATTCCTCCCATGCGCACCCTTTATCAGGCAGAGACGGCGAGCAGCGGCATTCCACAAATGTCGGTCCTCTGTGCCTCCCCTCTTACTCAGACCTGTTCTCTGGCTTTCCTTCCCGTTTCCTCCCCCATCCTCCCATCCCAGCAGCAGACTATTTGGAACCTTTGTCGACCGAGGGGCGAATCAGCATCAGCACACTCGGAGCCGTTAGTCCCTTTGAGTAAGTTCCCATGCTCCTTTAAAAATGGACATGCATGTTACTCGCTCCAGTGCACTTGGATCAGTTGGCCCCCCATAAAGGGTTGAATATGAGTCATAACTCACTATAATCCCTGTAGCTTTGTTTGGCAAAAACAAGAAGTGAAACAGAACAGGCTGAAAAAGTTCTGTTGCTTTTAGCTTGACATGTTTCCATTATTATAGTCAAGGTAATGGGACACATGTCAGACATTCATTATCAATTAATCTGACAATTAGGGCAGGGCAATATACCGATATGGTTATACAAGACTAGATATCGCCTTTGATTTTTGAATATTGCAACATGGCATACGTGTTGTCTTTTCCTGGTTTCAAAGGCTGCTTTAAGTAATAACGACCCAGACTGTTCCAGCTTTTCTATTATTTGCCTTTACCCACTTGGTCCTTATATTCACATTACTGATGGAAATTAAAAGATTTAATAGTTTGTATATTAGTCAAAGCACCCATTGTTATGTATTTGGTCAAAAAAAAAAATAGTGAAATTTGATTTTCTCCGTATTGCCCTGCCCCACTGCCAATCAACAAAGAGAAAGTCTTCTTTTTTTTGTCCGACCAACAGGCCAAAACCCAAAAGATATTTAGTTTACTATCACATAAAACAATAAAAGGAAATACATTGTAAACTAGGGATTGTTTGATATTTCTGCTTGATAAATGACAGTCAGAAAATGAACGATAAACTATATTGATGATCATCTGAGCATTTCAGCTCTAATTTGGACCTTAACTGTAGCAAAGTCTGTTGATATCTGCCTCCGAGTGACTCACATATTTGCCACAGATAACTCAGTGACACACTTAAAACCACCTCCAGAGAGCGAGGCTAGGTCTAAAAATTACTCCAAAGACTATTCTAGTTTGACAAGCGCCGCTCTATAATTGAAAGTAGAAAAAAGCACAGGGATAAAGAACTGGCATCGGACAACATTAGACATAGGCCTTGCCTAGTGGAGGCTGACCGTTGTAGTAAGACACGGATGTTGACTTGACTTTGAGATAAAACAGTGTTCATTGAAAGGAACCGCTGCTTGGCTCAGGTTCCTGAGGCCGCTGTGCCAAGTCCACCGTAATCCTGTAAGAATCAAGCTTTCTCTGATTCCTTGTCGCTTTGCGACACGCTCAGCTGTGAAAAGAGTTCACCATCTATTCTGTTGAGACCCGTTTACGACGAGATTAGCCGGCCTAGATAATCATAACAAGGATTACTCATTAGTTGAGCACACGGCAGCCGGAGAAAAACTGTCATCCCGCAAAGTTCCCTGAACTTTATGAAATCTGACTGAGATACCATTAAAGGATTAGGTCTTTAAAATAAATACGAAATGCCCAAATGAAAACAAGAGTTGGCAGTGTCCTGTCAAAGCAGCAGCCTTCTTGAAAGAGGAACCGTTAAAATAAGCCGCATGAGGATGAGGACGTTCTCCTCACAGGGACCAGAATGTGGTTACAAGGGGAAGTGATGCAGAAGGCAAAGACTTTAAGGAGGGGGAGGTGGAGGAAGAAGCAGGAGAGAAGAGGAAAAGGAAAAGCTACAATGTGTCTTTTTCAGTCCTGGTTGTCCCGGTTAGAAAGCAGGTCAACCTTGGCCTTCATAAAACTGAGACCATCCCACCCATCACTCAGACTCCCTCCATTCCTTTCCACCTCAGAGACTCTCAGAGTTCCTGTAAAGACCAGGAGACGAGACAACCTCTACCAAAGCATGACCGTGTACAGTCAGACCCCTCCTGCTCCTGCTGAAAGGGAACCCATAAACCAGCTGTGCCGTGTTGACTGCCTCATCGACAGGAAGAATATTAATAGAACGAACGAAAAGTCAATAACGCTGCACTCCCCAACAACATCCCGGCTGGCTTCATCTGAGCCGAGGCTGCACATCTGCTCATCTCACCTCCTCATGCTGCGTTTTATTCACCCTTGTTGTTTTAGCTTCGTTCTGTTGAGATAACCCTTTCTAACAAAACGATATAATCAAGTTCAAGTGTCAGCCCCCTCTTTAGTCTTGGCTTTACCCTCACAGCACAATGATCGACTGACTGAGAGTTCGCTCCCTTGTGAAAGTGAGAGTCGGTGCCAGACAGGGGCTGGAAAGGTACAGACGCAGTCAGAATTCATTGTGGGCTCACACGTCGGCACTCTTTTCTTTTTTTTCCTTTCTTTCCTCTCTCTCTCTCCTTCTGTGGAAGTGGGAAGGGTGGGGCAAGGACGCAAGAGGGGAGGAAAGAGGAAATGACAAACTGAGAAAACTATTTTGCCATTTGTGGAACTTGTGTGCGAGTCTTTCAAAAAAGGAGGGAGGGAAGGTGGCACTTCTTCTCCTTGAGCGCACGCTGTGCGGCTCCGAGAGGCAAAATTAAGCCCTTGCTGGAAAACGGACCGCGCTGCACGACAGATCTCACATCACTTTTCACATTACTTCTCGCATTCCTGCCCCGACCGGGATCCGGTTTCACTTTGAACTGTAAGCTGGCCGATGCCATCTATCGTTTACAACCAGAGGCCCCTGCTATGGACTGAAGCTCTCAGGAACGTTGACTATAACAGAGGCTCCCAGCTCCCAACACCGCCAGTCGTGTACCAAATAAGACAGGATATTAAAACTATTAAGTTATTTAAATGCAGACATATAGGTGGATTTGGCTGGTTTGGTTTATCCATTACTTCAATAAGTCAGTTGTTTGATCAGCACCCTGTGATTGGGAACCACACAAAACTGTGCATATCAAGTTTGATCCATTTCAACTAAATCGGATCAATGCGAGTCAGAAGGCAAACCGATTCAACACTTAAGTCAAATGACAGCTAGAACAGAATTAGAAAAAAGGCGCTGATAAGCACATCATTTCCGGGGTCATAGAACAAATTCCACATCCATCAATCGAACAGCTATCCCGTTACACCACTTAAAGCACTATTGACTGGTTATTTGACAAACCAGAGCAGATACCGGTGTGCCCCATTACTGGAGCAGCCTGCAGTATTTACCCGTAGATAAATAGATAGGTGGTTACGTAAGCCTTTTTTTTTAGCAGACCGTGAAAGAATGCAGAGGGGAGTTAAGATACACATTTCAATATGTCAGCAAAGCTTTTTTTCTGAGGAATGCTAAGCTGGCACAACTAGTTTAAACTCTTTTTTTTGGGGGAAGAAAATCTGCTCCTTTAAATCATCCAATCGCCGGGCTACACTCCCTTCTTTAACCTTTGAGAATTATCATGTGGCTCTTTTGCTATATCACTTCTTATCTTCACCTTAGGGCACTCCTTTTGAGTCATCCACAGACTCCGACTTATCTCGTCAAACAATGCAATCGCCGACCTCCGAGGTCCACATGCCGGATCGACAAGCTGGGCGTCTGGTGCGCGATGCAATTTGGACTGACATGGAAATAAACCGTCCAATGGGAGACGGGAGATGGACGCGTTGCACAGAACGTTCCAAAGTTCACCGTGCAAAAGTGTCTGGTTAGTACTTGCGCAACACATTCACCGCACTTTTCTGTGGAATCACATGCCAGGTGTGCAACACACACACACACACACACTAAAATCTATGGCTTTACATCCAGTTAAAAAATGCATTACATGTCATGTGCACCACAAAGAAAGACTTCCAACTAGCAGAACCGTAGGAAAACTATTTCCTACCAGGAAGTTATGTGGGGGGGAATAGAGAGCCAAGGTGCCGATTATCACTTCAATCTTACACAAACCAGGAAGCTGGGTCATTAAACCGGCAATGCAGAGAGCTCAGTAATCATTGATCGAGGATTACGTCTTCATTTATGCCACAAAACAGAAAGCAGAATAATCTACTGAGCCATAAATAATCATCGGGCCTTAGTCAAGGTCTGTCCGTCCAGACCAAGTCCTTTCTGTGTATTGTCCAAGTCGGAGCGCAACCATTTCCTAGTATTGTTCGCTTCCATTGAAGCCTTACAGGTGCTGAGAGGGGGAGGGCAAGGAAAGGATGGGGTGGTGGCCCAAAAAAAGCAGAGGAAAAGAGGCGGGGCGGGTAGGAGAAAGGTCTGAATAAACAGCTAAAACATGCGGGGAAACCCAGATAACTGAATTAAAAAAGCCACCATTGGAGATATACGCCACATGCAGGACGTGTGCAAGTCTTTGATACTGTCTGCATCACAAAAAAACTCCCACCATCACTACCTACTGAGAAATGTCCGCTCTGCCATGGTTAATTGAGAACCTTAACAGTCTCCGCTCTGACTGGAATGTTTTGCCCGCATGAATGAATCTCAGCTGACTGCGTAGGAAACCAGGCACGACCCCCTCGCTGCTCGACCAATCAACAACATCCATCACTAGGGGCAAGTATCGCTGAAGTAATAAAAAAATGGCACATTTGAACTGGCCAAAATGTAAAAAGAAAAAAAAATTTTAAAAAGTGTGACAAATAGCAAAAAATGCCAAAAGCCTTATTGACATTTTTAAAATAGCTTGTTGTGTCAAAAACAACTGTTCAAAATGAAAAGATGTTGCATTTAAAATAATTTAAAGAGAAAGGAAAAGTTTTTTTTAGAAGCTGCATCAGGGATATTGTTATTATCTTTGTTCAAATAAAAATAACCAATTATCAGAATACTTTCTCGTGATCGACCAATCATTACAGCTCAAGCGTGTTTTTTTTAATACCTCACATTTGTTACAAGAACCTTGAGTTCTCATTTTCAACCAAAGCAAAGGGCCAGTAATCGGTTTCAGCCACGATGACCTGAACTTCAATAAAAAAAAAGAATCTAAACAATCTCAGGCATGGTTGAACGCACACCGCCCCCTTGTTCACATGTTAAGACGCCTGGGTTTCATTTCGTCTAGCCTACAGTACGCAACCCTCCCGGAGAGGGTGAAACACAATGTGGACATGGCTGACACACGAGTGATGGAATGTAACGATCTCCGCGGGGTGCTCCATAACTGCAATGAAACTGGCAACAAGTGAGAGGAGCTGGCCTCCGGGAAAGCCGTTGCTCAATGCACTGCAAGTTCTTAATCCATGACTCAAAACACAATAACAGGACATACTACACGTCAGCCAATGTGCCCCTTTAAGGCTACACATTTACTGACGTGTCTCTTTCTCAAGCAAACGACTGGGCCTGCTCCACGACGGAGTAGAGGTGCATCACCGGAGAGATGGTTTTGATAAAACAAGCAACATATGGCTATATAAACAGACAGTGGTTTGTATTTCTCCGCTACTGTTAGCGTTCCAGCATTAAACATCATTTGCACAATCATTTCTATGTCCGGGTACTCAGTGAGGTTTTATCGCTTCTTGGCAGAAAGCATCAGCTGATCGTAAGCGTATGGTTCTGATTGCTAAAAATTAGAGTGGAGAGATGCCGCTCTCGCTCTCTTTCGGACGCCACGAACACTTTGCGCAATGAGAAGCAGGCTATTCGGGGCGAGCGGGCGCCAGCTATCGATGCCCAGAGGACGGCGTGCTAATGTTCAAGCCGCACACGGCCAAGCGCACAGCGAACGTCAGTAGGGTCGGGCGCAGGCATACCAGAGACTGTTTGCTTCCCAGAGTGCAAACACAATGATGTGCCGTCTGACAGAGCAAACACAAATTGCCCTGACAAAGCACACTTTGTGTAGGTGTGCAAAGACAGGGCACAGTTAGGCACGAGGAGAATGTGACACTTGACGGATCGGAAGGGAGTCTGCGATTGGCCTGTGGGAATGAAACGATTGAGTGGGTTGCTGTCACATTTTTTCTAATTAGGTTAAATTAATGAAGGTTGGTTTCTTGTGATTGTTCATGTACTTGCTGCAAACTGGGGGGAATACAATATAATATTCAGAATATGTTATTCTTTCACTTAATCCAATCTTCACTCCAAATACTTTTACACTTGTTGGAAACACTTAACTTTTTAAACTTAATTTGTCCTTAACAATGTTTGCACTCACCCGTTCTCTAGATATACATTTTACAATTCGGTCTAAACTGCACCAATTTATGTCTGGAAGAGGGATCACACCTCTTTCTCCCTGTCCCGTGTGTCACGGTTTGAGACACCCTCCCAAGCAAAATTGTGATTTGTGACTTCGGGGCTGTATAAATAAAACGGTCCTAACTTGGCTTGATATTGATATATCCCATAAAATCTCTCATGCAGCCTAGGCGATGTTCATCACAGTGGACCGCACTGTAATTACAAGACAAACCTGGTCATTTTCAGCTGGCATTCTTCTTGTGGAGCTCAGAATTCATTCTGGCTAAGTGACACAACAACCAGTGCCTATTAACCCCTGTAAAAAAGTTTGAGTCATCACCAGGCCAGATCTTTTAAAGTGTGTTTCGAGCTGGTCAAAACAGCATTTTTGTACTATGCACCATGGGCTATGAGTGCCAAACGTAATAGCAGGCATTCAAATTCCACACCCCAAACGTATTTAAAGAATGGAAATGTTTTTCTTTTCTCCCTCAGGTCCAATATTGTGCTAAATGTGAATGTTGTACATTTCTATCATCTATTTCAACACTGTCATTTTGGCAAAGTCTCTCTGTTAAACAAGATAATGTTTCGAGAGATTTGATGGTGATAATAATAATAGCACGTATTACAATTGTAGATATGCTCCAACTCATGATGTTGTCCCATTAAGAAGGGGCCCCTCGATGCAACACTAACAAAGTTAACCTCTGTGTGAAATAAATCAGTCAAAAAGGTATTCTTCTTATGCTGGGGGCCCCTTGAAAACAAACCCCTCGAGGGCCCCGGGATGCTTCACAGACTGCATGACATTGGTTCCGTGAGGAGAAGGAGCATAGCCGTTGTTTTTTCTTCAGTCCGCCGGTAAACCACTGACGTCATGCAGCCAGCTAGTCCCAACATCAGCGACCACACACAGCGTCCGTTACTGACCGTTACACGCCAAACTAGAAGTTAAACTACAACCACAAAACGACCCGTGTCCCCGACGGAGCCGGTCTAAACACGCACTTTATCCTCCATGTTCATTACATTCAAACTCTTCACGGGCACCCTTTTCTTTTCCGCAACTCATTCAAGCGAATCACTTCCTGCCTCCACCGTGACGGGTTTTCAGCGTCTCGCGCCAGCTGCCACAACGCCGAGACGGCATTTGACGGCGTACGTCCCGCGTATCACACACACACACACACACGTACGCGTATTTGAAGTTTGAGAACAATAAAGTGTAAAGTCGGGTACTTTATGAAAAGTTTAAGAAACCTCGGTTTTAAATCTGTTGAGGTCCCGCTCCACCCTTTCCTGCGCGGTTGCGGCAGTTGAACTAGCAACCGCGCCGCTTCCTGGTCCGCTGCACTTGCCCGGACTGACGGAAAAAGAGTAACACGGAGAGAGCATGGCGGACAAGCGTGTTTCAAGTTGAGAATATTACCTGCTTTTTTTGGTGGTGCAGGACGCCTTTTTTCCCAGGGAGGGGGTAGCTAAGAGCGGGTATTCAGCGTCGCCGAGAGTCAAACTTCTTTTCCCGTCGACAGCAGCTTCGCAGAGAGTTCAGGGCTAAACTACAGCGCTCGCTTCCTCCCTCTCTTTCTCCACTCCAGTCACTCTTTCTATCGTTTTTTTTCCCTCTTCTCTCCCCCTCTTCCTTCTGCCCTCCCTCCTCTACTGGCTGCTAACTGGTTCGCGTAATTTCACTCGGTACGTAGCCATCCGGAGCCGGGGTGCGGTCCAGGACGAGGCGGGCCCGAGCCCGCGTGCACCGCCCCTCTAGCCAATGGGCTGCCGCGCTCTGATAAACCGCACACTTTGGACCAATCAGAGACGGGGCATAACTGGAGGCGGGACAACCACTGCGCAGGCGAAGCGCGCAGGAAAACCCTGAACTTGAAAGAGTTGGGAGGAGGGAGAGAGGGGTACAGATAAAGCTGTGTTTAATGAGAGAGGTATGTGCATACTAAGGATTTTTATGACCATATAAGTAGCAGTCAACTCTCAGGATGGACTGCATCATCCAGGGCCTCCCTCATGTGTCAACATGGTCTAGTCTGACCACACCATATGCTTTGAAAACAACAAGTGATGCCTCCAACTGATTAAAACTATTCTGCTGTAAGGCTGCCCAATATCAGACTAAAACATTTTACTATATACTCAATAATTTAACCTTTTTGAAACTGTACACTTACTTCTATCTGATATTGGAAAGATGATATCTTTGAATCAATATGATGCCTATGTAATCATAGGTGTCATATTTATAATACAGCACGTTATTTATGCATGTTAGTTTTTCTTTCAAAGTTCCCAAAAGAGGTCAGAAGCAGAACATGGGAGCTCATAAGGATTGAGTGTCTTGGACACTGGATGGATATTGGCCTTGAACCTCTCAAAACATCACATCACTTTTAGAAATAAATAATTTCCACATACTGGCCCCTGTGTCCACCAGGGGAATTTAAATATTGTGTTTATCAACTATATAAACAATTTATGCTGGCTTGAGTTCTTAGATGCAAGTGATTACACCTCATCCAAATACTGAGATATATCCTGTGTGTTTATTTAAAGACTAAGAGATAAAGAAGAGACTGCACTTGAATTTATTTAAATCCACCAGTGCACCTCTCACATAAACGATTACATCAAGAGACCCAACAAGACGTGCAGAAGTGCAGAACAGATTTACTGTCACAGATTTCATCACTCGAAACAGGTAAGCCTAGATTTCGTGACCAGACATGTAGACACTACATGGGAACCGCTGCAGGTGATCATTAAATTAATGTGAAAGGAGAGGAAACATTAGTCTTCACATCACTCCTGATTTGTTTTCGTTGGCAAAAAAAAGGGCCCGACTTGTTCCAGAGAATTGTAAGCAACGGGGAAGACTGGGAGATATATGCGAGATGGAATCAAAGACCAACGGGTGAGTGAAATGAGTGAAACGGGTGAGAAACGGGTGAGTGAAATAATGGCTGTCGAGATGAAAGTTCCGTGTGCACAGAAGAACGGAGCAGAACAATGTGAACCTGTTTGCTTCAAAATCCTCTCCTGGGATTCAGACTGGGTGTTCTGAGCCCAGTTTGCAGAGCCAATGCACATGACACAACAGGAAGGGAGCCATTAGCGTTGGAAAAGAATGTAAAAAATGATCATTTACATTTGGTGGTACATGGTAATTATAGTTGGCAAGCCAGAAGAAAAGCCTTAATGTAAATGAGACAAATAAATGGTTGCAATCGTTACCGGAAAGTAACGGATGAATGTAACGGATTAACAGTTTGAATAGTTTACCAAAAGTAATGAATAAATGATTGGATGTCTTCTGCCACTAGTAAATGCTAACTTAAAGAGGAACACCACCTAAATTAAAAGTCCCATGTTGTAAAAGGGAGATGTTCATGTCTTTTTTTAAATTATTAGTATAAGTTATAGCAGGTCAAAGGGATATAATAACTACACACAATATATAGACCATTTCACTGCTTTTAGGAAACATTCTTCATGTCCCAGTTTATTTCTGGTTGCAGTGTATGAGCTGACAGGAAGTAAACGTGTGCCCAGCCCTGTAAATGGGCGGGATATGTCTCCTTTAAGTATTCAAATATGTTATTTCCATTGCCGATCAAAGTTCAAGTCTCAAAGCCATAAACCAGAGAAGTTGTGATGCCAAGTTGTGTGCCCAACTCCCCAATTCATTGTCTATGGGGCAGCGATACTCGATGACATCACAGATTTGAGTTTTAGCACTCTAGCTTTTTGGATTAGGGAGAATGTTGTTTATGTTTACTAATGATATTTTGGGCTGCCCCTCGACCTTGGGCATGACTTGTATGAATTTAGAAAATGGGCAAAATCATTGTAAACGTTGACCATTCAAATGAATGAAAAAAATGAACTTTTGTTTAGTTGATGGTATTAAATAATGTCCTGCTTAAAACAAATTGTGCAGGGGTTATGTGAGTTAATCTGGGTTAAATCTGGGTAGAGGGAAGAAGAAGAAGAAGAAGAAGAAGAAGAAGAAGAAGAAGAAGAAGAAGAAGAAGAAGAAGCACTGGATGAGAGAGGAATAAAGGAAGTGTAAAGGTCATTCCATTCTTGACCTCTTTATGTTTCGTCTCCCCTTCCACATGTTTAGGAGGAATCAAGAAACAGATGTGGCGGCTCTGGATGTCCACGGATAAATGACGGCCTTTGATAAGGCCTGATGCAAATATCGCCTCATCAAATCAAATAGCACAGCCACACAAAGGGCAACCCTAGACCCAGAGAAGTCATATCATGACAAGGGCTCAGGTATGGCCGGCATCCACTCGGCAAACATAGGAAAATCATGTGATTTACGTCCACCGCGTGTCATCACGAAAGGAATGCGCCCTGTGCGTGTTTTCCTCCACGTTGAGCAGCTGGGCATCACGTGCACGTGGAGCCGAGCCGTCAAACACTCGGCGGCGCGCCTGCCTTTGGAAAAGTTCAATAAATCTCTCACTCTCTTTCTCTCAATCTGGGATGGATGGGAAATGTCCAAAATGTTCAGGGGGGAGGTCAAAGGTCACCAGCCCAAAGCCCCCCACCCCACCCCGGCCCGGCACCCGTTACTTGAGCGGGACCAGATGCTGAGAGAAGAGAAGGGAGGAAAAAAAGAGAGGGACTTCAAATAAACAAATTTCTAAAACATAACAAAAAAAAAAATCACGTGTAACAAAAACCCTTGTGCTGCAAAAAAAAAAGAAGTTCACAAAATACTCAACGATGGCCGGAGACGCCAAACAAACACAAGTGGGCACAAGGAGAGAGAAATGTGGGATTTGAACCGCGGGCATGTTTTACCAAATATGGACACTTCTGACCTCACTATCTCCCCTCCCTCTCTCCTTCTCACTGTGACCTAGTCTCTCTCTCTCTCTCTCTCTCTCTCTTTCCTTCAGTCAGCGGTAATAGCAGCAGGGTGTGTCTGTAATTCAGGGTGTGTGAAGCCATTATATCAGTCTGTCAGAAAGAAAAGCACCCATTCAGCTGCAGCACGCTGAAGGCACGGTCAAGTCACCGACCACTCTTGCTGTGTAGCTGTGTGTGTGTGTGTGTATGTGTGTGTGTGTGTGTGTGTGTCCTCATGCATGACACGTGTGATATCAGTAGCCCAGATCTGTGTCAAACCTGAGAGTAAGGAGGTTGTTTAACGCTCTGACCCAGTTCCTCTGGCTGTAAACTCTTACCAGACAGAGCCCTTGTGTTTTTTTGTTTGTTCAATACATCACTTCTCAGGTTCATTCACACACACACTTTGGAAGTGTGTGTGTGTGTGTCACCTAAAAGGCCAGAGCCACAAAGAACTATCAAGAGCACATGCAGTTTTTGAGATAATGGGACAACAATGTCTTCTGTCCTTTAAGTCTTGACCCCCCTCCCTGTGTCCAGCACCTCCATCCTCCTCATTTCCTCAGTAATCAGCACACAGGAACACACTCAGGAATGTGGAGTAAAAAAAGCAAAACAAGCACTAAAATGACTATTTGCTAAATTATGATGCAGTCAATATGTTATTTTAAACCGTGTGTGTGTGTGTTGTGTTGCAACAGGGACTGCTCTGTCTGTCTCCGGGTGGTGTTTTGGTCTGGAGAAGAATGGAGAGCAAACAAGGTGGAGGGCAGCATGTGTTTAAAATATAAATACAGCTATGAATTTACTATAAACACAGAATGCCAGATCTGGGTGGTGGTGTTGTTGTTGCCGAGTCTCTCGCTCTCCCACGCACACACACCACCATGAACCTTTCTCTCACACACATACACAACTATGAACCTCTCCCACACACACACAAATTACAAAAAAAACATTTAGATCAGATATTTCATTTATAACAAACACGCAGAAGCCTTTCAGGCGGGACAGAGTTAGTAGAAGAGAAATGAAAACTCTGCTTCTCGACCTGTTTGTTCAGCAGCAACAGCTAGCTTCACTCATGTCTTTTTTTTTGCCTTATATGGTCACAAGAGTGGTTGAGCGAGCAAGAGAGAGAGAGCGCGCGAGGACGGGGGCGTGGTCTATTGTTTCTGGCGGAAGAGGTGTCGGGTTACGTCGAACCTTTGGAGCTTGTCCTCGTCTGCTCAGTCACCTCTCTCTCTTTTTCTCTCACTGAAGGCAGACACAAGAGGATGAGTGGTGAACGTTAACAAAAAAAAAGATGCCTTCACGTCACCTCAGATATCTCCAAACCACGCAGGAATGCCTTTCATCCAACAAACGTCTGAATCACCTGATTACGTAACGTCAAGGGAACCCCCCACTTTTTTTCAATGTGCGTGAACACATCATCAGTAATGATCTAATCAGAGACCCGTCAAAATGAGGTGTACTATAATAAGTCTTTATTTGGTCGGTTAGCAGGTAGTAGGAGAGAAGAGGGGACTGCAGGTGCCTTTATAATAGGTACTCTCCGATTAAAGCGCAAGGGCTCATGGGAATTCTTGCACTTGGTGCGTGCAGCATCACTTCCTGGTTGGGAAGTTATTTCATTTATCTTGCATGAGAGAGGACTTTGCTTGCCTACTATTCCACTGACTGTTGATAGTGTCGCAGTGATAACACATCAACTTATCACTTTTTGGTTTTATAATTGGGAACCATAGAAACCGCCACACACTAGGCGTTGTGTACCAGACGCCTGACTTCTTTACAGTCTAATGGTTTTGGACTGGTGGGAGAGACAATCTGGAAATCAGAGAGGTCAAACGGGTCCAGAGTCCGTCTGCCGTCGACTCTCATGGAGGATGTTTGATCCGGGTGTGAGACTCGAGGCATTATAGGCATGATTAGAGAGACTGTCGATTTGAAGGTGTGTGTGTGTGTGTGGGGGGGGAGGGGGGTCCAATAAGTGGAGGGTGGCATGTGTGGGCGTATCAGTGTCACCGATGAGAGGGGTTGCGTCAGCATGAGCAACATCTACATGCTCAGACAGAAGGCCGAGATGGAGGACAGAAGACACCGACGTCTAATCACACAGGGAATAATTGAGGGCTACTTCAGGTTCATCAGTCAAACACTGTTTTTGTGAAAAGCTCCCATTCATTCCCCTAGTGAGGAAAAACACAGGGAGATTACACAACTATTTCATCATTATCATTTGGGACAATAAAAGCTACGACCATCTTGTTTTTGTTGTTTACCCCCTTTCCCCCCCAGGCACAAACACAATTAAAAACACAAGAACATCTTCTGACTCCTTTATTACTTCACTTGGTCATGTTCCCGGTACATAGAGTTCATTTGAGTAATAAACTAAACCAAACTAGTATTTGCAATTCCCACTTGACTTTAGTCAGGACACACACACACACACACACATACCTTCCTCTCACATCATTTAGGCAGAATGGTGTAAAGCGACCCATGTGTGGCTTTCGCCATGCTCAGAGAAACGCCACCACCTTGTGGACAAAAGCAGGAACTACAGGTTAACACTCACAAGGCTCATTCGGTACGGTCAGCTTTTTAAGTTGAATCCTACCCGCCTGCTAAAACAAAAACGTTCGTCCCTCATGTTTCACAGTACACGTACAGTGCGGCGGCGGCGGGGTTTCCATTCCGCTGACTTTTTACACTTATACGCATGAAGAGCCTGGCTGCTCTCGTGAGGAGTAGAGAGCCGTCACATTACTGAAGAGAAACGGAAACCACAACAAATGGAAGCAAACACCCATCTATAGACAAACAAAAAATGATAATAGAAAGAGACAGAGACAGAAGCATTGACGCAAAGCCGGAGCAGTTCGTCTAGGGATGGGTGTGAGCATTTGATCATTTGAGTGTTTGCCACCTGGGTTCGTGGCTTGGTTTTTTTAAACCGGCTGACGATGGCGGCCGTAATCGCCACACACACACACACAACTGACGGCGGTGAATGGCAGGGTTGGGGTTATTGTCCGAGGACCTTGCCAACAAATGAGTCCAGCTCGTCGTCATCTTTGATCCCCACGAAGTGGTCGACTACGTCCCCTCCCCGTATGGCGATCACCGTTGGGACGGCAGACACCTGCGAACAGTCGTCATGTGTTAGAAGACAATATTGTGACTCAAACATGTATCAACATGAATCCTGTTCAACATTTACTCAAACCACATTCCATCTGTAGTCACTTAACAGCAATCCTCAAAGTCAAAACCGCATTCGGAAGTATCAGAAGTAGAAATAACATTGAAAATGCCTATTTCATACACATTCTGACCAGTGGAGTTTCATGACTTTAAACCAAATTTCCATGACCAAACATTTTGTGAAATCTCGGTGTAAACATGAAAAAAAGAGCGTCTTTCTTTTAAAAGCATATTCATTATTTCAAACTCAACGTAAATGAACGTCATGAACACATGAATATAACACATTTACATGACTTTTCCAGGCCTGGTAGTAACCATTTTAAAATGACTTTTCCAGCTTTTCCATGCCCGTAAGAACCCTGTAATTTTAATGTAAGATATATATAAATCTGATTTTAACAAATGTGGCTGTAATGCAGTAAAAAAAGAGAAGAAATTCAGGAGGCCCACTGACATTTTTCCAATCCATAAATGTAATTTCAGATATTCACAATTTTCATTCTTCGTAGGAAAATGGTCGCTACCTTTGCCATTGATGCATTTGATGAGGTTTTCAAGTTCAGATTTCGGCAATTGCATTTTTGATAATCGGCTCCTTACTAGGAAATACTGAAGTCAGCCATTTTGCCAGATTACCTTTTTGTCCATAAAACCCCAAAAGTCTCAATGGTAGATTCAACAAACGGATTGGGTGTCATCGAGTCTCACCCCGTACTCGATGGCCAGGTCTGTGTGATCGTCTATGTCGACCTTTGCCATGGCAACGCGGCCTTTATGTTTCGCAATGGCCTTCTCCAGCCTCGGCCCAAGGATCTTACAGGGTCCGCACCACCTGAAAAAACAAAAACAGACAGAAGCAAAGACTTAGAGTGAACCACAATGAGATACTTGAGATGTTTAAACATGGGTCAACCAGGTCAAATGCTTCTCACAGTTCACTTAATGTCAGAACCGATCAGCTACGAGATCGGACCACAATTTAGCATCTGGGTGTCACGGACCATATATCTGGGGTTCTGCTTCTCATCCTCAACCAAAAGAATGGAGGTTAGGCCGCCTCACAATTCCTTGCGGAAGCAACATTTAAAGAGATGCGCCTTTGGGCATTTCCTTTGGGCTCTAAATGTTTAGTATTGATGGTTTTTACAGCGATGTGCATCATCGACATGACACCTAATCTGAGTTGATGTCGCAAGCATCCCGACTGTTTGGATCTAGAAACAGTTCTATTGGACAGAGTATATATCGTAGTGTTGTGCAACCTCACATTATTAGAGAGGGGAATACCCCCGGGTCAGTTATTTATACGCGTTTCTATTTTTAACACTGTATGTGACCCCTCTCGTCATTTAAAGAGGCAGGGCAGCTGGAAAACAAGCTCTTTCCCCCTGAGCGCCTAAAACATTTCCCCCCCTTTAATTTAGTGCTTATAGTGCAGTGGTTCTCAAACTGTGGGGCGGGGGTGAGATGTTTTGTCTTTTTTAATAATCCTTTATTAATCCCAGAGTGGTGAAACTATTCTCTGCATTTTACCCATCCTCACACATATCTGCACTCATTTTGTTTGGCGCAAGTTGAACGTTATTATCTTATACTCAGTGCAGAACAGGTCATTTGCAGCCACAATAGGCAATTTGTTTGCCAAATAGGAGTTATTTTTTGCACAGATAGGATTGTATTTGCACTGTTCTAACAAAGTGATTGCACATGTTTTTTGAGTTTTTGTTTGATGGAGCAATCTGGTTTACTTTATTTGAAAAATCACAGATGGAGGAGTCACAAAAATTCAGCATGGACCATTTTGTTAGAATTTTGTTGGGGCATGACATTGTTCTTCCTCCAAAGTGGGGCGTGACAGAAAAAGTTTGAGAACCACTGGTATAGTGTGACAGTCGCTTACTACCAGCCGTCCCCGCGCTACTCACTGTGCATGGAAGTCAACGAGCACGGGCAGCTCGCTCTTGATCACCCGGTCCGTGAAGTCCTCGTGGTCCTGAACGTTGAAGGAGACGCCCCGGCAGGAGGTGTGAGGGAGGGAGCGAGGCAGAGCGTGCGAGGGCGAGAGGAAGGACGCCCGGGTTGCAGCGGACTGCAGGGAGGAGGTGGCAAAAGAAGAAGAGGAAGCGGCGGAGGATGCTGGGAGGCAGTGGATGTCTTTCGCAGAGAGCGTCCAAATTCTGCGCACTAGCAGCCTGTGAGCCATCTGCGTGAGAGACGTTAAGAGGGAAAGCACAGAGGGAGGATGTTGGGTCATAAGAGTTTGGTGTGATTTGAGGCCGGCTTGACGCATACGGCTCCTGTCCCCACAAGAGGAAGCGAGGCGGTATGCTCACAGCCAGTCTGCGTGAATATGACACGGCACCACCAAGCTACACAAACACTGCATTTCAGAGAGAAACGTATGGTGTAAGATGTGTTTTTTATTTTATTGAAACATGTATAAACTTGTAAGTCCACGTGGGCCTGTGCTTAACGATGTCACGGCTTCCCATCATAATAAATGTAATATCTTTGGGCTGATGGACAGACAAAACACCTTATTGATGAATCTAAAGATTTTTTAAATCTCTCTCTCTCTCTCGTAATAATTTTCCAAATACCTAAGCCAAGTATTGAAATTGTATTGTTTTAATAAAAGACAAAGCAAGTATTCACAATTAAGAAAGTGTGTTTTTTGCTGTACAAAAGACAAGCCATTCATGGATTATTATCAGACTTGTTGCAGAAAAATATTCTGTAGATTATCCACATACATTACAGTGACGTCACTGAGATACTTTACTGTCCCGGGATGTTTTAGGAACATGTCTGTGGCTCGTGAGAAAGTTTATTCTGTCACGCGCTTCTTCAGTGACGTTATAAAACCAACTGTCACGTCAGTAAGAAGTGAGGTTAACACCACGGACAGCTCGTTAACTCTCTCTAACACAGCCATGTTGTTGTAACTCTTATGAACACACTAACGCAACGAGGGTGGACCAACAGCCGAGCTAGAAAAAAATAAAACACTCACTGTTTTCTTCGTGAATATTAAACAGAATAAAAATAAAAACGAATAGCTCGTTGTATCCGCGGCTTGTAACGCTTGCTTCGTTTCTACCGACGGCTCGTTGGCCCCAGTAAGTTAACCTACGTTACGTATGCCCGTGCCCTCTTCGTCCTCCCTCCTCTCCTCCTATCCTACTCTCCTAACCTCCTCTCCTAACCTCGCCTCACCCGCCGACAGACACACACTCAAACCGGACAGTCAAAAAGTGAAGGTCCCACCCTGCATACGTGAATTACAGCCATACCGCGCTCCCCGTGTTTACCTTGCTGCTTAGCTGGCGGTGATCTTGGCCTTGGCTGACCACTGAAGTACTTCCGCCTTCGGTTCCGCAGATGAGAAGGAAAAGAGGCTTTATATTGCCTGTTCAGGCTGCAGTGCCGCGAGTAGCGCCCTCGCATGGCCACCCAGGGAAGTGCAGTTTGTGCAAGAGACACAATGGAGGGAAAATACATCTTTGAAGACAGTTTACAGGTATTTATTTTGTCAGCGGAGAAAAGTAACCAAGCACATTTATTAAGGTGCTATGTAAGCACCGTTTTGAAGTACTTGTACTTGATCATTTCCATGTACTTTATAGTTCTACTCTACGACAATGCAGTAGTATCAACATGATTTACTTCATAAGTAATCATTAGAGTTATTCTAAATACTTATTTACACACAAAAAAAATACTTTAGTAGAAATATACAAGTATTATAAGAAAAATGTAGTCAAGGTAACCAAAAGTAAAAGTTTTTGGCCAGTCACTGACTTATAATTATTAATGCACACTATTGATGCATTAACATAACTTTAGGTGGACTTAATTTCAAATGCTTTATATTCTTTTGGGTAGTTAAATCTATAACACTGTTTTATACAGTGATCACATATGTTGTTTGTTACAATGTTATTACCTTTTTTCCCTGTGAAAGGGTTTTTACTATCTTTAATGGGGGAGTTTTTCCTGATCCGATGTGAGGTCCCGGGACAGGGATGTCATGTGTACAGATTGTGAAGCCCTCTGAGGCAAACTTGTATTTGTGATGTTGGGCTATATAAAATAAACTGAATTGAATTATTAGAACATGAATTATCTAAGTATCTAGAGCTGTCAAATAAATAAAGTTATATTGAAGTATAAAGTAGCATGAAATAAAAACACTCAAGTAAAGTACAGCACTTGAGTACATTTATTTAGTTACATTTCGCCACTGCTACCAATTTACAGTGAAGTATTGTAATTTGTACTTCACTGCATGACTATAGTCACTGTATAGATTAAGACCCCTGAGATCCGCTCACTGTGGCCTGTTGGCTGGGCCCCGTTGCTTCTTCGAGGAAAAAAGTCGGTAGCTGCTGCTCGGTTTCAATAATGCTTTATTTCCACATATATACACGTTAATATGTCTCTATGCTTGTATGTGTTAGCATTGTCTTTGTGAAGCACTTTGGTGCAAAACATGTTTGCTATAAATGGAATAAACTCAAAACTTAAGCTTGAAGATTTGACATGAAAGAACATGTGATAAGTGATGTATTTCATTGGTTGGATCCAGTATTCTTCTGTAAATTAATATCGTCCCCTGCCCGCCATCAAGTCATAATTCATTGAGAAGGACTGGGCGATGGACCGCGCCTTTCATGTCCGAGGGGGCAGCGGGATGAAAGGGAGGGACGGTGGGTGGGCTGTTTGGAATAGAGATGGGTGTCATCCTGGGCTCAGAGAAGTCAGACTCCCTCCGGAGAGGGAGGACACAAGTGAACCGTCAGACGGGGAAGATACTCCTCGAGGGAGGATGAGCCCAAAGTCACGCTGGTAAACAGGACCAGACGATGAGGACAGGAGTGCGGAGGAGAGGCCTCGGTTCTTTGAGTCAATTCTACCAAGAGGCATGGTAATTTGTCAGACTCCCTCTGTGTTGTGTGGCTACTCCATTACAACTGCTCTGTTGTCTTTCTTTGTTCACCCTCACTTTGGATCCAAACTCTTTTGAACAGGAATGCGTAAAAGCGTTGCGACGAAAGTTGGAATTTCGAGACCCTCTCTCGTCCTTCGGCCCCCTCCGCTGTTTCACAGCATCGGACCGCCTGGCCTCTCTGCCGGTCTTCCCCCACACCGACGACTCCGCTCTATTTTTTGCAGGTCCAGAGCGGTGCTGCCTGCAGGTGGACACCCCATCGACGCTTTGGATGTGCACGCCTTTACGGACATCCAGATAGGCAACCATGCTGATCCGATTGTGCGTCCACTCTCAGCGTTGAATGCCCCTCAGCCTGAAGTGGACTCAGACCTTCACACAGGAGCTGTGTTCAGGTCAGGGGGTTTTGCCGCCACACGTTCTACAGCGTCAGCGAGCACTCAGGAGGTGCAAAGCGAGCAGCAGGACAGACAGCTGCTTTCTCACCTCTGTCCACCCGCAAGAGCCACTGGCAGAATCAGAGGCAGGCAGGGCAGATGGGTGACTCCGCCGCAGACATCAGAGGATCCTGCGATCAAAGGGAAGCAGCAGCAAAAGGGGAGAAAGAGGAGCTTCAAGGTGGACTGCGCGGGCAAACTGAAATATGCAGCGCCGACACTCAACGAGAAAGAAGAAGATGAGAGGCTCTGTGAGTGGTTACAAAGCCTGGGGGGGGATTCAGTCCCTTCCAGCGGCCAGCGGGGGCTATTTGCATCCAGACGCAGCGGGGTGAGCAGAGAGCAAGAGACAGCAGCGAGCCACAGGCGAGACAGACGCCCCCATTTCCTACCTCCCCTCTGTGAGCCGGGCTCCCTCCTACACCTGCCTCTCCTGCTCCCTGAGAGCTCACCTCTGCCCTCACCCTCAACCAGCGCCTCCCCAAACCCTCCCATCCACCAGCTACCTGTGCCGCTGCTGCAGCCGCTCTCACCCAGGAGGAAGTGAGATGCTGTGGGCCGGCCGGAGAGGGGAGGCCACTGACTACTGATCTGCGTTTGTGTCTTGTTATGTTCCAACTGGTTCTTGATTTATCTCTATATCTTTTCTTCTTTCTGACTAAACCTTGATTACATGCCATCTTGGTTGTTCCCCTCAACAAAAAGTTGGATTAATCAAGTGGTGGACACAATAACATGAACAACAGTACAGTCTGATGCAATCTGGTTTGTTTTTACCTCTGTGAAGATGTTGAGGTTTTGTGGAGTTCTGTATTGTGATGTTTTTTTACTTTGAAATGTTTTAATTTTCCATACAGGGGGAAAACAACCTAAACTGTTTGCATTAGCCCATGTGAGGAGACCACACCAGACAGGGTTACTTGCACCTCTGCAGTAGCCGGAGGCAGGATTATATTTTAAACTACATACTGTATAGCAATATGGAGTCAGTTGTAACGCCTGTACATAATGTGTCACAATTGACTAAGAAGATTAACTAGTTTGCAAGTGGGCAAAGACGTCACAAAAGCTAAAAAGTAGTTGTAGCTAAAAGTATTGGATAAATGGTTTAAATAGAACGCAAAAAGTAATGAATACACACAAGACAGCTGATATGAGTGAATACGCATTACATTAACTAAACGTAACGGAGAGAGCCTACACATTTAAGACAGCTAGGCTAACAGGTAGCCTACACTATTTCGTACGCTAAATGTGATACAAAGGTGAAAAACATTTCAGGTAGCTATTCTAACAGATAGCCTACGCATTTTTGTTAGCAAAAAGTAATTTTAGATAGCCATGGATATACAGTCAAAATGTATACGTTGTCAAAAAGCTAAAATAAGTAGCTCAATAGCGGAAAGCAGTTGAACAAACTAGCAAAAATAAATAGACATTTGAGATACCTTAAATGCAATGCTTACAGTTGAAAATAGTTAGCTTAAAACTAGCTTAATTGTGAGAAGGCAAAAAGCACTGTTGTAGAGGTGTTCATGTGCACGTGTATTAACTGTGGTGCATGAAATGACTTAACAAGTCCCACTTGTTAAGTCATTACGGCGTTGAGAGATATGTTTATTTCAGGCTTCTGGTGTTTGTTATGTCCTGTTTTTTCAGTGTCATGTCATCACCTCTCCAGCAGAGGACGCTGTGCCTGTAACAGACGGGAGGCAGAGGGGGAGATGTTTATTAGACTGTGGCCGTTGGGCCCAAACAGAGCGGTGCTCTGTGTCCCTGCTGAGGTGGGATCTGTGTGTCAGGACCAGAACACACCGGCCTCAGTCCTCCTTACCGCTCGCCCTCGCGTACCCCTCCTGCACATGTTTACCCTCGAACGCAGCCCAAACTGTTTGTGAGTGAGGCTCTTTTTTCAAGGCCTGCCCGCCTCCCCCCCGGCCCTCTTTGCGCCAAATAAACATTGCACCGGAAATTGCAGGGATATCTGGGATTTTTGAGGGGTCCCGGTGGAAAGGAGGAGAGGGCGAGAACAAGGGTGCTCTCTGTGACACCTCGGAGGTGAGGGGAGGGCGAAGACACGGACGGAGGCGGAGGAGGAGGAGGGTGGGATCCAGAGGGTAGGGCGTGACCTTGCCTTGGGTGGTTAGCAGGGTGGGCAGCATCAGCATATCCACTGACGAACAGGTACAGGTGACCCAGTTTCCTTTGACCCCATCGGGGCCCGGCGTGCGTGCTAAGGCTGACCTCGCTAATCACAGAAGGCCCCGACACCCGGCTAAAGGTGGAGAGGAAACCGTCCTCTGTGACGCAGGGCAAACTGTACCGCGTGCCTCCGAACAGGCGATGACCTCCCGGGGTCGTCGTAACCGCTGCACCTGATCGCGCCCATCTTGGCTGCAAGAGTTGGGAATACAACAGCCATTGATGAAGCCGAGGCGTCGGGACAAAGCACGCATGAATGGCAGGGTGTGTGTTCTTTTGACTTTACAGCCCCACCACCACTACCCGCCTTTGTGTGTGAAGTTTTGTCCCAGCTCACTCCCCATAAACCCAGGCTCCTTTAATTGACAATAACATCCCGGTGGTGGAAAAGCACGCAGCTTAAAGCCTGTTGTTGAGCAGTTTGAGCCAAGAAGATGGAAAATTACAGCTGATGACCTTGTGTTTATCTCAATTAGTGTGAAACTCTATCCACAGCGATTTTGCAAGTCCTCATATGTCCTTTTTCTGGTCATCTTTTTTTTAAATCTTGTGATGCCTCCATTTCTTTCAAGGCTTACCACTGGCCTGTAATTGCGATATACTGAGATTGGTGTTCCTTATGTACACCATGCCTTGATTATAGTCAATTAGGCCCAATGCAATATATATCTATATATACATATATAAATACTGTATATATATATATATATATATATATATATATATATATGTATGTGTATATAAATACATGGGAAAACAAGAATTGCACAAATAGAAATTCAAACGAACGCTTTTCCTCATCTGTCCTTGAAGGTTTGAGGCCTTAAATATCTTAAAAGGCAAAGCTACACACCGATGTTTAGCTAGTTTACGTTCGCAGCCACACGTCCGGATGAGAGGGTGAATGTGTGAGGATGAAATGTAGAAAACACCGACAGGAGCGTTTGATGTGCTGACGCAGACACGTGTCCGGGATGACACACCTGACAGCTATGTGAATTTATACGCTTCCGGTCTCCTTTCCGCCGCAACTCTAAACCGATCCGTGTTTCAGTGTTTGGGAAGTCAACAGTGGAGTTCCTGTTCTCGGTTTAAAAATAACTTTGTGACTTAAATTCCTCGCGCCCTTCCTCTCATCCTTTCTTACTGGCATTCTCCCTCTTCTTGTTTTTCTTTCCTATTTCTTCTGTTTTTGGAACAGGCTGTGCCCTCTCTCTTTCTTTCAGCCACCTTATATCGGTCCATGAGACACACACACACACACACACACACACACACACTCATACAAGCACATATACTCTACATACACACGGAGAATGAATGGAGAAACATGTAGGTGACAATAACAATGATGATTATAACAAAAACAAATCTACTTCACTTTGCCAAAGTGGTTGTCTCCTTTTTAAAAACATGTTTTATTTATTTCATTTTCAGAAAGAAGAGCTGTCAAAGCACAATCACAGACAACAATGAGGCGTTCATAGAACTAGACGACTATATACCTCCGCCAACCGCTCATGTTTACTTCCACACTTTATCATTTTATCCTATTAGATATTTGTGTGATATTACCATAATGAGCACATGCATTTTTAAGTTATGTGACAGTGACCTTTGACCAACAAAATCGAATCAATTCCACCTTGAGTGGACGTTTGTGCCAAATTTTGAAGAAATTTGCTCGAGACGTTCCAGAGATGTGAACGGAGCGGACGGACAAACAGACAACCTGACAACGCTCATGCCGGCATGGAGACATTAAAAAAGTTAATAAACAGCATAATAATAACAACTAGTGGGACAAAAGAATATAGGACACAGCAGACAAAGTAATGGTCGTTTAGCACGTTAGCATGCTGCCGTTCGCTAATTAGAGTTCAACACAAAGTACAAGCGAGGCTGATGGGAAAGTCAGCAGAAGTGTGGTGGCGCTAGCAAAGCAGCGCTAGCAAAGCAGCGCAGCCTGCGACAGCTGAAAGCTAAATCATTGGAAAATACGAGAAAGAGTGTGATCTTTTTCTTTTTTTACTTAGAACGCATTTTTTTGTCCTCTGCATTTGGCAAAAAGCACCTTTATGAACCAGCTGCCTTTTCATGTAAATGCATTCTATTGCAAAGTAAGGCTGAAGCGAAATATATTTTTTAGGGGTCATTTTTTTCCTTTATCTAATATTGATTGAAGATAGAGACAGACATTGAACAGTGGATGTTGAGCTTATGTGGTGCTCACCCTAACCATTAGGACACAGGACACCCACAGAGTTTAAATTTAGGACGAGAAAGCACTAAAAGGCCGTCCTACGCTCTCCCGTAAAAGTCAGACAAAGACAAATTACAACAACCTTCCCCTCTTGTGTGACCCCCCGCACACACACACACACACACACACACACACACGCACACACACACACACACACACACACACACACACACACACACACACACACACTCCCACAAAGTGACAACAAAGACACCTGTCCCCTTTCATCGGAGGAGTCTAGAGGGATATTTCCAACGGTGGACAGAGGAGGAAGCTTACACTGCCATGACATAACAAAACGTTGCCGTTTTAAGATGTGCACGTGTACCTGTGCCACATATTTATAATTGTGTGTGTGTGTGTGTGTGTGTGTGTTTGTGTCGCAGCAGGTGTGGCAAGCGGCCTCTGCCAAACAAATACTCCACACCTGCCCTCACGGACACACAAAGCCACTTTTCTGTGTGCCATGAAAAGAATCCCATGTGAAAAGTGAGCTGCTTTTGTTGTTCCACCGTCTCTTGTTCTCTCTTTTTCCTGTTTGTTTGTTTGTTTCTTCTTCTCACTGCCTAATATTTCCCTGGCTCCATGCATGTTCACCTCTGTGTCCCTCAGCCCGAGTCTTGTATTTCCACTGACTTGTTTTTTTATCTGTTTCTCCCCTCCATCACCTATGACTCTTTCATGGTAGCGCCATGGAGCTTTTCCAGCGAACTCCTAAAGCAGACCCGTGTCACTTCGACCGTTGACACATTCTCCGTCAGCTTGGGGCCGTAAAGGTCAGCGTGCGAGGGAAACCTCCCAAGTCTCCAGTATCCCCGAGAGCTAATGAAAGCCTCCACTCTGGTGTGTTGGAAAACCCTGCATGTTTGTTTATTATGTCTAGGATGGAAGCCACCGAGAGACCAAAGTGGAAAAGGACACCGCTCTTTGATGAGTCAATGGAACTTCAAGATGAATACGAGAAGGGGAAAAAACAAACATATTTCTCCCTCGATACTGGGCTTGTTTACACGGGCCGCGTTACATCACCTCCGCACACTGACGGAGAGAAGCGGTTTGTGTGGGAAGAGGATGGAAGTTTGGTGAATACATCATTTTGCTCCCTGTGTAGGCCTCTGTGTGCGTGTGAGCACATTCTGTACGCTGCATACGGTGTGCGCTTTGGGTCAGTACAACCATTATCGCTACAATCGAGCTTGAAAAATAGATAGCCGGCAATGAAAAAAAATTAAATTTCAAAAAAAGCTATTCTGAAGGTATTTCCAGAATCCTCAAAGATTCCTCTGCCGTCTGAATGAAAAAAAAATCTCAACAGTTATTTGATGAGCTGTTATTACATTTGGCACGGACGTAATCACTTTGCAGACTTTCCTTCTCGCGCCACCATCAGGTCCGAATTCTAGTTTTTCTAACACTTTCGTTTATGACCAGATACCGACAAAGCTAACAACGTTCCCATCAGCTTTAGCCGTGCTTTGTATTAGGTGCTAATCAGCAAATGTTAGCATGCTAACGTGCCCACAGACCAGCCCCCCTCCCCCCATATTATTATTAGCTTTATTTTCATTGGTTACTGGATTACATTTCACCCAGATACAACAGATACGTTTTTTCTGATTGGCTATTCGTGTAGCCCATTTCTTTGTTTTGATTGGCTGATGAGTGGCACCTCGCGAAAGAACTCCAGGGGATTCGGGGGAGACGTGCTTGATTCCTCCATGGTGAGGGCAGCGTGACCAGGTCATGTTTGCACACTAAGTAGCCTAGAGGTTTTTTTCATTGTGAGAAATACGATGTGTGGCGGGAGGGCGTGACTTAAGACCGAAATGCGTGACAGTCACGCTCAATGCGTGACACTTGAGAGCCCTGGTAAACAAATAAAAGAATTAATTTAATTTAGTTTGATTTACAACTGGAAAACTGTGTTGAAAATATGTGTTATTGTGCAACAGACCCAGGTGGTTAGAAGATTCTGAAAACATCTTCAGGCCAACTGTCTGGGTTGCATCTAACATATGAGAGGCACAGAATGGAGCTGCTTGTGTGTTGGCTTTTGTACGTGCTCATCGAGTGCCTTTGGAGTGTGTTTCTGATATGCAATCAAGAGTATGTGTTCAAGAGGTGCGCACAGTTGTGTATGTGCAACACCAGCAGACTGAACGCATCATCATGTGACCATTTGGTGAAGTGCCGATTTATGGAGGATGAAGGGGGCGGGGTGGACGACATTTTCCCCGTTAGCACAAATAACCGCATGTCATCCCTCTGCTTAATGATACATTTTAGGGAAACTGCACTCGCAAAACAAAAATTTAACCACCCACAATCCCTCTCTCGCTGAACCTCAACAGGCTGCCCCCATGCCTTGATGCAATGAGCGAGTAGATGCGGAATACGTATTTAAGCCTCTCACACAGAGCATCAGTGTGTGCGTTAGCCACCAGCTCAGGTAGTGCAGATGGCTGGTTTCCTGTGTGCGTGTCTGCGGGGACGACGGGAAGATTACCCAGGCGGTGCTCACCTCCGCTCTGCAAAAAACTTCAAACCAAAGTGGACAAAATTCTCGTCTGTTTACATGGGTTAGCTGTTTGTGCTTGAAGTGTGTGTGTGTGTGTGTGTGTGTGTGTGTGTGTGTGTGTGTGTGTGTGTGTGTGTGTGTGTGTGTGTGTGCAGAGAGAGGTGGCCTGGGAACCTCTGAGTAGGTAAAAGGGATGTGGGGGCTAAAGACAGGATATGGAGGAAGGAAGAGAGAGCGACCAATTGCGCGGGAGATTATCATAACCATTTTCCACATCACTATGCAGTCATAACCCGTGCATGTTCTTTATCTGTCCGGCTCTTGTTTAAAAGTATTTTTATAAAACGGGGGGAAGAAAAGTCCTCGCTGTTTTCCATGGCCGGTCCGGAGTATTAATGTATAGCACAGGATAGCAGCTGAGTATATTTATTTTACTTTTCACAAAGCAGCAGCCCCGGGACAGAGGAATGCGTGTGAAACGGACTTTAAAGCATCAAAAATATTATTTTCGCTCAAACATAAATAAATAAACACCCAGAAGCCAGGTCCTCTTTGGAATGTAGTAATTCTGAATTTTTATGAATGAGTGCATTCATGCTTGGCCACGCCCCCCTCAGCTCTCTCCCGTGTTGGAGCTCCAAGCCCCCCCCCTCCCCCCCCAGCCTCCCCTCCTCGTCGGGATACCTTGGCCGCGCGTGCCTGCCTCCTAATTGGTTGAAGGAAAGGTCCGGGGTGGGCGTGGCCTCCCTAAAAAGCACGGAGGCTGATATAAAACACAAGCCTCAAACTTTGATCGATGAAAATGTACAAAGTGATGGGAGAGAGTCGAGGACCGTCGCCATGTCGGATTTAATCTCTGTGGACAAAAGCTATTGTTTCTGGAGGATTTATTTTCCTGTGATATAAATTGTTTTTTTGTGTGTGTTTATTTTTTTTATTTTTTTACATCTTCTCCTCTTCTATGGGAATCAGCTGACAGCATGGGGATACTGCTGTTATTCGCCGTCTTGCAAGTGGTGACAGTCGGCTTGGTAAGTGCGTGATAAGTTAGTTCTCTGTCACCATTTTTCGCTCCATGCGGGAATAAAGACTCACGTGCACGCGCGCTCCACTGCAACAGCAGCGCGAGCGGATTCGAGTTCCACGCTGTCGCCTTTCTCGCCTCCAGCCTCTGGCTCACATCCCACCGTCCAGCTGCACACGAGTGATAATTCACCTGCCGTACACTTAATGTCTCCTTCCGTGACTAAATGCGTGATGTGCGTGTGTTTTTCGTTGTTGTGTAGAATAAGTCGTAATATCTGGTGTCTTCCAAACCAAACCGGGGGTTCGGGGAACACCAGAGGTCCTTGAGGGATGTCTCAGGGGGTCCGCGGGAAAATAGAGTATCTGGCTAGTTCAGGGTGCTCAAAATAAAACATACAAACGATATACAAATACTCCAAATACTAGCCCTGCACTGAGAATGTCACAAGTATTATTGGCTAAATGTACTGCTCATACTGAATTAAAGGTGAGTGTTGTACTATATTATTGGATTATTGTTAACCGATGCATTAATGTATTTAATTGTACTGTTGTCAAGGTGCTGTTGTGTAGTTTATTCTGTAATAATGCGTGCGTCACACGTGTTGTATGTAAATCGGTGATCTATGAAGTATTTTTCGTGACCGAAGCTGTCAAATGAAATCAAGTTTAGTAAAAAGTACACTTGAGCAATGTGTACTTTACATCCACCCTCCGTTCCTATTCCTACACCTCCACGTCCACAGGTTAGACCCTCACTAAAATGTAAACATACAGATGAAACGTGTTGAGTATTTGAAGGGTTTTCTTAACCCCCCCCCAAAAAAACCTTCACCAATTCACCCTTTTACAAAGTATATGCACATGAGCTTCCATCTCTCTGTGGGTCCAAAATTACCCCGCGGTAATGTTACCCAACAGTGATACGAATGAGATAAAAATACACGGATGAACTCGCTGCACACTATAAGTGTTATGGGGCTTTTAGTGAGGGGATGTTTGGAGTGCCAGGTCAATGCCAGCGACGCGGCGCTCAAAATGGACAGCCATTGTCACCGCATTGCGTAATGTCACATCCTCCTCACCCACACGGGACCCGCGGGAGACCTGGCCCGGGTTCAGACGGTGGCAGCAGAGTCGGGATCCCTTCAGGTGATCTGACTGTGGACAGCCAGACTGGCAGATCTCTGTGATCTAAATACCTGCTTGGAGTTGTTGGAGTGGCTTTAGGGTGTGTGTGTGTGTGTGTGTGTGTGTGTGTGTGTGTGTGTGTGTGTGTGTGTGTGTGTGTGTGTGTGTGTGTGTGTGTGTGTGTGTGTGTGTGTGTGTGTGTGAGACTTTGGGGGCAGAGACCGTACCTTTCATCCCGGCTCGCGCGGCGAATGCCAAGCGGAAGGCGACAGAGGGTCACAGATATCCCTGCGGGGCTCGGGGACAGTGCTGGGTATTCAGCGAATGCTTAAGCCTCGCGCACTTTGAGGAATTTCTGTGATCTGCGTAACATGAGTCAAACTATTGTCCTGCTCGGTTCCCGTGCTTCCTCACATGGACTAAACTAAAGTAACTAAAGTGCTCGCCATGTCCCCCTCTTTCCTGCGTAGGTGACCGGCGGCTGCCCGGCGGCGTGCGAGTGTCCGGCGGCAGGCCCCGCGTCCTGTCCCCCGGGGGTCAGCTCGGTGCCGGACGGCTGCGGCTGCTGCAAGGTGTGCGCCGCTCAGCTCAACCAGGATTGCCACGAAGGACGGCCCTGCGACCACCACAAAGGCCTGGAGTGCAACTACGGCAACGACGTGGGCCGCACCCACGGCATCTGCAGGGGTGGGTATAGCACAGAGGTGGCGGGAAAAGGCTGGAGGAGAGAGAGGGGTGAGGGAGGGTCAGACGCAGGGGGGAGCTTTTGGGTTTAGATTGGGCGTCGGGTTTTAGGGTTTAGCTCGGGGTTGAGCGAGGGAATGTGTAACTTCAGGGTGGGGATGCTGGCTTCCGATCCAAGCGGCTGGGGTTTCTCTTTGATAAGGGGGCTTTGGGTTTGAAGCCCGTGCCACGTTTAAAAAAAACAAAAACTGAGCACCTTCATGAGCTGCGACTGAAACCCGGCCAACTCCGGGGATTTGTATAAGTAGATCAGTGTGTACACAAACTGCACAGCGGTATTTTTATTTTATATGTTTGTTTATTTGGGGGTGTTTCTATATAAAGGGGGAGGTATCTGTGGGGAGTCCCACGAAGGGGCAGGACGTTGTAAACAAGTCAAAAATTCCTTTCAGATCTAAGAATAGAGCTCGCTTCATAAATCTGGATATAGTGTGTCCCTCGCTCTCTCTCTCCCTCGCCACTTCCTGTTTGATCTTTCTTTCCGTCACTTAACTGTTTCAAAAAACATTTGAACACGTCTACTTCTTTTGACCAAACTGCCCCCGTCTTCTTCCTCGTCCCTCAGCAAAGGCGGAGGGCCGCTCGTGCGAGTACAACGGGCGGATTTACCAGAACGGCGAGAATTTCCACGCCGGCTGCAAGCACCAGTGCACCTGCATCGACGGAGCGGTGGGCTGCGTGCCGCTCTGCCCGAGCCACGTGCCCCTGGCGTCGCCCTCCTGCCCCGCGCCGCAGCTGGTCAAGGTGCCGGGCCAGTGCTGCCTCACCGTCGACTGCCACGGGGGAACCGCGGTCGTGCACCGCCGACCCCAGCCGCCGGCCTACCCGCCTTACCCCTTCATTCCCTACCCGGCCTACCCCTTCCCGAAGTCTTACCCGAAACCCTACCGGAAGCTGTACCCCTACAAACCCAAAAAGGAGAAGGACGCCCTGGGCAACGAGCTGGTGGAGGTGGGGCGCAAGTGGGCCAAGGCGCGCGGAAACAAGCACCTGGCGGGTGAGCGAGAGGGTGCCGCCGCGTGTCGCCTCAGAGTCCCGTCTGTTTCCTCCGCGCAGTAAAGCATCATGTTTATGTTTTAGCCATTTTAGCTCGCGTTGACGCACAAACGGCCTCACTGTGAGCCTTTTCCTCTGCATCTACGTGTGTGTGTGTGTGTGTGTGTGTGTGTTTGTGTGTGTGTCAGCATTTATGTGAGGCTTGTTTTCCACTGGCTCCTTGCACACCAGAGGTGCTCTCACACAGCACATACCTCTGTCACCCAGCTTTCCCCTCTCTGTAATCGCCCTCTCTATGCGTCAGTGTTGCCTGTTGCAGTGAATGAAGCTAGTGTGCTTCGCATCTCCGGACCTCTCCTTTCCCCTCTCTCTCCCACCGGCCCTTTCTCTCCCCGGGCCCCCCACCCATCCTCCCACCCCGCGGCTTT
This sequence comes from Taurulus bubalis, assembly GCF_910589615.1. Taxonomy (NCBI): domain Eukaryota; kingdom Metazoa; phylum Chordata; class Actinopteri; order Perciformes; family Cottidae; genus Taurulus; species Taurulus bubalis. The sequence continues at coordinate 5,008,250 of NC_136605.1, forward strand.
ACTTTTAGCCGATGTCGCTCCTCTTTCTCCGACTGTCCATGCTTTCGCATCGCCCATCGTCCTCTCACGCGCCCTCTGTTTCATCTCTCGCAGCCTGGAGGCAGGTGGATGACCAGTGTGTGGTTCAGACTACTTCCTGGTCCCAGTGTTCTCGGAGCTGTGGGATGGGCGTCTCCTCTCGGGTCACCAACGACAACGCCCGGTGTAAGCTGATCAAGGAGACGCGTCTGTGCAACATCCGGCCCTGCAGATCCATGTCCATCCCCGTCAAGGTGAGGACTGTGTGTGTGTGTGTGTGTGTGGTGGGGCTTTTTAAGATTCTCGTAAAGGGATGGATAGACGGCACCATGCCGAGTAGATTCAGCAAATGATTGCTCTTAAGGGGTCAGATTGGTATTAATATCACTGCTTGGACACAGACCCCCGCCCCTGGATCCCTTCTCTGTTGCTGGAGCCCTTTCTGGTCCATTCGTTCTATTCACGGTTCTGTTGCCGTGTGGGGAAACTTCCTCAGCAGGGTGACGACGGAGCCCCTTTAAGACCACGATTCCTCTGCTCGTGCTCAGGTCATGGTTGGCCCACTGCTTAAACGATTAGTCCCAAATTTTGGGGAAATACCTGTAATCACTGTCTGCCGCTGGAGTATTGATGAGAAGACTGATACCACTCTCATATCTGTAGGGTAAAGATGAAGCCGCGGCTGATTAGCTTAGCTTAGCACAACGAATGGAAATGTGGCGAAACTGCTAGCTCGTCACCTTGAAAGCACTGAAGCTAATCAAAGCTGTAGATCTTGTTTGTTTAAACCTAAAGTGTAAAAATTACATGGTGCCATTTTACAAGGGAGTGCTGGACTATTTCTTTGCTTCCGAGTCTCTGCTGGGTGCCTGGCAACTGCTCGGAGGCAGGAAGTAGTCCAGCAAATGCCACGCTTTAGTCACAATTTTTAGAAACACAATTTTTTTTTTTGTTTCCAACCCAACAAAAACTTAATTTCCTAAGAACTCTCCCCTGGTTTGTCTGCGGGGGTTCGGAGGTCGCCCACGCCGGACCAGCGACGCTGCGGCTGTCAGCTGCACTCTGCTGGCTCTTTGCTATGCATTTTGAAGAGCACTTTATTCGCCCACTGTGTCGCTCTCTCATCTCTCGCATTTCAAAACACAACACCCTCAAAAACACTCTCGCCGTGAGGCTGATGGGTTGTTACGCACCTGTTCCTCCCAATGTTTGCGGAGCTGTGGGTGTTAATGTGCGTCAGTGTCAATCCTTAACTATTGCCGGCATGTTCCTCTCTCTCCGGCGCTTTGTTTTGTTCCCCCGCTCTGTGATTAACTACATTAACTTTGTTTTTTCACGTCCAAGGGCTTGAGCCATGAGTCATTTAATTTAGCTGGACAGCGACCTGCATCACAGCTGCACCCGAGAAAAAGATGTTTACTTGCATGACAAATGTTCTCATGCATTAAAAACTGAATCCACTCTTTCCGTCTTCTGTCCCCCCCCCCCCCTCTGCAGAAAGGAAGGAAGTGCTCCCGCACCCACAAGGCCCCCGAGCCCCACCGCCTGTCCTACGCGGGCTGCAGGAGCACCCGCCTGTACAGGCCCAACTACTGCGGCGTGTGCCGGGACGGCCGCTGCTGCTCGCCGCGTCGCACGCGCACCGCCAGCGTGGCCTTCGGTTGCCCGGACGGCGAGCGCTTCAGCCGGTCCGTGATGTTCATCCAGTCCTGCAAGTGCAGCGACGAGTGCAACCACCTCAACGAGGCCGCCATGCCGCCTCAGCGGTGGCTCTACGGGGACACGCACAAGTTCATCGACTAGCGGTGTCGCCCCTTCCTCCCCACACCTCCCACCCCGACCTACATTCCCTCACAATTAAACTAAAGACACCAACTTCCCCCATAGTGGTCCCCCATTATAGAATAGCTGTCCTGTAAAGTGTATCTTTAAGTAGACGCAAGCGAGGTGAACAAGTCGAATCATCTTATCTGACATTATTTCGGGAGGAACGGGGAGAAGGAGGAGGATCCGACGGGAGCAAAGTAACCAGCTCCGGCTTTAGTGTAGATACAGAGAGTTGTTTCTGGCCCGGCCAGACGGCGACAGACTGCGACAAAAACCTTTACGGAAAACGTGGACGCAACCAGCCGCCATGTTGCTGCCGTGCACCAAAAATGTCCCCTGAACACTTGAGACTTTAGTTGGGGACGCTGGGGCAAGAGCTGATGCTGACACGCTGACACACACACACACACACACTGGCATAACTGATTCACACCAGTCACAGAGTAACAGGTCCGGCCGATAAGGGAGCTGGTCCGGCGTTGCTTTGGAGTCAAATATGAAGAAGAAAAAATCTGTGCGTTCCCAACAACGCAGTATTGATGAACCAAATGAAGACTTGACGGCGGAAGATGGAGGAGCATCTCGGATGTCTCTCCCAGGAGCGCAGCTCGTGTCTTTTTATGGTATTTATTCACTGGTATTTATTGTTGAGACAGACGCAAGGACACGGTGGCTTGCCACCAGGGAAGGGCGGCGCTGCTATGTTTGGAGGGCCAGCGTGGCTGAATGGTCGGCGGGGTGGGGGACTAAACAGCTGAGAGCTGTCAGCCATGAGAGGACTCCCACAGATCCGGGGCTTGAACCCTCCCCTCAGGGTCACATTGGAGGTCACAGCGGTCAGAAAGCTGCATCTGATGGACGATGGAGGCTTCGGTAGAAGAGGTATGTACTCGGGGGAAAAGACCAGAGTTGAACCCGATGGGTCGAGGCTTTGTACGCATTAGTGTGGAATATGTGAACACGGTTGTTTACACAGCTGGACTCATCCCATGCCTTTGCCTCCGCGAGAAACTGAGGCATTTAGCAAGCACCAGAAGAACAAGCCTGGGATTCTGGCGCCGAGACGTCGACCGCCCGATTCTGCGCAAATTACAATCCTGACTGTCGACGACGGCGAGAGACGATCGGCCACTCTTAAAAATGTGCAGAAAAAAAAACGCGGAGCGCGCTGACGTAAAACATGTAATTTGTGACTTGGCGGGCGGAACCACAGGCGCCCCGGGCCTGTAATAGAGCGGCACGCCGGCTCGGAGAAAACTAAAACGATAAGTCTGTGCTTCTTCCATGTTTTCAGTGGCGTCTGCTTCTGAGGAATGCTGACGAAGGCTGCGGCTACTGGACGTCAGTCACAACTTATTCCCTAGGACATTTTTGGAGGAGGGGGAATTCAGTAGTATTCTGTCAAAGTCCTTTGGCGTGACTGAAGAGCCCAACGCGTCTCACTTAACTGGGACTTGGGTTCAAGTTTGCGCACCTTTACGACGGCCCGGATTCACGACCTTTGATCTCATGGAAAGGTGACAGAGGGACTGAATACACATTTGAAATGGGTAATTCTAAAAATCATTTGACCGTTTCATCATTGCAAAGATGAGAAAGTGGTTTAGATTTTTTTTTCTCCTTCAGTTTGCTGTGAAACTGGAAAGTATTTGCATTTTCTACCATCTTGGCTACAGTAGGCTTATTTATTTTTTTTTGCCTAAACTTTACATGACTGTAATTGTTCACCATGTTGCTATTTGCCTTTGTAGACGCTGTGGTTTTGGAACTGTATGTCTAGTTTTGATAAGGACACTAGAGCAGCTATGTACAGATGCATCGTTACCTTTGTAGTTCTCTCTGCTGTATAAAGGGCCAATCCTTTTACAGAGTTATACTGAAGTAGTCCATGTAGAGTTTAGCACTGAACAAAGTGGGGTTCAGGTCCTTTATGAGCATTAAGTGCCAATTTGAAAGCATGATTGTATGTCTACTAGTGTACAGCAACACCATCTGCAATAATAAAGTCATGCTTTTTAAAAGGTCTCGTAAAAAAACTGAATATTTCTGTTGTAAACTGTTGCTGGATTTTGAAAAGTTTATCATTTTGCATTTTTAATAAAGATATTTTCCCCTCACACTGTTGTACCAGTGATTATTTATTCTCAAAGACTACAGCCATGCCAACAGCTGAGACTACTTTGGTAAAGTATGAGTTTCGAGCTGAAGGCAAATAAGCATTCTACTGACAGTTACGATGCTAATAGCATTACCATGCTTACATTTACTAATTGGCACTAAAAGTAAAATACGATTATCTTATCTGAGAAGTGAAATCTTTTTAAAATCCTAAAATAACATACAGAGTAACAATTATACCATGTGTTAATGACAATCTATGATCAAACTTGGCAAACGCACCATTAGGATTTTGAGTGATTGTTTATTGAGGCATTCAATTAGAAATTCAAAGAAAGAGCTGCCATGTGAGCCAAAAATTTACTTCACTATCCCTCCATGGCGTTTTAAAAAGACCAACTGTTGCAGCGGGGAAAAATACATAACACCAAACCTCCTATACAGACTAGTTTGACAATAAAAAGGGCTAAAAATCACTTACATGTTCCTCAGAACTACTTTTCTACACGTTTCCCTGCAGCTCTGCTTGAGATTAAATTGACTGAATGTGGAGAAGAGACGATAGCCTCACAAGAGACCACAACAGTAAAAATGGCATTTTATAAAAAGTTTTAATTCCATTGCGCAAAAAAAACAACCCCCCCCCTCCAAACAAACAGTAAAAGACAAATAAAAAAAAACGACCATATCCCGCTTCACCCTCCCCCCGAAACGGACAATAAAAATAAAGGTTTGGTGAACATTGGGAACGAGCAGAGCCTTCAAATCAACGGCGAAACACGTCTACTTCCAAACACGAGATCCATGAAGAGGAGACTTCGGCTTGGCTGGAGGACTCATCTGGACTGCTCGACTAAACGGGGACAGAGGAGGAGAGACGAGTTGAGCGAGGGAAAGACAGCTGAGCATACCAACTTTTCAGCGACAGGTTAAACGTGTGCGGGCCGTTTCCATTTTGACGAGAGCCGCGCAGTTACATGGCAGCAACAACTGCAGGCTCTAGTTGCCAAGATGAGTCTAAAAAGGTTGATTACAGCAGCGATCTTTAGCTCCTGGATTAAAACAGCTGTTTTGACAGCAAAGTGCTTTGAGTCCATTTATCCACAAATTACAATCATTCCAACAGGGCATTCGGAAACGCGAGGGCTTACTGTAAGAGGAGATGTCGATCTCATCCGGCAGCTCGGCCACGTTGACCTCGAAGCGGTCCTGCACGTCGTTCAGGGTCTTGGCATCGGTCTCGTCCGACACGAAGGTTATAGCCAGGCCTTTTGTGCCAAAACGACCGGCACGGGCAACCTGACGGGTGCAGAGAAAGGTCAGGGTGAGTGAACCAGCTACTAAATACATACAACTAAAATACACAACTTATGGAGACTCAAAAAAGAGAAAAAAGGCCTTGTTAAACCAACTTCACAGAATGCAAAGCCGCGACAAAGGAAAGCAGTTCTTACCCTGTGCAAATAGGTGTCAGAATCTTCTGGCATGTCGTAGTTGAAGACGATGTTGACCCGCTCGATGTCCATCCCTCGGCCAAAGAGGTTGGTGGCCACCAGGATCCGCCTTTGGAAGTCCTTGAACTGCTGATAGCGAGACAGCCTGCGGAGCAAGAAGGGGGCAGAGCCCAAAGGGAGTCATCAACACAGCTGCTGGAGGCATTACTGGACTGCAGCCTCCGCTCTTTGAAGGCAACGATGTGTTGAGTTAACTGATGAGGCCTCACGCTCCATAAACATACTCGGCATTCAGAGCTCAATGGAGCGTATGTTTACGAGAGCGGACATATCAGTGGGGGGAGATGTGTGTGTGTGTGCACGAGTCTCTTCTCACCTCTCCTCCTGAGCCATCCCCCTGTGGATGGCGATGGCAGGGAAATTCTGTTCCACCAGAAGCTGGGCCAGAGCGACACAGCGCTGGACTGACTTGACGAAGATCACCACCTAGAGGCGACGCAAAGACGTTGAAATGAGGGAGCAGATACACATGAAGCCTTCGGGCGTGTGATGGTTTCATTCAGAGACCGACTCCAGGGATCTCAGACAGTGGAAGTTATCGCAGTGACTGAATAGTTTTTATTATTATTTATGTATGACAACTTTTTGCCAAGAGTAAGACATGAAAGTGATGTAAGTCTTTTAATCCACATTCGATTTAAGGCCACAGACAGCTAGCTGAGCAAAAGGAGAGCAGACGGGAACAGGGAAAATCAGCTTACCAGCTCAATAAAAAGCACGCTGATTTATTAAATGGTGCATCTCGTTTCTTGTACAAAAATGGCTTCTTGTTTGGGAACAGTAACCTGCTTTAGTTGCCACTGGCTAGCCCAAAGCATAAGCCCAGGACAAAAAAAAAATAGGCATCCTTTTTTAAAGTTTTTTCCACCATTCCAGTGTTGCCATTGGATAGTGACAATGAACAGGCAGACAGGAAAGGGGGGAAGAGACAGAATTGAAGTATAATTTTCTGAAACCATTCAGCCGCTACGGTGCTCCGACATAAAATAAAGTAAAGCAACATTTCAAGCTCTGTAATCCCAAACTTTCTGTGGAAAACCAGGCCTTTAATGACAAGTGATTTCTTTTCGATAGCCCCTTCTATGTTTGACGACAACAATTCAGGTGATATACTATGCCAAAACGCTACTGGTTGTGCATCGTGGAATAGTGCCGTCGCTTTACCTGGTTGAACTCCAACACGTCCAGCAGGTCAAAGAGCTTGCGGTTCTTCTCGCTGTCCTTCAGCTTGCAGTAGTATTGTTGCAGGCCGTGGAGTGTCAGTTTTGTCTCGTCGTCCACAAATACTTCCATGGGCTGCACGGGACAAGACGACAGAGGGACACGTTAGGTAAACTTGTTGAGTTTCCGGTCACGTCACCAGCAAGTGGGCAAAACGTGTCAAATTCAAACGTGCTGACGCCTTTTCTTGCGGATAAAACCGTTCTGTGAAATCCTGAAGTAACGATACTCCATCGATCACTTACATCCTGCATGAACTTGCGGCAGACTGGTCGAATCTCCTTGCTCAGAGTGGCACTGAACATCATGACCTGCTTCTCATGGGGCGTAATCTTGAAGATGTCTTGTACGTCACGCCTCATGTCTGGTTCGCAGAGAGAAGTCAGATAGATACACATTAATACAGAATTAAATGGGGTGCGTAACCTAATACACCGAAGCGGAATCAATGAGAAGAAACATTTAACAACAACTCACCTAGCTGCTCCAACATTTTGTCACACTCATCCAGGACAAAGTGCTTGACGTTCTTCAGGGCGAGGGTCTTGTTGCGGATAAGAGCGAGGATGCGGCCCGGCGTTCCGACCACGATGTGAGGGCAGTTCTTCTTCAAGACATCCTCGTCCTTCTTGATGGCCATGCCGCCAAAGAACACGGCCGCCTTTACCGAGGACATGTACTTGGAGAAGCGCTCGTACTCTTTGCTGATTTGGAAGGCCAGCTCTCGCGTGTGGCACATGACTAATACAGACACCTTGAGGAGATAGACGCAAGAGAAGGACAATTCAGATACTTTGCCTCCTGTCTATTAAATGCATTTGTGTATATTAGGCATGTGGGCTCTACTTAATGCAAGCCACAAGTTTAAAGTTGAAGGCAGTCTATGGCAATGTTTCCTTCACTTAATCCAACACATAGACCGATTGTGTTGAATGTGCGTACTGACCTGTCCGTCAACAGGTTCAATCTGCTGCAGTGTGGCCAGCACAAACACTGCCGTCTTGCCCATACCAGACTTAGCTTGGCACAGGATGTCCATGCCCAGGATAGCTTGTGGGATGCATTCATGCTGAACTAAAGCAAACAAACAGAACATTTTAAGCCAGTGTATTTGTGTTATCATTAGAACAACAAGTATTTCAAGCTTTAAACTGTGTGCCGATATTGTTTTATTTGTATTCATGAGATATATCTGGGAAGTTCATGCAACGATAATAAAGTAAGGGGTAAGTTAAGGCGAAAATGTCCCTCACCTTCAGACGGATGCTCAAAACCACAGTCAATGATGGCGCGGAGGAGCTCTGGTTTGAGCAGAAAGTCTCTGAAGCCAGAGCTGTGGATGGAGACGTAGGAGCCCTTCACCTCCTTCTTTCCTGCAGGGACTGCACTCTCGGGGGCTCCCTGGGGCTCTTCATCCTCTTCGTAGTCGAGCAGCTCGTTGTCAACATCATTCTCTGCCATTGTGTCTGTCTAAAACAAGGAAAACAGAAGAGTTTGGTCTTTAATCATTATCAGTTCCCTCATCTACCATGGCTGAACCCTTTCTCTTGGGTTTAAAGGGGGGCTGGTAACTGAGCCCAGCTGTTGCCACTCTTTGTGCCAAGTTTTACTGCTAGTTTTAAAGTACATTGAGATAAGATCGTTGAGGAAAAAGTTGCATTCGTATTAATTATTCCATTGTAGGTTTGGTTTGCGCAAATAGTGGAACTAGTGCTGCTGTAAACTAACTAACGTTGTTGTGTTCAGCCCGCAAAACTCATTGTAAGACGTGAGGCCATTGAATGAGCTATGCTAGCTAGTTTAGCAAAGAAAGGAGTCTCCGTATGAAATAATGTCGACATTACGGCTTTGTAAACTAATTACTCCCTTCCTACACACGAGTATCGCGTACAGACCTGTTCAGGCGAAGCCTCGGGGTTTACGTTAGCCGACGTTCTCCGATGCACCAAACCGGTTAGCATCTGAATCGTTTACAACACTGGGAAGCTTTTGTGTTGCATAACCAGTGCTAACGTGGCGAGCTAACGTGCTACACGGCAGCAAACCATTTAGATAATGGACCGGCTGCACCAGACATTTCTCTTCTGAATTAAGTTATTAGCAATAAGACACATTACGCGGAAAATCGAAAAGTCTAACTACGCAGTCTGAACATGATTAAATATGAGGGAGGCTGTAGCGCTGGCGAAGCTAACGAATGCTAGCTCAGTGACGGTTAGCTCCTGAATGAAACAACGAAGGAAGCCGTTTCGTTCCCGACGAGATACTTTGTTGAAATACACAAACGTATGATTTCCTGAAGGCCAGTCGAAGTTTTGAGAACTCCCTCGTCGCAACAATGAAACATATTATTGGACTCTTACCTTGTCGGTGTTAGCTACGCGTCAATCTGAAGATACAAACCGCATGGGGAGGCCTCGGTTCGTTTATACGAGTGACCGGATGTCCCGCCTACGCTGAAAGCTTCGATATCATTGGTGGATTCATACGACAATCGACCGAAGCGGCCAGCGATTGGACAAAAAGTGTGTCGCAGTCCACCGCAGTATAAAAAAGCGGGATACAGCAGTATGTATGGAGGACCCCGGTAGTGAAATACATATTAGATAAATAAATAATCAGGCAAGAAATGCATGCATTAATATTGCGCATATTGTATGTATATATATATATATATGTATTTTTATATTTATCGATCTCTCTCTCTCTCTCTCTTGATGCTTTGCACAACGTAGCTCTGGACTTCAAGCCGAGGCCAGGCAAGAGGAGGAGACCATTTACACCGGAGTTAGACTGTCAGACCTGAAGTGACCACACTTTACACCTCCCACCGACCCCTGTACTTTCAGTTCTTATTATAATATTTAATTAAAAAAATGTGCTAAATTTGAAAGTCATGTCATTAATATTCAACAAAGAATTAGTTGCTATGAAAATATTTAGTGGACGATTTTGTTGGAAGATGTTTAATTAGCAATAGCCTCTATTAAAACTCCAATATCAAACATTAATTGGTAACTCATTAACACCAGTTAGCAAACACAAAAATTAATTCAAGGTGAATAAATACAATTAAACTACATGTGGGCCACTTGTTGGGAAAGACAACACATTAATAATGCAAACTTTACAGCATGGTGGTGTAGTGACTACTCGTATCTTTACTGTAGCATCATGAATTATCTTCAGGCTGTGAGTAAATGCTTCTTCTTTTTTTTTCCTTCTGTTTATATTTGACATTTTACAAATCATCACATTTCAAATCATCACATTTCATCACAACTGAAAATGAAATGAGCTAAACTTAAAAAAAATTGGACCAACGCCCGAGATGCATCCCATCTAACATCGAGTTCGACTAGTGCGATTTAAGATGTGGGACAACAGGAGGATGACTCTTGATTGTGACATTATAAAATAACCCACAATATAAATATAGTTTCTCTTCATTACGTGTTGTAAAAAGTGTTTCCTGTCTCCAGCTCTCTCTGATTTTAATGTCATACATAATACAAGTTATTGAGGGAAACAGTTGAAATCTTTGAAGACAGTTGTTTGTGGTCCTTTTATTATGCAGACCTACAATGAACATATTTTAACCAGATGGTGAATAAGAAAACAGATATAATATATAACTCGAGTTTAATCTGTGATCGTCTTCACTCTGGTATGAAACTCCAGCGATCAGTCCGCTCAGCTGCAGCGTCCAATCACATAACAGATGAACAGCGAGGGGGCGTGTCCGGCGTCAAAACACTTCCTGGAAGCCTGCTCTCGGGGCCCCTCGATCATGGCTCCTCCGATTTCCCTCCTCGCTCCTCGATCCTCGCTCCTCCGAGCAGAATAAGAGCTTCGGGATGGCCGTCAAGATGGCGGCGCAGAACCACTTCTGGTTCAATCGAGGATCGAGGAGCGAGGAAACGACCATTTAGAGACTTGAGATGTACCCTGTGAATCTGTGAGCAAGAGAGGGCCTCAAGCGAGAATGCATAAGCTGTTTTTGTGATCAACTTTTTATTAAATACTTTTTAATTATACCTCATCACATTCCGGACTATTACTTCCCATGATCACCCGGGATTTAAAGAATACTTTTCATTACAAACACCTGATGGCATGTGTTTAAAGTGTGTTTTAGTGTCATGTTGCTTCCCCTGCTGAGGTTAAATCTTGATGACTGGCTACTGAATATTAACCCATTCCAACATAAACACATGTGTATGAATGAAGTATATTCTTTATATAATGATGTAAGAAACAGTCCGTTTCATTGGATTTGGCTGAGAGAAGCAGGTGAAGTAAAGAGACTTTCTGGCTTCACTAACAGTAGTTTGTGAATCAGAACCATTTATTTGCCAGGTCTGTTTTACACATATGAAGAATTGGTCTTGGAGGGTGGTGCATACATTAGACCAACAACAACAATCAACACAGTGCAATAGAAACATACTACATTTACAATAGAATATAACATAAAGTGCACAGAGAAACAGATAGCAGTACTGTAAACAAGTCTACTGTAGGTGTGTGTTAAAGTGTAATGTTAAAGTTGAACAAAAATGATTTTCTGACCACAACATTACACATTATGCCAAAATGAATCCACACAAAAAATAAAAAATAAAAGTATCACTGATCAAATACATTGTTCTCACAACAAACTTTATTATTTTTTTAATAATAAACTGAGAGGAGTCTCTTAACAAAAATGTTGGGCTTGCTTAACTGGCCAGCCAGATTTGAAATTGACAATATAAGAAGCAAACACAACAACTGCTATTGCCAATAGTCTGACCATCAATCATTTTTACGCCAGTTAATTTTTCAAGGCATGCAACTTAGGTTTGAGCTGCTTTCTTCCATCATCTAAATTTAAGAGGACAACCTGGATGAACTCAAAGAAGCCACTCGGCTTCGCCGGATAGCGCATATTGAGAGCATAGATCAAGCCATACACCACAAGTGCATCAGTCCAAGATCTGAGAGACATTACAACCTGATCCTCCAGGATGACTGAGACATGGAGAGGTTGAAAGGGAATCCCTGCAGCCGTGTCCTCTTCAGCCACCACGCCCTCCTGCAATGCTTCGAGCTCCTCCTCCTGAGAGAGGGAGTACACATGAGGTCCAGAACATGTGGACCAAACACGTCAACTATGATAGGCTAATAAATAAGATATATACCTTTGATGGTACTGGGAAACATACCAAATTAGTGTGCTAATAAATATTCACAGGTGTAGAATAAAACAGTTCACAATGGTATGGTAGAGGGAAGACACTTGATTGCAGAGGTGGGACAAAATCATCAAGTCTAAGTCTCAAGTCAAGGCAGGCCTCCTTTCTGTCAATTCTGCGATGGGAGGTGCTAATGTCAGAATCTCTTCTCTTCAGAGTGGAAAGGTGCGCTCCAGCATCTCCTTCCTTCTGGTCTCCAGGATGTCCTTGTTCTCACTACGGGGATGTTAGGGAGGAACTGGACTTCCCCTCTTCTGGGTCGTTTAATGTTGGCCCGGGGTGGTACACCCTCTTCCAGTTTCCTGTAACTGGAATGAAATGTTCTCTGCATTTGTGAGAGTTATATGTTGAGTAGACATTGGTAAGGGATAAACAGTAGAATACTGGCCATGTTGGATTCTGTAATGTCTCAAAAAACAGACTTTGATGGGACTAGAAAAAGCACATAACTTACATTTCCACATGACCTGGGTCCAGGAGCTCAGCCACAACTGATATGAAAATAAACCGGTCAATTTATTAAAGTTAGGCTTTAAAGAAAGAAGAAAAACGTGGCTAACATAAGGCAGTAATGTTAGTTTGGTATAATTGTGTATTAGCAACAAATATGTTGAATGCCTTAAATTAAAATCAACCATTTTTATATTAAAATCTCAATCCCATTGTCCTAACTGCACAAGTGGTGAAAACCCCATGTGAATGAAACGGACTGAACGATATCACCACGTGGAGCCCAGCACAAGTTCATGCTAACGTTAACCATGTGAAGCCACAAATGTATTGAATGCCTTAAATTAAATCAACCGTTGGATATCACTTTAATATTAAAATCTCAATCCCATTGTCCTAACTGCGCAAGTGGTGACAATTGCATGTGAATGAAACAAACTGAATATATCACCATGTATAGCCCTGCACAATCATGCTAACGGTAGCAATGCTAAAACGTGGAGCCCAGCACAATCATGCTAACGTTAACCATGTTAAGCCTCTTCGGTAACATTAATTTAAGCTAACAGCCGATTACAGTCACTTAATGAACTTGCACTCAGGCATTGTAATTTGGATGGAAAAATCATGTGCAGATGTCAACAACTCCAATGGGTGAAAAAGACAACTTGTTTGCAGACAAACTCCACGTTAAGAGAAAGAGCTTTGAGACAGTACAGGCTTTCCTTACAGTAATGTTAACGCAAGCTAGTAAAAGAGAACCGCCTTACCTTACTTTGTTTAAGGACAGCATATGGGGTTAAACCACCGAAGAACTGGGTTGTGAGTTCCTATCTCTCTCTTCACTTTAACGTCAGTCCCAGACAGACAGACGTGTTGAAGTCCTCTCCTCCCGGCGGAGCTGGGTCCACGTGCCGTCCCGTTACGCGGGTTAAGCCGGGCACACAAACAGCAGCATGTGTGTGCGCTGCGGTGATGTGAATATATTGCTTGTGCTAAAGTATTGACCTGGAACGTCATTGCTGTATACATGCCATTAATATTCAATAAATAACTAGTTGCTATGAAAAGATTTAGTGGACTAAAACATTGTTGGATGTTTAATTAGCTTCAACACCAAGCTAAACAGAAAGGCAAAGCAATAGCCTCTATTAAAACTCCAATAATGTGTAAATGTTTTTTTTCTTCTGTTTATTTTTGCCATTTTACAAATCATCACAAAACAAATCAATCAAAACACAAAACATCACTAAACTTAAAAAAAAAAATTGGGTCCCGGCCCCAGATGCATCTCATCTAACATCTTGGTAGTGCGATTTAACACTCGTGTGGCGCTGGTGCCTACAGGCCGAGTAGCGTCCTGTAGGGAGCAGCCCGTTCTGAGTGCGTTTTCACACCCCCACCGAGAACTGTTCTACTCCGCTGGACTGCGGCCGTCTCACTCACGGCCCCGTCTCAGCCATGCCTGGCTGTAGGACCGCAGTGAACAATGCTCCCGCTAGTAGTGGAGCAGAGGTCCCGCTACAGAGATGTCTGCAGAGGGAGACCTATCCAGTTGAGCCGTTCACACTCAGACAATGCTGCGCCCGGATTCGGAGTCGAACCCGGAGCTCCCGAGTGAAGGGCGAACGCACTAACCTGTGAACTGTGATGTTAGACAATATCATATGAGTACGAGTGTATATTTATCCTGGTTGTATTGGTTTTGTTACGCAATAGTTGCTTGAGTAAGTTATACCAGAAGACGAAATAAACAAAAAAGACAAACTGCGTGGACTCTAAATCTGGCCTCTAAGTAATCTGGCTGTCCTGGAGCCTTCATATTTGCATTTTTTTAAATAAAATAAAAAAGATTTAAAAAAATGTAACACGGTGCTCTGATTGGTGCAAACTCCACACACCAGAGGTGTACTCCTTTGATTACTTGGGTACTTGGGAAGTCAATTAAAAAAAAATGTCATGAAAGAAAACTAAATATTTTAGATTATGTCAACTCAGAATAAGGGAGAAAAAGAGGTGTGTCTCAAGTTTGAGAACACTGAATGTATCAGAACCACAGGGAGCCAGCAGGTGTCAGTGAAGATTCAAGATTCAAGATGTTTTTACTGTCATATGCACAGATAACAGAGTTATTCTATACAATGCAATGCTTATTTTGCTGGGTCCTCCTAACACACATAATTAGATTCAACTTAAGGTAAAACATTAATAAAAATAAGGCACAAAATATAAAAGATATAACAGTATTGCACAAATAATAGTATAATATACTAATAATAATATAATAATAATAATATTAATATATATTATATAAATATTAACTATAATCATTAATATAATAATAAATACATACAAATATGATAATAGTATTAGTATTGTTCTGTGTATAAAGTGCACTATGCATTGCTACAATGTCCAATGTTCACCAGCCTGATGGCCTGCAGGTAGAAACTGTTGGTCAGTCTCGTGGTTCTGGACTTGGTTCCTGTGTCTGCCTGATGGCAGGAGGGAGAAGAGTGTGTGTTGTGTCCCTGATGATGTGGTGTGTTGTGTCCCTGATGATGTGGCGTGTTGTGTCCCTGATGATGTGGTGTGTTGTGTCCCTGATGATGTGGTGTGTTGTGTCCCTGATGATGTGGTGTGTTGTGTCCCTGATGGTGTGATGTGTTGTGTCCCTGATGATGTGGTGTGTTGTGTCCCTGATGGTGTGATGTGTTGTGTCCCTGATGATGTGATGTGTTGTGTCCTTGATGGTGTGGTGTGTTGTGTCCCTGATGATGTGATGTGTTGTGTCCCTGATGATGTGGTGTGTTGTGTCCCTGATGGTGTGATATGTTGTGTCCCTGATGATGTGGGCTGCTCTCCTGGTTGCCCTAGTGGAGTAAATGTCTTGTAGAGGGTAAAGCTGCTCCAGAGATGTACTGTGCAGTTTTTATCACACGCTGGATGCCTTCCTGTCCTGCAGTGCAGCTTCCACACTGTGATGGAGCTGGTAAGGACCTCAGCCTTCTTGTGAAATACAGTCGCTGCTGGGCCTTTTGATGTTCTGCAGTGCGTTGTGAGACCAGGTGAGGTCCTCGCTGATGTGCGTTCCAAGGAATTTAAAGGTTTTCACCCTTTCCACCTCTGTCCCACCCATGTGAAGTGGTGCGTGCTGCACCGTCTTCCTCCTTGGGTCGATAATCATCTCCTTGGTCTCGTCTGCGTTCAAGGAGAGATCATTATCCCGACACCAGGCCACAGGTTCCTCCACCTCTCGTCTGTTCGCCGTCTCAGCCCCACCAGTGATCTTGACCGTCGTATCATCCGCAAACTTGATGATGCTGGTGTTTTCCTGGGAGGCCCCACAGTTGTATGTGAAGAGGGTGTACAGCCCTGGGGGTCCCTGTGCTTCACTGTGTGAAGCCCAGAACACAATAAAAGTGAGTACTGTATTTGCTCTGTGCTGATTCACCATCGGCATTTACACAATCATAAAGGGGGGAAACAAATGTGAGTCCATGTCTCTCAGCATTTACCCAACAGTGATTTCTCTCCTGGTGCTTACTGGAGTGAAGCACCTCCATAGATCTTCAATAAACATTGCACTTAAAAAATACAAAGTAAAAGCCTTATTTGTTATTTTAATTATTTTTGTTGTTGTTGCAATTACCAAGACAAAAACACTGGTACTTGTGGCGCAGTTATTGAAAGTGCTGACTCATGCAGCCCAGCTATACGTATGATGGTTGTCTTCACAGCACCTGAAGAGTGCATCTAAGTATAATTTAATATAACTAAATATCAATGTTATACTTTTAAATCATAAACTGGTCTTTGAATGACTCAAGCTGATGACTATAAAATCTGATATTTTATTTTTTATATATACTATAGTGCTTAGATAGACCATACATAGACACATCCCATTTCTCAATAAGCTTAGCACCCGTTATTAATCAAATATGGAAGCATTACTGTACAAACCTCTGTGTGTGTATATCTGGCAAACCAGCAGTGACTGTTATTCATTTAATTTTGTATTTATTTGATTGAATTCATGGATTCATTCATTTTCTTCTCGCCTCTTTCTGTGATGCCAAAAAGGTAAATACAAATATGTAAGTTGTTCTGGTGTGGAGTCAATAACCTGCTGGAAATAATCTGAATTATTTCCGAATTGATAGCATGTTAACACTTTTGGAGTAATTTTCACAATAAAGTGACCAAACAGGAGCAATTAAAAATAAACATGTTTATTGTTCTTTATACTATGTATAATACTTTTTTTAGACTTTAGTGTATTTATCGTCAAGTTATCACTAATTTGAGTAGTTTCTGTATTAATGATATACACTTTGTTATCCAACAACACAAATCTTTGTGCCATGTTGTAATCAGAGAGATCCCTGCAAGAAATACTTTGTGAATGTTTTTTTATCCACAATTGTTATTCAACCCTACAACACACACAGATGGTCTCCTCATCTATCTCAGGAAAAAACAAGTTGTCTACAGTAGTGGTGTATTTTGCATGTTGTAGTCCATTTACTATAAATAATGTACTCAGTGTAACTGCAAAGTGTACACAGCATATTGCTTTGTACACTTGTGAAGGCATTATTTAATCTTCCTGAAAGCCTTTGGTTGCCACTAATTTAGTTCAGTAATTAGTGTGGTATGAAACTCATGTGCAGAATGTGTACTATCAAGAAACGTGTACTAATAATAGTTATTAAAGCCTCACATTAAAATGACCAATAGGAAAGCTGCCTTCTAAAAGAACAGATGGTCAACGTTTTGCCGAAAGCCTCGCAAAAGCAAATCCTGCAAATCCGTGTTAGGAGAGCTATATCTGTGACTCCAGAGCGGAAGAGAAACTCCACTGTGTAGGACAGAAGTATGGGAAGCTGTCCGAATCTGGGCGGGAATGTCCCTCTGACTGAGTACCAGAGGGGGCGCGAGAACGGCTCAGGAAGTCGCGGACCTGTGGAGGCAAAGAAAGAAACAGCCAGTCTTCCACGAGGAGACCACCTCCGTGCAGCCCTGAGCAGCAGCCCAGCTCGGCCGGCAGTTCCTCCAGACTGTTGCTGCGCAAGTCCAACCTGCGCAACCGACTTAAAGCCGCGACCCCGCTGGGTAACGAGCTGAGAGAGTTGCGAGCCACATTAAGGATGTGCAGCTCCAAACAGCTGCTGAAGAGCTGAGGAGGGAGGCTCTCCACCCGGTTCCCGCTGATGTCCAGCTCTGTAAGCAGCTGCAGCGCCTTTACCTCTGCGGGCAGCACCTGCAGCAGGTTACCAGCCAGCAGGAGCCTGCGAAGGCGGCGGAGAGTGAAGAGCGCTGGGGGGAGGCTCTGAAGCTGGTTGTTGGAGAGGTCCAGGAGCTCCAGGCCTCGCAGCACACCGACGCTGGCCGGCAGCGCCAGAACGCGGTTGTAGGCGAGCCGGAGGCAAGAAAGACGCCGCAGGTGAGCCAGGCTCAGCAGCTCCTCCAGAGTCCTCAAGTTATTGCGCTGCAGGTCGAGCGTCCGCAGGTTGGCGAGAGCCAGCAGGGCCGAGGGCAAACGCTCCAGCCGGCAGTCCTGCAGCAGCAGCTCGGTCAGGTCGGCCATGCGCTTCAGGCCCGTCAGCACGAGCAGCCTGGTGCCCTCGTTGTAGATCTCCAGCCTCGCCAAGCTGCCGGCCACCTCGCACAGCTCCGCGGGGATCCGCTGGAGCGTGCCTCGGATCACCAGCACGCGGAGGTGACGCAGCTGGCGGAGGCTCCCCAAGGCCCAGCCGCGGCCCACCCCGCCGTCAGTGCTCAGGCGGCCGGAGAGGTGGAGCTCGTGCAGGCTGCGGAGGGAGAGGACCCAGCTGGGGATCTCTGACGCCTGAGTAAAGGTGAGGTGGAGGACCTCCAGATGCTCCTGGAGGACTCTGAGTGCACCGGGATCCACCGCTGCTGTGCAGTGATAGAGGTGGAGCTCCCTGTTGGGTGAATAAACAATAAAAGACTTGTGTATGTACGTCACAGCATTCTTAAAATGTGTTAAATGTGGGTTTCACCACTGCAAACCCCACCTGAGTGAGGTCATGTTGGCCACCTGCGCCGTGAACCTGGCATCAGCGATGAGCTCCAGCTGGAGGACCTGAAGCTGGCTGAGGGTGAAGAGGGCCGGAGGGAGGCGAGGCAGGGCCACCAGCTGCAGTCTGGAGCAGCCCTCCGCGTCCACGCTCGTCATGGCACGCAGCTTCTCCTCCCCCCAGCGCCTCTCCAAGCTTTCCCCCAGCAGCCTGCTCTCACTGACGGGAGACAAAAAGACGGACAGACGCTGGACCAGCAGAGGGTCATACTGGTCCAACATGTGTAAAAGAAAGGCCAGGTCATTCCTCAGGTCGGGAACATCTCTCAGGGAGCACAACTCCTTCAGCGAGTGGAAGGAATACTGCCGCAGAGCGCTAAGTAGGGCACAGAACGAGAAAAATATAAAAAAAGTCGCCCAAAACACAGCTTTAGCTCTAATCCTATTATCAGGCCTCTGGTATGCTTTGAAGGCCATTTGAAAAATCTCTCAAGTCTCAACTAATTATTTAACAAACATTTGACATGTTTATTTTGTTTATACAATGCATCAAATACATAGAGTTACAATAAATCTCTGCCGATAAATTTCAAAAGCTCACAGCAATTAATTGTCCTTTAAGTTTGGTCTCCTCCATTACTCCTTCAGGGTAATATCTGGCTCTCAAGCAGCTAAATGCTACACTAGAGCCACCAGCTAGTCGCTTACTTTGTCTCATATTTCGTGTGGGTATCGTGGGTATATCCAAACTTAATTTTCTGAAAGCAGCTACCTGTTGCTGGAGTGAATCAAAACAGTGAAGATGCGGGCCTTAAAACCAGAACAATGACTCAGAAGAAAACTGAGAAAGCTGAAAGAATTTGCAGAGTTGAGCGCTAACTCTGTGTGGGTCCGTCATTGCAAGCCACCCCTTCAACATTACATGTAGTACATTTATCATTTGTTAATGTATACATATATTTATTAGTGCAGCTTTAAAGTTGTAATCAAAATATACAGTGTTTAGGGTATTTATACACATATCCTTGTTCCTGTACACCAATGCACTAACCTGCGTAAAATCCAGCCGAGGGTGTAAAAGTTGAGCAGGCCGTACAGCCCCAGTAGGGTCAGGTAAGCCACCAGCAGTTTGCGGAGGAGGGAGGAGAGCACATGGATACACTCGAAGGTATCGTAGCCCACCAAGGCCTGCTCCTCAGGGTGACAGGTGTGGGTGAAGGAGAGGGAGCTGAGAAGAGGGATGGTGTAACTCAAGATCAGCGTCACCATCAGCAATTTGAATACCGTCTGAGCCAAGTAGACCTGAAGAGATGAAAGGGAGGTATCATGAAGCAATTGACATAGTTCGATCAAGCCTGATCAAACATTGACTTGTGTTTAAACGCCTGCACTTTTAAAGGTCTTGTGTGTAGGATTCAGCGCCATCTAGAGGTGAGTTTGCTGATTGAGACCAAGTGAAACTTTTCGCGTGTGCCAAGCGTGTAGGTAGGAGAACTCTGGTAGCCGACACGAAAACAAGAAAACGTAAAGAGGCAGATCGAGAGCCAGCGTTGGATTTGACCGCTCTGGGAACCCGTGAAGACGACCTGCTCCCTAACGGCTCATTCTAAGGTCATGAAAACACAACGAATCATATTTTCAGGTGATCATACACTAAAGAAAACATACTTAATTGTAATCAAATGTATTTCTGCCAATAGATACGAGCTTCAATACAATAACTTGACCTTTGAAATAAATAAAAACAGCAGGTTGCAATCAATGTAAAGTCCTATAACATCACATCATAACATTTCTGGGAGGGTAAAGAACTAAAAGAAAATGTTTCACCAGTTAAGCAAACAGACAAAAGACAAAGAAGATGGTACCACATAAATCATCTAGACTTGAGGATCTCTCACCTTATAGATGACATCTGAGCTTTCGCAGTGTGACCGAAATTTCCTGACCCTTTCGAACAGCGCCCTGGCCTGTTCCCCATCGCTCTTATCCAGACTCATGACCTGCCTGGGACTGTCAACCAGGACGCGCTTGGAGGAAGGAAAGTGCACCTGGGACCCGAGGGATATAGACGACATGGCGTAGTTACAGGAGAGTGTGGAGGGACACGGGGAGGGAGGGGCGCCATAGGACGCACTATCCGACCTCTTCAAAAGCGGGCTGTCAGTGCCCGAGTCTATGCTCGTGCGTCCCGTGCGGGTTACCGGGGGTGAAGATGAAGCTGAAGAGGGAGGAGGAGGCTGGGGCGGTCGTCTCTCCTCCACCACCTCCTTCTCTTGGACGCTCTCCTGCCGGACGGCGTGAGACAGGGCCTGAGATGTCCAGGGCGACTCGCAGCACTTTGCCAAGATGGCCAAGAAGTGCTCTATGCGGGCGGAGGTGTGGGGGAAGTGGAGCCAGAAGGAGCCGCTGGCTACCAGCACCAGAGCCTGCAGCATGGCCATGTAGGGGAAGAAGCGGGAGCACAAAGGCAAAGCCTCATGGTAGCACACCTAGACAGATAGAAGATAGACACTTAAACCTACAATAACTCTTGTATTTTGTCCACTTGGAGTTTGTGAACCTGTATATTATATATCATCACTCTTTAACCCCTTGAAAACAGTGGAGCCCTATGGAAGATATTGCTATAAAAACGGTATAATTCACTTCTTCATTTACTCATAACCAGTAACATATAGACTGATATTTACACATCTGAACACACAACTCACATTATACTCTTTTATTATAACACCAAAATGATACAAATAGCCCTAGTGGTTGTAGAGATAAACCTTTTTTAATTTGGGTATGCAATTTTTGCGCAGAGGCCTAAAAATAGGTGGGTTTTAGCAAACATTTACTCAATTACACTTTCGGCTAATACGGAGCAACTTCATCACTTATTTTGAGTTGTTTCTGACCCACTAGTGAAATGCTTCAGTAGCTAAATGCTAGTTGTATCTGTTTAGTGCAGGGCTAGTAGCATGCAGTGTGTTTTTAGAGCTTTGTTGTTGTACAAAAAGCGCAAGAAATGTCTCCTGCGACCAAAAGAAAAATGACACCAGAACCAGAAACAGAAAAGTTGCGGGTCATAGAGCTGAGGGGAGCTGCAATGTCAGGCGATAATTATCTCTGAGTTCATCATTATGAAGAATACCTTTCACATCCATTGTTGATAAAAAAAAAAGAAAATAGAAATGGATTATCGCTCTTTTCAGGGACTTAACAGTCAATCATTTAAATCACGTTCACCTCTGCTGTTGCATCATTTATTAATGACTCGGGCTAGTACAGTACCTGGCTAATGTAAACGTACTGCTGGTAGGCCAGATGTGTGCGTCGACCCCGACCTGTAGAGTGAAGAGTTGGGCCGGCATTGGGTGTAACATTAGCTGGGGGCTTTGAAGATGGAGTCAATGCTTGCCCGCTAGTTGAGGGACTGCGGTTACTGGTGTTCGCAGTGATAACTGGATCCATGGGAATGCACACCACTCGATCCCTGGACAGCTGCTCAGTACAAGCCAGGACGGATGCCATCAGCATCAGCACCACCAGGTAGTCCATGAAGACCTCCCACCAGGGCTTCAACAGTTTACACCGGCTCTGGTGCTGGTTCAGAGGCGCCAGCTCCGACAGGGAAAACATGGCGACCTCTGGGTCCCACAGGGATGACTGAAGAAGAATTGTGAAATAGTAAAGACTTAAACTGAAGTGATGAGTCTGGCTTGAGTCTGGTTTTCACTGTCAGTGTCGACGGGTTAAACAAACAGACATTTCGGTAACAGCAATTAAACTGTAGTATGTGACCGGGGCCTGATCCAGGAGCATCCTGAGCAACAAGAGGATCCTTCCCTAAAACAGGGTTCTTACGGTCATGGAAAACCTGGAAAAGTCCTTGAAAAAAATAAAATCCCAAATTCTTTGGAAAAGTCATGTAAATGTGTTATATTCATGTGTTCATAAAGTTAATTTATTTATTTTAGTTTACTGTATGCTTTGTATTCTCATTGTTAGTTTAAAAACTACATTTACTCACTTTATCATGTTTACACTGAGATTTCACTAAATGTTTGGTCATGGAAATTTGGTTTAAAGTCCTGGAAATCCATTGGTCAGAATGTGTACCCATAGTTTCTAAATCAGCTTCTTGTTATGAATGTTGTGGTCTAGAGGAGGTACAGAGGAGTTTCGTTTATTTCACATGTTTTTCCAGGCATCGATCAGGATTTTGCAATATTTGAATCATGATGTGATGGTAGAACAGAACTGAGTAAGTATTGGTAAGTGAGTTCCCTAAAAAACAACCAGAGATTCTTGCATGTCTTATTATGAATACTTACTGTTACACAGAACACTAAACACAGAGTTTCAGGGAAAATTGCCATTCCACAATTCCATAAAAGAAAAAGAAAAAACATGACATCATCTTTTAGCTTTCAAAGTAGCTATCACAGTTGGACCTTTAAAAAATGTTTGATCAGTAGTTGTAATTTAAGAGTAAACAAAATAAAATTGTACAACATGAAACATCTCTGAAGTCTACTTCTTCTAAAAAATAGAAATATAATTAATAATTAACTTGCACATACCTGATTAAATCTCTGGTTCTCTCTCCCTCTCCCTCCTGGGATCAGCCTACAACCGCTTTACAGAAACCTCATTCCGGCGCTGTCTGGTTCTACCGTGAAACTTACAACAAACTCCTCCTCGGGCCGGCCGACACACAGCTTTTCACCGGTTGCCATGGCAGCGGAGGATGTGTGGCTGAAAAATCTAATTCAGCACGAGAAGCCCATTCAAGACCCGCCCATTGAGGAGGGCTTCACTTTAACTCCTTCAGAACGGACTCTGAGGAAAACATCAGAGGAATATTAGACAAAAATTGCATTTGCAAGAAAACACTAATAATATACTCAAAAATATATTATATATACCAAAAGTAAAATACTTTCTATGCAGAATGGCTCCGCCAGGTTGAGATGAAGTTATTTGTGCCAGAATTACCTTCTTTCATAAAGCCTTTTGTTGGGTAGTTTAACAGGGTTCATACACATGTTGACCAATGGATTTCCATGACTTTTCCATGACTTTAAACCAAATTTCCATGACCAAACATTTTGGTGTATACATGAAAAAGCGAGAAAATGTAGTATTTAAACTAACAATGAGAATACAAAGCACACAGTAAACCTTAAATGACACAAATGAATGAGACAATAGTTTGATTAAAAGAATAAACTTTTATATAGATGCCTGTATGTATGCCTGCTTATATTTTGGGCGTCTTTCTTTTAAATGCATATTCATTATTTTAAACTCAGCGTAAATTAACAACATGAACGTATGAATATAACACATTTCCATGACTTTTCCAAAACTTTTGGGATTTCATTTTTTTCAAGGACTTTTCCAGGTCTGGAAATAACCATTTTAAAATGACTTTTCCAGGTTTTCCATGGCCGTAAGAACCCTGTTTAATCTCTAGCATTTTGTCATGTTTTATAAACTCACTAAGTTTGGATAACCACTGCTCAAGCCTCTTTTCATGAACCCTAAATGTTTTACACCGTTGCATCCAGCATTATCCAGCAGGGGCTGCTGAAGGTACTGCACTGTGAGTTACACTAACGGCAGCATCTGACTCCACACGGCTTACTGATGACCGGGGAGAGTTGTTATGCTGCAGTTATTGTGTGAGTGTGTGTGTGTGTGTGTGTGTGTGTGTGTGTGTGTGTGTGTGTGTGTGTGTGTGTGTGTGTGTTAACACACAGGCATGTCATATGTAACTTTGGATGCTGCTTCCTTTGTATCGGGGTCAAGAAGAATCTGGAGCAAAGACTCAAACTGACAATGAACCACATCGTGATCTATTCTCCACAGCTGGTGTGTGTGCATTTTCTGTGTGTTTACGAGAGTGAACATGTGTGTGTGAGAGTTTTACTCGTCTTGGGGTACAAAAATCTGATCAAACAGTGACATTGTGGGGACTCGCTTTGCTTTTGAGGACCAAATGGGGACAAAATACATGTTTCCTTTATGTTTATTGCTACATTTTATGGTGAAGACTTGGTTTAAGGTTCGGGTAAAGTCAGGATTAGGTCATGGTTAGGAAAGAAGAAAAGACAAGTGGTGCAGTAGTTGTAGCAGAAAGTGAGGCATTTATTGTCACCACAAAGAAGACGAGGTGTGAAGATGTAACTTTGAGGGACAGGGGCAATTTCTTAGATATTGTATTATCACCAGCTTAGCCTACAAAGTCAAGCCTGCTATTGAACCGATTACTGTGTTTTTTAAACTTGTTAAAACTCAAATCAGCAGTGCAATCTCCAGAATCGGACATAAACAGCAAACAGTCTGTAGCCAGTCTGGCTGCATCCTCCTTGAAAGTGCTGCTATAGGCTTAGACTGCTGGGGGACATCTTAGGATACACTGAGCTCCTCTTTCCTCTACTCTCTCTGCTTCTGGATGAATTCATGTCTCTTCATGCACATTACTGACTCTACTTCTTCCCGGGAGCCTCTGTGCTTCATCGCCTCAAGTTTTCGTGGCCGTCTAGAGCCGGTCCTGCCTCCTACCTCCTGTCTCCTACCTCCTGCCTCCTGTCTCCTGTCTCCTGTCTCCTGCCCTGGCCCTGCTGATGCCCCTCCTCTCCCTCTTTCTGCTGACACGGATTGTGGTTATCTGGATCGTGGTCCATGCCTACTACTTATTATATGAATCATTTCTGTCATATTCATGTAATGTATTGTAAATCTGTTAAGTAATTCATTCTAGTCACATGACATCTATTGCTTCTGTCCATCCGGGGAGAGGGATCCTCCTCTGTTACTCTCCCGAAGGCTTCTTCCCTTTTTTTTTTTTTAAATATGAAGTCCTTCATGTGGGTTCAAAGTGTCCTGATGAGACCAACGCAGGATAATGACCTGCTTTATCCGAGAGGCTGTAGTCGAGCAGAGTGGTGCTTTGAGCTAAATGCTAACTTCAGCACACTAACCTGCTCACAATGGTGGTTTATTCAGGAGGTATAACGTTAATCCTCTTCGTTTAGCGGGATAGCATGCTAACTTGCTAACATTTGCTCGTTAGCACAAAACACAAAGTGCAATTGAGTTGAGGCATATGGGAATGTTGTACGTTTTAAAGGTATTTAGCCATAATCTAAAGTGTTGGAAGAATTCAAACTTTGACCTGATGATGAAGCTGGATAGAAGTTAAAACATGTCATCCTGAAGGGAAGATGAATATCCGAACCAAATTTCATGGCAATCCATCCTATAGTTGTCCAGACTTTTCACACAAAACATCAACAACTACAGTGTCATCTTGGATTCAGCAAACAAGGCATTACATTTCTTTGGAAATGTTTGTTTGATCAAAATCTTCTTTAATCATTATATTCTTGAACCTGCATTAGGCAGTGCAACAAGCTGAAAACACAAAACTGACATACGCAGCTTGATAAGATTATGGCTTAAGAGTTAGCAAAGAGTTGTCCGAGCGGCAAGCTCCCGTGCTGAGAAATGCAGCCAAAAACTGCAGTTCCTCAAATGAGCCTGGCTTCAAAAACCACTCAATCCCCACAGACCACATGCCCAACTTTACAGCAGAAACAAACATGTTTACAAAAACGGTTTTGGGCTCTATAGATCTGATTGGCGCTGATTGGCGCTGACTCGCACTTCAACTAAACAGGTAAACAACATAATCATTTACTGAAAAGTCGGTTTGGTTTTAAGGGGACATTGAGGTTCCATGATCTCACTGATGGAGCTGCTTTTTTGTATATCTCTTTCAGGGAACTATGGCTTTATAATTAGACTGCAGAGCTGTGGTGGGGCAAGCTAACATTACAAGGGGCCGATATCCACACCCTCGGTTTCAGAAAAGGCGCGCGGCTTCACACCTCTTCATTTGCAACACACTCAAACACAGCAACAGGCACTGACACAACCGTGCCCATAGGCAGTGATGCTTCGGGTGGGGTTGTGTTATGTGACAGAAGTCACACGTTCCTGTCATACAACTTCACAAGCTTGCAACAGACCTTTGCACATCAAATGGCTAATATCTTTAAACACAAACAGCATGAGGTTCAGGTTCATGTGAAACAATGTGTAACATTCGGTAGAAATGCTGGCTGAAAGTTAACCCTGGCTGTAAAGAAAACTGCTTTTACCCAAAGATACGGTTGTTTGTATCTGGTATTGACTTTCTTTAAGAGTAAATGCATACTTAAAAGTGTTTTTTTTAACTCTAAACTAGATGATATGTCTGTACTTTGATGAAACAATCAATGCTGGTGTTAATGTTAATGACCAATGTGTCATGGTCTAATCAGACCCACATCCTCGCCTCTCCACACAGCATCTATCAGAGATTCGTTTTCAGTAACCACTGTGTAGCATTACAATCACAGCACAAGCCTCTTCTCTCCTTTCTGTGGACTGAAAATGAAGCTATCAGCACATTACAACATCTGGTGAATTCGTGTTGATGACTGATTATCTGGCTGTAGACATATTCTTTCCTACGCTATCATAACAGTGTCTAGTTGAGTCATTAAATTGTTGAATTTGACTAATTTAGTGGTTAGCTGGTGAGCTAGCTGACGTTCGCGTGCTAATTCCCCAATGTTTTAATGCTAACATTACACTGGTTACATCAAATGTAGCCTCTATGGAGAATACAGCCGTGGCGGTCCGTGTCCGGAGCTGGCGACTGTGTTTATAGACAACTCAACAACTATGGATTGCCATGAAGTTTATTATTTATTTATTTTACAAAGACTCATGTGCCACTTTTCCTCCATTTTAGAATACTTTAATGAATGGAAAACTTTTCAACTTCACCATCATCATCATTTCAAATTGAATTTATGACCAAATACCTGCAAAGCTGTTGTCATTCTGATATGAATACAGCTGTACTTTGTGTTTTGTTAGCTAATTAGCTAATGTTAGCATGCTAACATGTTAAACAAACTATGATGAACGCGTTAAACATACGGTACCTGCTGAACATCAGCCCGTTGTTATTGTGTACATGTTAGCATTTAGCTCAAAGCACTAAGGAGCCTACAGTCGAACAAGGAGAGTCTGCATGCTAGCAGCTCTGCATGCAGAGCTGCTAGCATGCAGACTCTCCTTTTTGACGCACTGTCACAGCGACTATGACAATAAGAGTAGGACTACTGTAATATGTAGTCATGCATGTATTCATTATTCCGGCTAGTGGTTATACATTTAGGCTCTCTCTCTTGGTACCAGCACCATTGATTTTGCAGACGTAGGCAGTGGCTTCCTTGGGTACCATGTCACTTGTCAGTTCTCACACCCCCTTACCTCTCTGATGCCCTGCATTATGATACACATCTCAGAGAGCTGGCTGTGTGTGTGGGAGTGGGGATGCCCATCAGTTGACTGAATTTGAGAAGATGTCGTCATTTTCATCATCATCATCATCCTTCTTTCCTTAAATGATGGTGACAGTTCTGGTTTTAATCTGAATCTGCGATGTTTCTCAATCTGAAAGTCATTGATTGAAAAGAGTAGGAGGACGTAATGAGCCGTAATATAGAAACAAAAAATACCTAAGCAACATACTTGTTTCCTGTTCAGTGGAAGGCAGTGTTGATAGTGTCATGGCCTTTGATATAGTGTGATATTGAGAGAAAAGGTACAGTCGAGTTCCCATGGCTATAGTGGATGTAGATTTGTTGTTTGTACATAATGTACTGCAAAGCAATTCCTCTTTTTCTTGTTATCACTGACTCTATTATATCATACACATTTAATATAAAATATATACAGAAGAACATTCCTGCCGACGGCAATAAGACTTTACAACAAGTCACCGCTTGCTAGATCCTCTGTGGATTACTTCATCACTGTATACGTGTATGCTATTACACTTCACATACATACTTTGCATTTTGCACTATCTATTGTTTACATTTAATTTGCTTAATTAATGAATACACTCTGCGGCTGTAAATATATTTCATTCCAGTTAGTTGTATTCTATTCTTTTGTGTATATTTAGATATTACTATGACAAGAAATTTCCTTGGGGATTAATAAAGTATCTATCTATCTATCTATCTATCTATCTATATGTACATTCACACATTTAACACATATAGACATTGCCAGCATCAACATTTCACTAAGCTCTCAGACTTGTACTCCTCTCTTTCCTCCTTTCCTTCCTCTAAAGAGGAAAAGACAGCCCTGCACTGTCCATAACCTTTGTTCTTTTGCAACCAAAGCGAGAAAAAGTTGAAAAGTTGTGAGGAAATGAGTGTAAACATGAGTGGGTGGGGGCGAACTGGTGGCAGCAAGATAGAGAAGCTGCTGGCCGTGAGAAAGTGGCACAGCGCTTCTTGTGTCGAGTCCTCGGACTGAAACCACCGTCAGCCACAGCAGCAACACAGATAAACCCCAAAGTGCTGAGACTGCGGCCTGACAATCTGAAGCTTCTCTTTCTCTGATAATTTGATCTAATGATGTCATTGAGAAAGTACACAATGCGTACACAAATATCAGTCACTTAGATGCGCTCGGTGTCTTAAACAATTCATCATGCTTCTGTGTCATGATGGTATAGAATAGATTGTTTCACTTGATTTCACCTGATGACAACATCAGGACTATTTATTTTACAGATTTTAGAAAGCTTTCTCCAGAACCACAGCAGACATCATACTGTCGTGAAGCTGTTTTCACAGGCTGAGCCGTGCTACTGATGTGCAAACGTCAACCTGAAAGCGACGCTTTGTAACCTTTGCTGAGCAGCAGCCGCGGTGGCCTCAACTGAGAGTTATACAGGATGTCTGTAAATGCTAAAACATAAAAGAACAGGTAAAAGAAGAGTCAATTGATTCTTTTAATCTCTTATACATCCATTTACATCAAAAGTTCACAAGCAATAGCTAACTTTAGCCACCCTAAGCTACTGGGTAAAACCAGTTTTAGCAGAAAAACCTTTGAGTGTGTTGAATTAAGAAGGTGGCGTGTCGTTTCTAATGAATTATAACTTTTCATTTTGAAGAAAAATAAAGTTTTGTCTCTTCTTTCCAAAGCTACAGTCTCCCTTTAATGTGGAGAAGTGGCCACTTTAAGAAGATAAGGATGTAAAACACCAGTTTACTCTCTTTTGGATTAGCAAAAGTTAATATAATTAATATATTAACATCATTATGCTAGTATTTGTTTTAAAGGGGTCAGTAGTCATCATTTGGCTAATTTAGTTAATAGGAACAGTTTTGAAAAAATATATAATTTGATGGTTGGTTGGATGGCAGCTGGCAGTCATATCACACATATACCACATTCCTCCCACGTGGTACACCATAGATACTCAGGGTTAGAGACTGATAAGTGAACATCAGAAACAAAGCAATAGGAAAATGAACCTTTGACTACAGTCACACCAGCTTCTCCCCCTCCTCCTCCTCCTCCTCCTCCCAGAGTTTCAGGTTCCTAGAAAGGAAGTTTTCTACCACCATCGGGGGAACAAGAAGCCCCTGAACCCCCAAAAACTAAACGAGGCAGAAACCCACCAAACCCACCAGCGCGTCTCAGCTCCCTGCAGAGCTCTCGTCTGCTCACCCTGTCACCCTGTCACCCTGTCACCCTGTCAGCCCCTGGGAGAAGGTTGCAAGCCCCCCACCACACCGACCACAGGGCTCTGACATGCCTCTCTTCGTGCACATCAGCTCTGTGTTTATGCCGCTTACACCAGGAGTCAAATGAGATGTTTGCAGAAATACAGCCACATTGAGAAATGTTTTGGTTTCAGCTCACGTCAGCCCTTGATGATTTGATTTTAATCTGAGGTCAGATTCAGACCTCATTACTATCAGATATGCAAAAGTCAAGAAAACAGCTTTTGTTATTATTTAAGAAAGGGTGTGTTTTGTTATTGTCTTATCAAAAAATGGTACCTTTATTAGTCATATTTATTGAGGATCTGAATATTTAAAGATATTATTCTCCTGAAGTTGGGTGGTAAAGTATTTGAGTATAGACTCTCTCAAAGGACTGTGTTCTTCAGTGTTGTTTATGACGTTTATTGAGACTAACTATTGTATTGTAACACTCACACACTTAAATAGTGCAACTTTGTCTTCTATAAAACAATGTTCCTTACAACTTATCTGCATTCTCAACTTCATTGAAAAGGAAACATATTTTCTCTTGTCGCATTTTTAAAACACGTGGCAAATGTTGTAAATAAAAGAATTGAAGAAACCCTAACAAACTATTTGTTTATCTTAAGGCAACAAAACAACGTTGTCAGGTTTTGTAAAACATCATGGTTGCGACTGTGGCTCAGAGCAGGGTCGCCATTCAATCAGAGGAGGATCGGTGGTTCGATACCCGGCTCCGCTAGTCCATGTCGACGTGTCCTTGGGCAAGACTTAACCTTTAAAAAAACCCACCTACTTTTAGGCCTCGAAAATTGCATACCCAAACTAAAAAGTGTGCATCTCTGTAACCACTAGGGCTTTTTAAATAATGTTTGTGTTATAATAAAATGTACACATGTGAGATGTTGTTCAGATGTGTAAATATCAGTCTATATGTTTCTGGTTAAGAGTAAATGAAGATGACACACAGAAAAAATAAAAAGGTTTCAGGTCCGCCTATAAAAAAATCACTTTCAGGATGATAATTTCTTTGAAATGATGCAGCTGTAAGGTCCAACTCTAACACACATCATAGCTCAATATGTGAACATTCTCTCTGCAGGTTCTCTGAGGTTGACTTTGATAAATTGGAGCAGAACAAAGTTAGAGAGGGTTTAGTACAGAGAAATTTGCATTTGCACAAATCTGTGACATTTGAATTTTCTCATGTACCGAACCATATATTTCACTTGTATATTACTTTTGGTGGTCAATACATCCAAATACAGCAGTGTTGGGCTTTCTTTCATAAAACAAGCTATGATTTACAGTTCAATATAACAATCGCTCAGTCTCCCCCCTTAGGGGGGATTATTTTTCAATTGGTTTTAACCTCAAATTGCTCCTGTAGCTGTGCACGGTGTGTGAATGTTGTATTAATGTTACTCTGGCAGGTGGCAACTTGCATGGCAGCCCCTACCATCAGTGTATGAATGGGTGAATGTTGACAATAGTCTTAAAGCGCTTTGAGCAACACTGAGTGGCTTTTTATGGTTCATTTCTGAGAGAACAATGAAGCAAAATTTGATTTCTTACTCCCTTCCAATGTTGGCTTTAAGACTAAAGGGTTCCAGTCCTGTGATTTAATATTGAAACTGTTAATTTGGGTCTGGAAAAAGTGTTATATCACACATTTGGAAATGTTGTATCAAATATCTATACGTGATTGTAGCTTATACATTACTTATAAGATGTCATTCCAGATCTGACTTTAAATAAAAGATGATTTTCAATGTCTTCCTGACAAAAAGGTTAGTCAGGCTATGGTTCAGCGCTCTCCCTCCGCTCACATAAGGAACTGTGTGGAATGACTCGGTGCCACATAAGATCACACACTGACACAGACAGACAGACGCAGACAGACAGACAGGTAAAAAAAGAAGAAGGATCTCAATGTGTGATTGGTGCCTCAATAGTAAAGGTCTACATGTTCACATGAGAAAGATGAGATATTCAAACTTTCCAAAGAATGCACAGCGCATTAATGAGTCCACCCACATGAGTAGTCATTGGAGTTGTATATTCAGCGGTGACACAACCATATTGGCCCCACAGTAATCAAGCTTTCTCTTGACATGACTTTCTCTTGAAATGGGTCCTAAACCTAAAGTGTGGTTGACCAAACCTTTAAAAAGCACCGGGGTGTCGTCCTGCTTTTGTGGACTTTGCTGGACAGAAGCAACAGAGGTAAAACCCCCAAAAGTTATTGAAACAAAGAGGATATTTTTTAAACCTATCTGTTCATTTCTATCAACCTTTTGGGCATTTTTTCCCTCCGATGCTTAAAGACCCACAATCCTCAGCAGCCTTTCGAAATCAAATCAAATCTCTTTGTGTCATGTCCTCAGTCGATGGGTGTGAGAAAGAGAAAAGAGGACGTTGCCACCAACAAAGACACAAGAAGCATTCAGCAGCGCAATACAGAGGTAAGATCATCACTTCAGCTCCGATCTCACTGATATAGAAGGTTATTAGGTTATTTTTTATGTATTGAACCTTTAAGACATTTTCTAAAGAACTACTAAATGTCAAATTCCATCAACTGGCAACTTCTTCTGTCCAATGTCAAGGATGTGAGGGACATTATTTACAATTACATTATTACATAATCAGGTTATTAAATAAGTTATCTTTATTATTACAGACACTCATGCTAAATAAAAATAAAACAGAGCTGGAAAATGATTTGGTAAAAATAGTTGACTATTTTGCAGCGTGATTCTCTTGTGTTCTGTTTTCGTTTTCCTCTTTCTTGTTGACTGTGATATGATGAAATGTTAAAATCAACTAATACCAAAGCAAATTGACACATATTCTATTATGAATGAATACATTTAACACTTGGTAAATACTCTTTATTTATGTTTTATTTAGGTAATGTTGAACTTATGTTCCTAAATTTGAAATAATTCAGCTGTTGTTCTCAATGACTGAACAGCGTACAGTACATGCAGCTCAATTGGAAGTATACAAAGTTTACCACACTGTCAGTTTAGAAGTTGACAAACGCCACAGCCGGGTTATCCTCAGTGAAAGCCCTGAAACCTTGGTGCAGGTGGCGGGCTGTATTTGCTGAGGAAACCTCAAGCTTTGGCATTGTAACTGAACATGTAGCAGCAGGTGTGCGGCATACAAGCGTGACTCGAAATAGCATAGATTTTTCAGACCCCCCCTCCCGGGTTTATTCTGCAGGATTCTCAGTCACAACCATGCCGCGGTCGTTCCTCGTCAGGAGCAAAAGGACTCACCTGCTCGGCCCGTCTAAGGACTCCTACAGACAACACTCCCAGCCCCGGACAGACGCCCACCAGCCTGAGCCGCATGCGACGGGACAGGGCAGGACGTGTCCTGAGGGTGCTGTGAGGCCTTTGACCCCCATGCCAGGGGTCAAAGGCTTGCTGGCTGAGGCCTGCTCACCATGGGAGGGGATGGCAGGCCGCTCTTACAGGGATGAACCCTGGCCTTCAGGTACCCAACACTTTCTAATTATAAGACTTTCTAATTATACAGTAGTGTTCTTTGGATAGTATATCAGTTATAACTGAGTAGTGCATCTCATGATTCAGACTACATCTTTGCTATGCAAATACCCTAAAAATATGATATGAAGAATATTCTCTGTGGACTAAAGTCATTCCCATCATCCTTTCCTATTCGAACAAAAGCCCCCGTGGACAGCAGAGACGTCCCGCTGCCGGTCTCTCCTTGGACGGCGGACAGACGCCAGGCATCTGAACGAGAGAGGCAGCTGGAGGGACTGGTCTACATGTTACTCAACCACACGTCGCACACTGACCTCAAATCCCCCGTCAGCGAGTGTCCTCTCTGTGAAAAGGTAGGAGGCCTCCGCAAGGTGAGAATATTCACATCCTTATTATCTCCGTCGTATCTGCTGCTGTCAAGAAAGAGGAACCTCGGGTGAATAACGATAAAAGTAACTGTCATGACACCGAGCCTGGCAAAAGGCGTTGGTGTTGGCAGTGTAAAATAAAAATATTCACGTGCAGTCTGTGCTGTTGCAATGATTCTTCTTGTGGAGAACGTTTGTGAACAAAGGGGTCACTTGAAAAAGATAAGAGGCTTTACTGCTGCCAGAGGAATGCATGGTGAAAACTGTGGAGCAAAGAAATAGTGCATCTTATTCATGCATTATTTTCACTCAAGCCTCAGTCTTAAACAAATTTTAATAAATCCCAACATTTTAGATGAAGATCCCTTAAATGTGTTAAAACATTCAGACCATGATGTGTTGAAAAAGTTGTATTAGTTTTTGTGGACAAACTCGGGAACGGTGTCACTGTTTTCACTTCAGATCTTTGGCATTTTGTGTTACATACACATTGACACCAATATATATATATATATATATATATATATATATATATATATAGTGCAATAAGCTAATGTCTGTCAGGCTGCTGGTCTAGCTATTCTGTTGAAGGAATATTTCGGGAAATAAGTAAAATATTTGCTTTCTGGCAGGGGACTAGATGAGAAGATTGATACGACGTACATGTTTATATGGTAAATACGATACCAGAGAATGAAGTCGCTCTCTCTCAGTGCACGTTAGTGTCCGATCTTCTCTGCTCATCTCTTTTAGTGCATGTGAGCGTGTCCCACTAGCTAGCTAACGGCCGCCGCGCCGCACTGCTCTCATACGGCGGTTACAGCGAATAACAGCACCCTTGACTAACGGTGTCGTCGCAGAAGCGTAGCCTAGCATCGTTAGCGCTGTTCACATCGTAATCGCTGTTCACATCGTTAGCTCTGGTCGCATCGTTAGCGCTGGTCGCATCGTTAGCGCTGGTCGCATCGTTAGCGCTGGTCGCATCGTTAGCGCTGGTCGCATCGTTAGCGCTAGTCGCATGGTTAGCGCTGGTCGCACCGTTAGCACTGGTCGCATCGTTAGCGCTGGTCGCATCGTTAGCGCTGGTCGCATCGTTAGCGCTAGTCGCATGGTTAGCGCTGGTCGCACCGTTAGCGCTGGTCGCACCGTTAGCTGCTAACTGCTCGCTGCTCTGTTGCCAAGGTCGCCCCCATATGGTAATAGCTCTCACTGCCAGAGTGTGGTGACAAAAGTTCTGAAATTCAGCTTTAAAATTATGCAATTTGTAAAATACATTTTAAAAAAGGAGAAAATCGTAGCTGTAGTTGCTCGGCAATCAGCAGTAACTCCAGTAAGTTACTGATCCCAGCTTAGAAGTAGTAATCAGTGAACTTCACGTGTGCTGATAGGCAGATTGATTCACTGCCACTGTTTCCCCATGTTTTCCAGGCTTTATGCTAAGCTAAGCTAACCGGCAGCACAGACTAGACAGTGGTATCATTCTTCTCATCATTTCCCCCCCTCTCTCTGTCTCCCTCAGTCTCTTTCAGAAGTCTTGATATCCGGAGGCGGCCTTCAGACTCATCTCCACAACACCCTCTGTGTCCCATTGACAAGATCACCGCCCGCCACCGACATGCCCATCGGCTTCAGAGCGATAGGCAGCTACGGTAGAGCTAAGGTACAGTGAGAAAGAAGTAGTTTTATTATTTTCAGTACAAACATCATGACCCATCATGGATTCTCTGGTTTGCCCTCATGTCAAAGTCAACGTGTTTGCGTATCCAGGAGCGTAGCTTCGACTGCAAGGTGTGCGGCAAGGCGTTCAAGCGCTCGTCCACCTTGTCCACGCACCTCCTCATCCACTCGGACACGCGGCCGTACCCCTGCCAGTACTGCGGCAAGAGGTTCCACCAGAAGTCGGACATGAAGAAGCACACCTTCATACACACGGGTGGGTGAACACAGCGGTGGGCAGAACTCGTGCTGTGAAAGTGCTCAAACTCAAACTCGGTGCGCTTTCCTTTCCGCAGGTGAGAAACCACACGTGTGCAAAGTGTGCGGTAAAGGATTCAGCCAGAGTTCCAACCTCATCACCCACAGCCGAAAGCACAGCAGCTACCGGCCCTTCAGCTGCCCCGGCTGTCAGCACAGCTTCCAGCGCGGGGTGGACCTACAGCGCCACCGACAGACGCACTGCGGCTATCCAGGCGTGTATCAAGACTGAGACCACGAGGCGATAAAGTGAAAGCGAAATTTGTAAATATTTTTTCAATCCCTCATAATTTTAAATAAAGTCAGAACGGTAACGTCCTGGATAATAAAACCTGATTGTGTAAGAACGTTACTTGTCGGAGTTTTTTTTATATTTGAAAAGCAACACTTTTTTGTATCTTTCAGGACATGTGTACTATGGGCTGTTTCCCCCCCAGAATGTGCCAGGAAACAGTGTCAAGAGGACCATTATTCAATCACGTTGTGCAATTTTCAGGGAACTATTTTCCTCAGAAAGCTGTGTGTGTGTCTGTTTGTGTGTGTGAGATTTTCCCCATTATTGGAAGTAGCATCCTTAATACACTGCAGCTGGGCTCCCGGCAGAGATGATTGATGATGACACATTCACAGGATGCGCTTCCACTAATGCACGGAGGACAGGACGTCCATTTTTGAAAAAAATTGACAGAAAAAACAGACATATATGTGAAAACTGTAATTTAAAAATATGTTCATGTCAACAGCGGGTTGAGAGGCTGAAAGGGGCTGCGGACTAAACCCGCAGAGAACGAGCGAGCAACTCTGTCCCCCCTCTGCTCTGCGGAGCCTTTTTAGTTTTTACCAACTAATTGTCGTGGTTTTGTGGATGCAGCTTTAATGTTTTGGGCCACTCTCGCTGCTCTCATTAGGATTTAGTTTTCCCCTCCGCAAAAAAGCTCTTAAAAGAAAAAAAAACTGTGCACAACCTGCTCAGCACCACACGGCAGACCGACACTGGCAGAGCCGGTGATCTCTCTTAAAGTAATAAAGGGTGTGCCCCAGGGTTCGGTCCTAGGACCACTTTTATTAAGATGCTGGAAGCTACCGTCTTCGCTCTGTGACACATGCACATGGCCTACTCTTGCTATCTGTCCCCAACGTCCGTCTCAAAATGGGAAAAAGGGGTTTTAGGTTTGCTGCTCCTGCGGCTTGGAATTTGCTGCAGACTGATTTGGGTCTCCGGGAGCCGGTCTCTTTAGGTGTTTTTAAAAATAGATTGAAAGAGCTGGAGGTTCATCTGGTAATGATATGATGACTTGAGTCTTGAGTCTTCGTTTTGTTTTTACTCATGCTGTGATCTAAAAATGTTCTGTCACTTTTATGTCGTATGTCTGAAACTTTGTTTTCATGTGCTGCTGTTCTCTTGGCCAGGACACTCTTGTAAAGGAGATTTGTAATCTCAATGAGGCTTTTCCTGGTTAAATAAATATTACATAAAAAAAACACAGCGGAGCGTTTAGCAGCTGAAGAGTATTTCTCTCAGGAGTAAGCAGACCAAAGTATAACTAAGAGGAGAGTGTGTGTTGAACTCCATCAGGTGCATGCACCGCAACATGAGGACAAATCAGTGTTGCTCCGTTTCGGCTGACATTATACACTGCACATTAGCTTCCTTTGACTTGCATGCGACTTGAGTGAAACAACATGGTCGACACGGATCTCGGCTCATTTATTACATCTTATTTGCCACATAAACATAAACAGAATCCACATACAAATAAATGCCGTTTTTCCAGCTGATTCAGTGACAGCACAAACAGTGGAATTGACTTTGTAAAACACAGACTCTTCAAACAGGCACTCGCAGTGACCGCTAGGTTCACCTTTGACCTCCACGTCTCTTAAAAGGTGACGATGCGGTGACGTGGTTTCTGTTCGAGTCAACCCGACCAAGTTTGGATCCCGTCGAATCCAGACGGACGCGTCCCTCCGTGTGGCGAGTACTTTAGAAATGACACCATGCAGAATGGCTCACGGCAACAAACACACGTTAGTAAGCAATGAGTATTTACTTCGGTCCTCACGGTCTTATTGATGCTGCAGAGCGATGAACGATGCAGGAGAAGTGCACAAACACAGGTCTCACAGCTGTGCCAGCGCACGCACGCACACACACACACACACACACACACACACACACACAAGCTGTTAGAACCTCTGTCCCAGTTCTCATTTGTCAGATTTGCAGGAAATCCTGAGAGAGAGATAAAAGAAGAAAGAAAAAAACATTCGGACCTATCTGGCACACCGGAGTCGAAATCTGCAGGTGTTGCTGATAAATATTCTGGAACTGCCGGCACTTCTAACCACGACAGTTTATTTTAAATAAACCGCTTTGACATTGGGTTGTACTCTGCAGGCTAGTAGGAATGTGGCTAATTTGAACAGAGAGGCAGCTTTACATGCATTTGACTATGAAATGTGATGCAACGTGTTGCTGGCATTCCATTGGAATCATTTGGATGGTATTTTGTGTCAAGTAAATATTAAGATAATTACCAAAAATCGGTGTACTTTTTCAAAGGTAGCCAGAAATAGTTCTCCGCCCACTACTTGTGTTATTAAAGGATTTCTTTAAAGAATTTAATTGAACTGAATGTACTTTCTTTTTGCTGAAAGAGCATGCAGCAAACGGCAAACAACAGAATTTAAATGAGAATCATATAAGTTGGAGCCCAGTCCAGACAGACAGACAGACTAAGTCACACATTTGATGAATCCTCTTTAAAAGAGTGCTCCACTAAATAAGTTCATGTAGTATTGATTCAGCAGAACATCTGTTGTCTCATTCCATGCATTATTCTTCCTTGTCAAAACCTTCCGCCTACATTGCCCATAATGCAACGCGACCACCAACAGTTTAGTCAAAGATCCAGGTGTGTTAGGCTCGTACTTCGGCTAACGTACTGTGTGCGAATGTGCTATTTTTTTTTCTCTCTTTCAAACTTGTAGTCTTAATCCCCAACTGATGCTGACTCGAGTGACATCACTTGAGGCTGATATAGTGCAGTAGTCCTCCCCCAACATAGACTTCGATGCGGGAGCGTCCTCATCAGATCTTACCTCCTACACCGAGGTGGACGACTGGTCAGACGGTGGCGGTGGAGTCCAGGTGTGGCCTTTACGAGTGCGGTCTGTTAAATGACGTTCTCCTCCAAGTGCTGCTGGACGTGCTCCTTCAAAAGACATAATAACAGAGTTCCTTTATACTGTGGAAACCTGCATGGTCATCATGTATTTTAAAAGGAAAAGAAAAAATACATCATTACACATTGTGCAACCACGGCACAATTTAGAATTTCAATTTGGACAGTGCTTCATGCATTGTCCCCAAATTTGGATAAGACGTAAAAAAATTTGCAAATGATCCCAAACCCAAATGACCCCACTAAAATGACCTGACTGTGTTGAATTACTATGATGTTACATGAATCACTGATCAACAGTTGCAAAATGGATATGATGATGACTTTTAATTTGTCCGGTTCATATGTCAAAGGTTCCGGACATTCAAGTCCCTTTTCAGTGGGAGGAGCTGACTTGGTCACCTGTATGATAATAGATGCCCCACAGCCCGGCCATCAGGCAGACGCCCATCACAAAGGCAGCGAACACAATTCCCATCACCGGTCCTGTCGGCACTGCAGAGACACAACGTTCACGAGGCAGAGAGGCAGAGGAGCATCTTAAATAGTCTCAGGGTAACGTGGAAAGGAATTACAGAATAAGTAACACTCACTGCTGTCCACCGGGTCTGGACTGGCCAGTGGGGAGACACTCAGACTCTTGGTTCTTTGGCCGGCATTGGGTGCCAGTTTGGGTGCCAGTTTGGGCGCCAGTTTGGGTGCCAATTTGGGTGCCAGTTTGGGCGCCAGTTTGGGCACCAGTGAACTAATGTACTGGGTGACCAGCATGGGCCTGTAGAGGTTTCTGACCTCACACTGAGATGGGAAACAGGAGAAGGTCTGTAGGTTAGTTGTTCTGTTTTTAGTGTTACAAAGTACAAGTGGATATGATTAATAATTATCTATAATCCTAAAACCATTTGATTTACTTCGTATACTTCCGACCTGTGACAAACTTTCTTTAGGTCTGGCCCTGATTGAATAGTGAACATTTTTAAGTCACATTAAAGTAAAGCAATATTTTTGTCTGTATGTTAAATAGGAAGCTACTGCTAGCAGCTGGTTAGCTTAGCTTCACAGAGGCAGGAAAGAGTTCGCTTGATTGTTTTAACATTTTATACAGAACCAGACGAGCAGTTTCTAGTCTTTATGCTAAGCTAAGCTAACCGGCTGTAGCCTTATATCTAGCATCCACGTGTGAGGGTGGTATCAATCTGCTCGTCTGACTGAACCAGAAAACAAATGTCAAACTCGTCCCTCGATACCGTTGCTAAGAGGCTTCATTCTGCAGCGGTTTTTGTGCAATGAAGCGTAGCCCTAGTGCGCTAACTGTTTGCGTACCTGGTGTCGGGACGATCTAGAAACCAGTGGAGGGATACGTAGCCTGTCCTGACAGTCAGTCTTTACTCTTTCCTCTGTGGGTTCCAATTTGTTCGGGTCAGAGAGGCACAGGCGGAGGCTGCAGTGGAGGAACTGCATCGAGTTGTTAAAAACTGGCCGAAGGATGAAACTAAACCTCAAGGGCCGGATCTCCTCCTCTGCTCCCACGTTTGCGTTCCTCTTTTCCATCCTCTCTGGTGCTTCTCTCCTTCTTCTGTCCAGTCTGTCTGTCTCCTCCTTTTCCTCTTCCACTTCATCACCACCATCCACCTCTTCTTCCTCTTCCTCTTTTGTCTTTGCACTGAGGGTGAGCGAGGGGTCTGAGGAGCAGCCGTCGCTTATGACGGTCCAGAAACAAGACCTGTTCGGGTCCGACAGAGGAGAGACCACACAGGACTTCACCTCCACCACATCTATGAAGGGCCCTTTGGCAGAAATCTGCAATATAACAGATAACAAAACAGCTGTAGTCAATGGCAACGGTGCCATACACTTTCAGAAAGAAAAAAGACAATCACATCAAGGAAGTTCTTGACTTCCAAGAACTTGGTTTTGACAGCCTGCGTCAAATAAACACAGTAAATATACGACACACACGCGCACGCACACACACACACACACACCTCAACGTAGACACGGTGGTCTGCAGTTATGACACAGGGGCCGATCCGGTTCTGCTCGTAGCTCTCAGCGACAAAGAGCTCCAGAAGAAGAGCGGGTGCGGATGTGTTTCCGGGTGTCGGAAGGTGTCTCGGTCCTGGATCGGGCCCCGGGCCCTCGGGTGCCCAGGGGAACGGCCCCGCCGGAGGTGTGTTTACGAGCGTGGGGACTGCTGCCAAACAGCTGAACTGAGAGCAGAGACAGGAGACTGCAGGTTACAAACGTGTCATGAATAATGGAGTATGTCATGAAGAATACTTTACAGATATCTCACATGTATGCCGAGGGGACCTTTGGACTTCCTTTCTGTCTCATTGAGTGCCAGGATGGCCTGAGGCTCGTCTCTCCATAGTAACACCTGCCAGAGAGGAGGGAGACAGAATGGTGGGAGGGTTCATTCACTGCAACTTCAGCACTGAAGGTGTAAGAAAATGTCAATACATATTTGTTGTATTATGTTTTAGTGATACTGTATTGATTCTCAAAGACGCAACACACATGAAAGAATGTGTGGCAGAAAGTGGCTCAGGAACTGTGATAAATGGGATTTAAACATTATGGGGTTGTGTTTTTACACTATGACAGTTTTCCTAAAATAAGATATATAGAACCAGAGCTATTCATTAATATTTCAAATACATC
Organism: Taurulus bubalis; assembly: GCF_910589615.1. Lineage (NCBI taxonomy): Eukaryota > Metazoa > Chordata > Actinopteri > Perciformes > Cottidae > Taurulus > Taurulus bubalis. The sequence continues at coordinate 5,050,026 of NC_136605.1, forward strand.
CCAGCCATGTCTCCTCCTATATAGTCTCATCTTTGCAAAGAAACTGCTCCTCATGCAGTGGGAAAAGAAAGAAGTCGCCACAACAAAGATTGGGCTCAGTGACCTCACAGACATTAATAGAAACATGATTATTACCGTTATTACGACAGAGAAAAGATGCATATTTATTTTTACACATTATAGACACATTATTCATTTATTTCCTTTGTTGCTTGCCTCCCTCTTATCTTTTTTCTCACTTAATCTGCCCATTTTTAGGCTTCACGGCCGGCGGTTGTGTTCACGATGACCTGGGTCACAAGTCTCACTGGGAGCAACTTCCACTTTTCAAGTATCTTTTATGTGCCTTGTTTTTTGTTTTTGCCGCTGTCTGGTAAACTTTGAATTCATTTTGAAGTCAGGTGTTTTTCCCTTTGTGCTCTCAAAGCTTCACTCCTTCTTTTCTCCTTCTCCTCCTTCGCTGCCTCTGTTGGTTTATGTCAGTTAATAGAACAAGAATGACATAAAATCTCCCAGAGTTCTTTAAAAGTTAAGTAAAAAACTTAAAAGTGGATTATTTTATGGAGTAAAATAAACATTGGATTGGAGCAGGGTGTAATAGACAACACATTTCTCATCTCACCATGTTTTTGAACTGCACCCCTCTCGGCGGTCCCAGCAGGAGACCCTCAGTCCCACAGGAAATGACTGGAAACACCAACAGGAAGTGACTCCCGTTGGACTGAGCCCGGCATGCCGAGTCTCGCAGAGTCACGGCGGTCACTGGGACAGACGAGCTCTGGAGGGGAGAACTCATGTGAGACGACGCCACTTTCATAGGAATCATTTCTGTATCAGCGGAGAGATGTTTAATAATAACTGCTCGTGCCAGTTTAACACAACTAGGAGTGTACTGCGTCCGTGTGCACGGCAGCACGCTCTCAATGACGGTGGTCACATGTTCAGCATGTGTGATGTTCACCATCTTAGTTTATTGTGCTAGCATGCTAACATCTGCTCGGTAGCACTAACATAAAATACAGCGGGGGCAAAGAGAACTGTCATTCATTTTGTAGTTATTTCATAAATCAAAGTATTGGACAAAGTACAATTTCGACCTGATGATGTCTGAAGATCACCAACATTAAACCAGTTCATCCTGGTGGGACATGAATGTTTGTTCTACATTTCAGGCTGCCGGCCCTAAAGGAGAAAAAAAACCTCTTTGAACAAATAAAAAACCTCAAGCTCGCTTCCGAACCCCTTTGATCTTTTTTCTTTTTATGGTCATTTTGGGGGCTGTGGAGCTGCGAAGCAGTATTATATCAAAACGTAAAGTTGATCAAATATTAGCAAACGTATTATACACGTAGCAGACAGGATCAACATTTGGCGTCCCTTTCGCTCTGTTTCCGATCTCCACTAAACCTCTGAAGGGAAACATCTGGCTCCAGCTGCTCTATGTGTCTGATGTTTGGCAACTAGTCTACGGTGGGTTTATCAGAGTTATTTTTTTAAACTGTTAAAAGACACTAAAACACTGCATAAAGCAGAGTTGTGGGATAATTCCATGTGGGGGTTTTATCATTTTTATATTACAGGCAGCCATCTGATCAATTATTAGTAAAAGCAACATAATGATTAGCAGCTTCACACATGATTCATGGTCAAGATATTCCTAAAAAAAAGCACATTTCATTGATGATGGATATATCAGAGGCAGCCTCTCTGTTTCTGAATCGTTTACGTCTAACACTGAGGGATGAAGACCTGCAGGAGGCGCCGGTCTACGCTCACGCTGAGGCGTCCGTCCTCGCACTGCACCGTGAAACTCTCCCGGCCTCCAGCGTTCAGCCTCTGCCTCAGCCGGCGCTCCTCGGCCCATGGCGGCCTCACGACCGCAGGACTCATCATCACGGCGTCTGCGGCCCAGACGGGGAGGAGACACAGAGACGGAGACGTTACCGTTACACTCACACTTCCAACGGCCCTTTCACTCGCCGTACATGGAGGACATATTGCTGCTTCTCGTTTCTCATCCTCCACCGTAAAGCAAATCATTTCCCCTGTACATGGAGGACACTAGGGCGGATTTCAAAATAAAGCGAGGTCACTCACACCGATGGAAACAAGACACACACACGGGTCCTGACCTGCCCCCGCCAGCTGGATCACAAAGCGATTGGCCAGCTCGGCCTCGGTGTACGAGGTCAGATCGGTGTAGCCGCTCTCTCGGGCCCAGGCCAGAAGGTCAGGTATGGTGGACAGGTCAGAGTTCAGCGTGCTGGACACGGTCAGGTCGGACTCAGGTGGGTAAGGAGGAGACACGCTGTTGGAGGACTACAAGAGAGAGAGAGAGAGAGAGAGAGAGAGACAGAGAGAGAGAGAGACAGAGAGAGAGAGACAGAGAGAGACAGAGAGAGAGAGATGTAATCAAAGTCAAATCAAGTTAACAAGTGATATGCAACATGTGAGAATCCCCGTCGCCCATCCTTTTATCTGATGCAGAGATGTTGTGAAGGTGAGTTACCTGAGGAGGGATGAGGAAGTGGCTACCACCCACAGACTTTATGTAAAAAGTGGGCGGAGCCACTGTGACGTCACTCATTGCTTTGTGGCATCATGAAGCCTGGAGTGCTGTTTTTGCAACCAGTGAACAGAAAAGACCAGATATGTACAGCGGAGGAGTGACGCAGAGACGCCGTTTACGGCTCTGGCAGCGACCTGTCAATCAAAAGGTAGCCCCGCCCTAAAGCGTCCCCTGCTTTATGGTCTGCTGTACTGAATAAGACTTGGAACTAGAGATTGAGACATGAACTCATGTTTACAATGTTTACTGAGGGAATAAATCAAGAGAGAAGTAGTATTTCTTTCTCATTGACTTCTATACAACCAGAGGAGTCGCCCCCTGGTGGTCAGTAGAGAGAATGTACGTTTTAAGACTGGAGGTTGCCTCTACAACCACAGCTGAGCGTGTAGACAATCATGCTCAAAATCAAACTTCATTTTAATCCAAATAATCACCTTATTGATCAATCCAAAATGACCTTACATGAAACACATGAGAATATGTAAAACAGAGCAGTTGGCGGTTTTCCTATTTTCCTATTTTTTATGTAATTACATAAAACAGACAGATACTGGAGTTATTTTTTTGCACAAGTTGCTGAAACAGAAGTCCATCGTGTATTAGTCAAACACAACACCTACAACAGTGTGGCTCGCGTGTGTTTTAATAGACTTGAAATAGTCAACAATAGAGCTCCATGGTCAAACCCCAGCTCTTCAGAACTGCCTTTAATGTTTGACTGTGTGTTCCATGTTCTTATTGTTTTTATAAATTTGTATTTGTTTTATTGCATAGCTTTTAGGATATTTTAAATGTTGTGTAAAGTGACTTTGAGTATTATGAAAAGCGCTGTATAAATTAAATGCATTATTATTATTCATGGTACAGAGGAAATGTATATATCAGGCAATGGCTACATGGGCATTATGTCAGCATAATACATTTATATTTTTTAATAAGCTCAAGAGGTGTTGGCTAACTACAGACCTATCTCGAACCTTCCCTTCCTCTCTAAGATACTGGAGAAGGTAGTCGCAAACCAGTTGTGTGACTTTTTACATAACAATAGTTTATTTGAGAAGTTTCAGTCAGGATTTAGAAAGCATCATAGCACAGAGACAGCACTAGTGACAATTACTAATGACCTTCTAGTTGCATCAGAGAGGGGACTTGTCTCTGTACTGGTCTTGTTAGACCTTAGTGCAGCGTTTGACACCATTGACCATGACATCTTATGACAGAGACTAGACCAGTCGATTGGTATTAAAGGTACAGCACTAAGATGGTTTAAGTCGTATTTATCAGATCGATCTCAGTTTGTATTTGTAAACGATGAGGCCTCGGTTACCACTGCCGTTCGCCATGGAGTTCCACAGGGTTCTGTGCTTGGACCAATTTTTTTCACCTTATATATGCTTCCTTTAGGCAATATTATCAGAAAACACTCCATAAACTTTCACTTTTATGCCGATGATACTCAACTATATCTGTCGATCAAGCCAGATGAAACCCACCAGGTCGCCAAACTTCAAGCGTGTCTTAAAGACATCAAAGCCTGGATGACCTGCAACTTCCTGCTGCTGAACTCGGACAAGACTGAAGTTATTTTACTCGGCCCAGAACACCTCTGAAATCAATTATCTGATGACATGGTTTCTCTGGATGGCATCGCTCTGGCATCTACCACCACCGTAAGGAATCTCAGAGTTATTTTTGACCAGGACCTGTCCTTTGGCTCTCACGTGAAACAGATCTCAAGGATCGCCTTTTTTCACCTACGGAACATCTCAAAGATCCGGCACATCCTGTCTCAACGCGATGCAGAAACATTGATCCACGCATTTGTTACCTCAAGACTGGATTACTGTAACTCCATATTATCAGGCTGCTCCGGTAAATCCCTTGGATCTCTCCAACTGATCCAGAATGCTGCAGCTCGTGTACTAACGAGGACGCGGAAGAGAGATCACATTACTCCTGTACTAGCTGTTCTTCACTGGCTTCCTGTAAGATCAAGAATCATATTTAAAATCCTTCTCCTTACCTACAAAGCCTTAACTGGTGATGCACCATAATATCTTAAGGACCTTATAGTGCCATATTACCCCACGAGAGCATTACGCTCACTGAATGCAGGGTTACTGTGTGTTCCCAGAGTGTTAAAAAGTAGGTTGGGGGCTAGAGCTTTCAGTTATAGGGCTCCTCTTCTGTGGAATCAGCTTCCACTTTCAGTCCGGGGGGCAGGCACGGTCACCTCATTTAAGAGTAGACTTAAGACTTTCCTCTTTGATGGCGCTTATAGTTGGGGCTATTTCAGGCTTATAGTTAGGGCTGTTTCAGGCTTAGTTAAGGCTGGCTTAGGTTTGCCCTGGTCCAGCCCCTAGATATGCTGCTATAGGCCTAGACTGCTGGGGGACATCTTAGGATACACTGAGCTCCTCCTTTCCTTCTCTTCCTCTTTCGCTCCTTCTCTCCTCTTCACCTCTTCTTTCTCTCCTTCTGGATAAATGATTGTCTCTTCAATGCATATTACTAACTCTACTTTCTTTTTCCATGGATTCGTGGCTGCCTGATTCGTGGCTGCCTGATTCGTGGCTGCCTGATTCGTGGCTGCGTGGGGGAGGACCGGGGTACTCCCCCTGCAACCATGGCCCTGCTGATGCAACCATGGCTCTGCTGATGCAACTGGCCTGGAGCCGTCCTGCCAGCTGCCATGGCCCTGCTTTCTCCTCCCACTGCCCCTGGGATGCCCCTCCTCTCTACCTCCTTCTGCTTAATGGGTCGTGGCTATCTGGATCATGGACCATGCATACTACTCATTATATGAATAATTGAATGTGCTGTAACAGATTGTAAAGCCCTCCGAGGCAAACTTGTATTTGTGATGTTGGGCTATATAAAATAAACTGAATTGAATTGAATATTCTACTGTCGGGGAGTTGATGGATGATGAAATAGGACAGTTAGAAGAATACATCGGTTGACATATTCAGACTCAAAAAGGAGACGGGGCCCTTACATGAACGGAGATATGACCCCGGACCCCATGAGCAACGACGGCCCAGTGGACCGGCACCAAGCTACTGAGAATCAGCACAACCGCCTGGCTCTTTGAGTTGACCACCGGGGGCACCAAAGAGACGATCACCTCCACCTGGAGAGAGCTGGAGGAGAGGGAGAAAGAGAGGGAGAGAGAGAGAGAGAGAGAGAGAGAAAAGATTGAACTCAACGTGTCTCGTGCAACAGCCGCCATCATAAGCTCTCACCAGCGTCTCACCCGCAGAGCCCTAAGCCGGCTGAATGGAGCTTGATCACGTGGACTTCGGGGCCGGTCCCACCTGCCGGAGCGTCGGCGCAGCCATGCACTTCCTGCGGCTGCAGGTCGGAGGTCAGGTAGCTGTGAGAGAGGAACATGGACTGCAGCTGGCACACAGCAGGCTGGGTGGGATCTGAAACATGGAGGCAGAGCGATATGAGATATGAGCGGATAACCTCCAGGACACCACACCAGTGCACAGATGTTTAGGTTACAGCAGTGTCTGGGAAACAAGAAG